>NC_064923.1:26080854-26430854 GCF_023897955.1 Schistocerca gregaria | reverse complement strand
AGCTGACAACACTTCATATTACCGTCTAATATTTGCAGCTATGGCGACCCATTACTGCTTGGCTACACATCTGACACGTAAAGGAAGTGCTCTCCAAATAACTCCACTTGCATTTCAGAACATGTCTTTCACACATGTCTACAAAATCACCTTCACCTTCAAATACTGTTTCGTAGCGACTGACGGAGACGTAGGCAAAGTTTAAAGTTGCTATTTCCATTACATCACGTTAATCAGAAAAACTGTAAGTTACATCTGCAGAGGAACAAAATTCGGTTCCTCCCCACGTGGGGCTCGAACCCACGACCCTGGGTTAAGAGCCCTATGTTCTACCGACTGAGCTAGCCGCGCTGCCTCGGTGAGTATATGCCGGTTAGCACGTCACACAGTACTCGTTTGGTTTGATTGGTCCCATACAGAACCTCCCCATGTTGCCTAATGTTTTCCTAACGTCACACTCGTCACGTAGTTCACTTTTATTTCATAATCATTTCTGAGAGGTAACAGAATTGCATGACAACCTGCAGAGCTAGTTTCGTCAAAATTAACACACATACTTGATGTGACTCATAAGCCGAACGAGTTACTTTCCGACGTTATTTTAGATGTGCAAGTGCCAGTCAAAAACACGCGGCGACGGCAATATGCAAACCAATTCGCTAGTTAACACCGGTCTTGTTGTGCGTGTTTCAAGCTCAAGAGCATCACCAAGCAGAAAATGGTCAACAGCTACGTTCACACGGTTTCGTACTGCTCAAGTGCTACACTAAAACGGTATGTTTCTTTTTCAGATCTGGAAAAACACGACCGAGAGAGGAATCAAACACGCAATCTTCGGATACGAAGTCCGACGCCTTATCCATTAGGCCACACGGTCACTGACAAACAAGTGGAACTTATATACGACTCATCTCAAAACGCTCACACCACTGAGGAGTTGTGTTTTCGTTCTACACAGACGCTGCCCCTTGCTCTTTCCCACCCATTTGATACATTCAACCTGCTACGAGACCTACCAAATATAGACTGGGAAACTAAACCACACACTTTGTGCATTCGGAAATGTAAGGCAGGGCGTCCCTCGCCGCATTTGCTACGATGTCCATTTGCTACTTCTGCAGAAGTGGCGGCGGCGACGACGACGACGACGACGACGACGACGACAACCGCGGAAGGCTCTGAGATATGTGAGAAATACATCTATAAAATATATTTCAGACTGTCCCATCCCACCTTATGCTGTACCGCTTTGGCAAATGCTTTATCTGCGCCATTCGCCTTAATCACATCTGAGAGTAATTCTTAATAAAACGCCTCTCGCTAATTGTTAGTCATCCCAAATACTGTTTGCTATAAGGCCACGACGCGCAACTGATATCCAAAATTCGTCTGCCTCCTGTGAGGATCGAACTCACGACCTCTGGTTTACTAGACCAGTGCTCTGCCACTGAGCTAAAGAGGCGCGGCCTAGCGGTACTTTTGCGTACTTCATCCTTACGGTCGTCTGGATCATCAGACTTCAGCTGACAACACTTCATATTACCGTCTAATATTTGCAGCTATGGCGACCCATTACTGCTTGCCTACACATCTGACACGTAAACGAAGTGCTCTCCAAATAACACCACTTGCATTTCAGAACATGTCTTTCACACATGTCTACAAAATCACCTTCCCCTTCAAATACAGTTTCGTAGCGACTGACGGAGACGTAGGCAAAGTTTAAAGTTGCTATTTCCATTACATCACGTTAATCAGAAAAACGGTAAGTTACATCTGCAGAGGAACAAAATTCCGTTCCTCCCCACGTGGGGCTCGAACCCACGACCCTGGGATTAAGAGCCTTATGTTCTACCGACTGAGCTAGCCGCGCTGCCTCGGTGAGTATATGCCGGTTAGCACGTCACAAAGTACTCGTTTGGGTTGATTGGTCCCATACAGAACCTCCCCATGTTGCCTAATGTTTTCCTAACGTCACACTCGTCACGTAGTTCACTTTTATTTCATAATCATTTCTGAGAGGTAACAGAATTGCATGACAACCTGCAGAGCTAGTTTCGTCAAAATTGACACACATACTTGATGTGACTCATAAGCCGAACGAGTTACTTTCCGACGTTATTTTAGATGTGCAAGTGCCAGTCAAAAACACGCGGCGACGGCAATATGCAAACCAATTCGCTAGTTAACACCGGTCTTGTTGTGCGTGTTTTAAGCTGAAGAGCATCTCCAAGCAGAAAATGGTCAACAGCAACATTCACACGGTTCCGTACTGCTCAAGTGCTACACTAAAACGGTATGTTTCTTTTTCAGATCTGGAAAAACACGACCGAGAGAGGAATCAAACACGCAACATTCGGATACGAAGTCCGACGCCTTATCCATTTTTTTTTTTTTTTTATAGTATTTACGCTCACACCCCTGAGGATTTGTGTTTTCGTTCTACACAGCCGCTGCCCCTTGCTCTTTCCCACCCATTCGTTACATTCAACCTCTTACGAGACCGATCAAATATAGACTGAGAAACAAGACCACACACTCTGTGCATTCGGAATCGAAGGCAGGGCGTCCCTCACCGCATTTGCGACGATGGCCATTTGCTACTTCTGCAGAAGCGGCGGCGACGGCGGCGACGACGACGACGACGACGACGACGACGAATATCGCGAGAGGCTCTGAGATATGTGAGAAATACATCTATAAAATATAATTCAGACTGCCTCGTCCCACCTTATGCTGTACCGCTTTGGCAAATACTTTATCTGCGCCATTCGCCTTAATCGCATCTGAGAGTAATTCTTAAAAAAACGCCTGTCGCTAATTGTTCGTCATCACAGGTACTGCTTGCTATACGGCCACGACGCGCAACTGATTTCCAAAATTCATCTTTCTCCTGTGAGGATGGAACTTACGACCCCTGGTTTATTAGACCAGTGCTCTAGCACTTTTTTTTTTTTTGTCCGACGCCTTATCCATTTTTTATTTTTTTTAGGTTTTTCTTTATTCATATTTTTTTAACACTGTTTTTTCGTTTTTCCTTTGTAATGACCCAGGGCAGGTAGGTGGAGGCGCATTGGGCAGGGGTCGTATCCCGAGGCCTGGCCATGACGTCTCCTCCTCCCTGCACTGAAGCACAGTGTCACCAATACATTGTAATTGTCTTTGGTTCGGAGTCTTATGATACTTATATGTGAACACGGGACTTATGAAGCGTTGTCTATCGAAACAGTTATTTTGCCTTCCTGCCAAGATTGTACCTAAGAACTAGCGAGAATGTCTTTCCTGTCATGAAGTTAGCTCAGTATGCCCCTATACCGGTTCCATTAATGATTCAGGCGCAGGAGCGATCAATAGAAATTGAAACTTAACCAACTCCTTCCTTTTCGAAAACAATAGTAAGCATATTCGCAAAGTCCCTCTTAAGGTCTGGGAAAAACTTTTGCGTCCAGTACTCATGAAGCATGTAACCAGTAAACGAAATGAAATCGGTAATACCATGATCATCAACCACTGCAAAAATGTAACGGCCAAGAAGCCACATAACGGTGTTGTTCTTGGTCCGGGGATAAAAAACCGTGTCCGGCCAGCAGAGAATATCAGTCTTAAATGCCGATTCGGAGCTCCTGGTGAGTAAAGCCAATTGTCGGCGCAGCCAGTGCCACATGCGATGACGGTCAGCGCAGGTAAATCGGTGTTGGAGTGTATCAACACAACCACACGTTTGACAAAGCGGAGAGACACATAAACCTATACGATGAAGGCGTTCGTTCGTAGGAATCAGCTGATTAACTACCTTATACCATAGGGAGGCAACAGTTGCTGAATGAACGGGTAAGCTAATATTCGTCCATATGTTACGCCAATTAAAACTGGGATAATGCAAAACAATCGGGTTGGAAGAAGAAGACCGTCGCCATTTGTCAAGCAGGGTTAGCGTAGTAATAACAGGACGACGTTGTAAGTGGAGATCTAGGTAACTAATCTCAGTGTAGAAGTCCCGAACATGCCGTAGCTTCGCATTTAGAGGCCCAACGTTAATGGGCGGTGACAAGCTCGCAGGACGAACGACATGGAATAATCGGGAAGTAACAGTCGGGGACTCAGATAATAAAAGATGGAGGGTTCGCTTAACATAAAGGGCAGCAGCCTTGACACGGACGTCGGTGAACGACAAGCCGCCCTCAAGACGCGGCTTCGTAAGAACATCACAACGTAATTTAAAAATATGCCCCCGCCAAATATATCTGTTAATAAGCTGGACCATTTTTGCACCCTGCATTCGGGGAAGCGGAAACAGCTGAGCAACGTAATATACTTTACATAAAACATAAGTGTCTAATACACGCTTTTTTTGCAGTAGCGGTATCGAACGCCATGACTGTTCTAATAAAACACCTTGCAGCTTGGAAATGGCCACTTGCCAATTTTTTGCAGCCATCCGAAGAGGACAACGTTCAAGATAGATACCTAAATGTGTATGGTGTTCAACAGCTGTAACCCACGGAACAACCACACGTTCAAAGCCCCGCAAATTCAGGAGCTTGCTTTTACGGGGATTGATACGAGAACCTGAGGCCGCAGAAAATTTATCGAGTTCCATTTTCAACTGCGGCACTTCTGCGGTGGAACGAAGCAAAACAACCAAATCATCAGCATAAGCTGTTGCCGTCTGGGTAACCCCAGAGATCGTAAGACCACGAAGTGTCGAGTTGAGACGTGTAAGGACTGGTTGAAGGGAGAGAGCATAAAGGGTCATGGATAAAGGACTACCTTGCGGGAAGCCACGTTGAATATCAATGACCTTTGTCAGCTGGCCATTAATGTCAATCTTAGCAGAAATGCCAGTCGTCATATTCTTAAGTACCAGCAGCGCCTGTTCATTAAAACCGAGCCGGCGCAGCAGAAGCTCTAAAAACGAATGGGACACACGATCAAAGGCCTTACTAAAATCAACAAATAAAAGCGCACAGGAAATATTGGTGACAGCGACAATCGACACGACATCACGATACCCCGCCAGAGACGTCAATATAGAGCGCCCTGGAAAGCAGCTTTGACAAGGAGGTATCACAGGTGTAAGCAAGAGGGATAGACGTGCATTAACAGCCCTAGCGGCCGTCTTATAGTCAAAATTTAATAGGGTTAAAGGACGAAAGTCACTAGCTGTCTTCAAACCAGCAGATTTAGGTATCAGGACAACCGTACCTCTCTTGAAATCGGCTGGAATTGTGCCACCATTCAAGATTTCATTCACAATATCCGTAAAAACAGGCCCTATAATAGGCCAAAAGCGAACAAAAAACTCCTTAGGTAGGCCATCAGGACCAGGAGATTTGTGAGATGCTGAACAAACAATGAAAGCTGAAATTTCGTCTGCAGTAAAAGGAGCTAAAAATTTCGCATTATGGTCCTCTGTTAAAACTGATGGGATAGCAGTTAAAATCTCGTCAACATCATTCGGATCAGAATCAGCCGCAGTATATAACGTCTCATAGTAGCAGGTAAGTTCATGGGTTATTTGATTCTGTAAGGTAAGCCGGCGACCATCAGCTGCCATAAGGCCGTCAATCAATACACGTCGACGGTTCTTGTGGTGACGAAACAGATGGTACATAGAAGTCATTTCATGTGCTAACGTGGACGGTGGTTTAGATTTAATCTTCAATCCTTCCATCTGAAGCCGCTTAATACTAAGTAGCTTGGCCTTAATTTTCCGAATCTCAGAAAGGTGGGCACATGTCATTGTAGAAGTATCATAAAGCTCGCGAAGCACCGAATAGTAATATTCAAAAGTCAGTTTCAGATCTCGCGCTCTATTATAACTGTAGGACATTAAAGTGCGACGTAGTTTTGGCTTCACACAGTGGATCCACCAATGAAGCTTAGACGGATAGTATCGCTGAGAACGTAAACAAAAGTCCCACGCCGTCTGTATTAGAGGTTCGATGTCAGGGTCATCGAGCAAGGAGACATTTAATTTCCACAGCGGCCTATAAAGTTTAAGAGGTTGACGCTCCAAATTAATTATAACAGAAAGGGCACAATGATCCGTAAAACTGGCTGGAATAACATCTACATCTAAAACAGAAACACTAAGGGGATCAGAAATATACAATCGGTCAAGTCGACTACTTGAGGTGGCAGTAAAAAATGTAAATTTAACTAAAGTGGGGTGTTTAACCTCCCACGCATCGCGTAGTCGTAATTGACGTACAAGAGAATGTAGCTCGAAACAATAATTAAAATGAGGGGATTGGTCTTTAGCTTGTAACACACAATTAAAATCGCCCCCCAATACCAAGGTCGCAGGATTTTTTCGTAAAAGGTAAATCAGATCCTCTTTATAAAAACGAGACCTTTCCTGCCGCTTGCTAGAACCAGAGGGGGCGTAAATGTTAACCAAGGTCGTGTCAAATAACCGACAACCAATGCCCCGTCCCGAGTCTAAAAGCTCAATTTCGGTAACGGGGATACCGTCACGAATTAGGAAAGCAGTACCTGCAGAAAACTCAGGTGCAAAATTTATAATAGTGCGAAAACCAGGAACAAACAGGTGTGCAACGGAGACTTCCTGCAGGAAAACAATATCAGCTGCAGAGTCATAAATAAACTGCTGCAGAGACGCTAACTTCAGAGCAGATTGAATGCCATTTATATTTAAGGTAATAAACGTGTACGCCTGCAACATCAACCAAAAAATGGGAAATGAACCCAAATTACACCACACTAGAAGCAACTACATCCATATCATCAACATCAGACATGGCAGAGGGTGATTGTCCAGAATCAACGGAATCAGAGTCGTCCTTCGCATGCTTATGTTTCTTCCGCACCGCGTGGAGATTGGGGGGCACTTTCACCCGACGACGTATCTGATGCACACCAGATTCAAGAGCAGGTGGAGTGGGGGGTTCGAGATCAGGCACGTCAACCAAAGCGTCCGAAGGATTAGCAGGGCGAGAGGAGTCAGAAGGAGGAGCCATCAAGGGGAAAACTGCATCAGGAACATCGGCACCGGTTTCAGAATGTGTAGGTATTGGAAGTGTAGGAGGTGGTAAGATAGGTTTGGAGTCTGCTGATGCGGAGCGCGCAGTTCTAGGAGCGGTTTTCCGACAAACAGCCGTCTCCACCGAAGTGTCGTCAACATGTTGTGATGCCTGTGGCGGTGGGGATGTCAACAACACCTCGACCGAATGTTGTGGCTCTTGCGCCGACGGCATGGCAGCAAGTTTGACGTCATCAGGCAAAGCAGGGGACACAGCGGGAACAGATTCCGAAACAGGCATGGGAGATTCTGGAATTCTTTCATCAGATTCGCAAACCGGCTGCGAAACAGCAGCTTCGTCATCAGTGCTACCGGTATCACTAGCACGACGGCGTTTGTTGTTGGAAACAGACGGAATCGGTATAGGAGCAGCCGATACGTCTGGGCGAGTGGGTAGCGGAGGAAACCCTGCATCAGGGGAGGGTGACACCTGTTGTGAAGAAGCTACTGCAGGAGGCAGATAGGAAACAGTGGAGGAAGCTGCTGGCACAAGATCGGCAACCGTTAATTTGCGGCGCTGTGCTAGGCCATTTTTAAGCACAAATACCCGCTTAGGGCAATTAGCTCGAACATGACCATGTTCATTACATAGGAAACATGTACCAAGCTGCCCCTCATAAGTAAGATGTACACGATAACCACATACAATCAGATGGGACGGTATATTAGACTTAATATGCATTTCAACTGATCTGACACCATTATAACATTGCAGCTTATGTTGTGCAGACCAACGTTCATTTCGAATTGACCGAACAGTACCATAACCAAGCAAAGCTTCCTTAAGATAGCTGTTGTCAACTTCAGGGGGTAAATTATAAACCCGAACTGTGGTATACGTAATTTCAGCATTTGAAACAGTAACACTGCTAACAGAACCATCCCTATGACGGAACGACACTTGCTCACCATGTTTAAGTAATATCTTATCCAGCAAAACCGGGTTCAACAATTTCACAAAAAAGCAGTATAATTCTGTATCAAAATACGCCGTATGTACCTGGTCCGATGTAATGCCAATCGTGTCCACAATCCATTCGTGAATTTCCAACGATGTCGGTTGGACATTCCTGGTAGCCTTGTTAAACTGAAAACTGAGAGTACACTTCCGCGGAAACAACCGGGAAGCCATAACACTTAATTAATGCGGCAAAAGCCGCAATACAACGCAGGACACAAAACAAACACTAAGGCAAAGAAACAACGAAAAACAGAAGACAAAGAAACGTCACACACAGAAGGTAAATATTCACAACCCGAGGGTAACGGCGGATCGAATACACAGCACGTCCGATCGCTGTCGCGACTCAAGCGGAACTCTTTAGGCCACACGGTCACTGACAAACAAGTGGGGCTCTGAGATATGTGAGAAATACATCTATAAAATATATTTCAGACTGTCCCATCCCACCTTATGCTGTACCGCTTTGGCAAATGCTTTATCTGCGCCATTCGCCTTAATCACATCTGAGAGTAATTCTTAATAAAACGCCTCTCGCTAATTGTTAGTCATCCCAGATACTGTTTGCTATAAGGCCACAACGCGCAACTGATATCCAAAATTCGTCTGCCTCCTGTGAGGATCGAACTCACGACCCCTGGTTTACTAGACCAGTGCTCTGCCACTGAGCTAAAGAGGCGCGGCCTAGTGGTACTTTTGCGTACTTCATCCTTACGGTCGTCTGGATCATCAGACTTCAGCTGACAACACTTCATATTACCGTCTAATATTTGCAGCTATGGCGACCCATTACTGCTTGCCTACACATCTGACACGTAAAGGAAGTGCTCTCCAAATAACACCACTTGCATTTCAGAACATGTCTTTCACACATGTCTACAAAATCACCTTCACCTTCAAATACAGTTTCGTAGCGACTGACGGAGACGTAGGCAAAGTTTAAAGTTGCTATTTCCATTACATCACGTTAATCAGAAAAACGGTAAGTTACATCTGCAGAGGAACAAAATTCCGTTCCTCCCCACGTGGGGCTCCAACCCACGACCCTGGGATTAAGAGCCTTATGTTCTACCGACTGAGCTAGCCGAGCTGCCTCGGTGAGTATATGCCGGTTAGCACGTCACACAGTACTCGTTTGGGTTGATTGGTCCCATACAGAACCTCCCCATGTTGCCTAATGTTTTCCTAACGTCACACTCGTCACGTAGTTCACTTTTATTTCATAATCATTTCTGAGAGGTAACAGAATTGCATGACAACCTGCAGAGCTAGTTTCGTCAAAATTAACACACATACTTGATGTGACTCATAAGCCGAACGAGTTACTTTCCGACGTTATTTTAGATGTGCAAGTGCCAGTCAAAAACACGCGGCGACGGCAATATGCAAACCAATTCGCTAGTTAACACCGGTCTTGTTGTGCGTGTTTCAAGCTCAAGAGCATCTCCAAGCAGAAAATGGTCAACAGCAACATTCACACGGTTTCGTACTGCTCAAGTGCTACACTAAAACGGTATGTTTCTTTTTCAGATCTGGAAAAACACGACCGAGAGAGGAATCAAACACGCAATCTTCGGATACGAAGTCCGACGCCTTATCCATTAGGCCACACGGTCACTGACAAACAAGTGGAACTTATATACGACTCATCTCAAAACGCTCACACCACTGAGGAGTTGTGTTTTCGTTCTACACAGACGCTGCCCCTTGCTCTTTCCCACCCATTTGATACATTCAACCTGCTACGAGACCTACCAAATATAGACTGGGAAACTAAACCACACACTTTGTGCATTCGGAAATGTAAGGCAGGGCGTCCCTCGCCGCATTTGCTACGATGTCCATTTGCTACTTCTGCAGAAGTGGCGGCGACGACGACGACGACGACGACGACGACGACAACCGCGGAAGGCTCTGAGATATGTGAGAAATACATCTATAAAATATATTTCAGACTGTCCCATCCCACCTTATGCTGTACCGCTTTGGCAAATGCTTTATCTGCGCCATTCGCCTTAATCACATCTGAGAGTAATTCTTAATAAAACGCCTCTCGCTAATTGTTAGTCATCCCAGATACTGTTTGCTATAAGGCCACGACGCGCAACTGATATCCAAAATTCGTCTGCCTCCTGTGAGGATCGAACTCACGACCCCTGGTTTACTAGACCAGTGCTCTGCCACTGAGCTAAAGAAGCGCGGCCTAGCGGTACTTTTGCGTACTTCATCCTTACGGTCGTCTGGATCATCAGACTTCAGCTGACAACACTTCATATTACCGTCTAATATTTGCAGCTATGGCGACCCATTACTGCTTGGCTACACATCTGACACGTAAAGGAAGTGCTCTCCAAATAACTCCACTTGCATTTCAGAACATGTCTTTCACACATGTCTACAAAATCACCTTCACCTTCAAATACTGTTTCGTAGCGACTGACGGAGACGTAGGCAAAGTTTAAAGTTGCTATTTCCATTACATCACGTTAATCAGAAAAACGGTAAGTTACATCTGCAGAGGAACAAAATTCGGTTCCTCCCCACGTGGGGCTCGAACCCACGACCCTGGGTTAAGAGCCCTATGTTCTACCGACTGAGCTAGCCGCGCTGCCTCGGTGAGTATATGCCGGTTAGCACGTCACACAGTACTCGTTTGGTTTGATTGGTCCCATACAGAACCTCCCCATGTTGCCTAATGTTTTCCTAACGTCACACTCGTCACGTAGTTCACTTTTATTTCATAATCATTTCTGAGAGGTAACAGAATTGCATGACAACCTGCAGAGCTAGTTTCGTCAAAATTAACACACATACTTGATGTGACTCATAAGCCGAACGAGTTACTTTCCGACGTTATTTTAGATGTGCAAGTGCCAGTCAAAAACACGCGGCGACGGCAATATGCAAACCAATTCGCTAGTTAACACCGGTCTTGTTGTGCGTGTTTCAAGCTCAAGAGCATCACCAAGCAGAAAATGGTCAACAGCTACGTTCACACGGTTTCGTACTGCTCAAGTGCTACACTAAAACGGTATGTTTCTTTTTCAGATCTGGAAAAACACGACCGAGAGAGGAATCAAACACGCAATCTTCGGATACGAAGTCCGACGCCTTATCCATTAGGCCACACGGTCACTGACAAACAAGTGGAACTTATATACGACTCATCTCAAAACGCTCACACCACTGAGGAGTTGTGTTTTCGTTCTACACAGACGCTGCCCCTTGCTCTTTCCCACCCATTTGATACATTCAACCTGCTACGAGACCTACCAAATATAGACTGGGAAACTAAACCACACACTTTGTGCATTCGGAAATGTAAGGCAGGGCGTCCCTCGCCGCATTTGCTACGATGTCCATTTGCTACTTCTGCAGAAGTGGCGGCGGCGACGACGACGACGACGACGACGACGACGACAACCGCGGAAGGCTCTGAGATATGTGAGAAATACATCTATAAAATATATTTCAGACTGTCCCATCCCACCTTATGCTGTACCGCTTTGGCAAATGCTTTATCTGCGCCATTCGCCTTAATCACATCTGAGAGTAATTCTTAATAAAACGCCTCTCGCTAATTGTTAGTCATCCCAAATACTGTTTGCTATAAGGCCACGACGCGCAACTGATATCCAAAATTCGTCTGCCTCCTGTGAGGATCGAACTCACGACCTCTGGTTTACTAGACCAGTGCTCTGCCACTGAGCTAAAGAGGCGCGGCCTAGCGGTACTTTTGCGTACTTCATCCTTACGGTCGTCTGGATCATCAGACTTCAGCTGACAACACTTCATATTACCGTCTAATATTTGCAGCTATGGCGACCCATTACTGCTTGCCTACACATCTGACACGTAAACGAAGTGCTCTCCAAATAACATCACTTGCATTTCAGAACATGTCTTTCACACATGTCTACAAAATCACCTTCCCTTCAAATACAGTTTCGTAGCGACTGACGGAGACGTAGGCAAAGTTTAAAGTTGCTATTTCAATTACATCACGTTAATCAGAAAAACGGTAAGTTACATCTGCAGAGGAACAAAATTCCGTTCCTCCCCACGTGGGGCTCGAACCCACGACCCTGGGATTAAGAGCCTTTTGTTCTACCGACTGAGCTAGCCGCGCTGCCTCGGTGAGTATATGCCGGTTAGCACGTCACAAAGTACTCGTTTGGGTTGATTGGTCCCATACAGAACCTCCCCATGTTGCCTAATGTTTTCCTAACGTCACACTCGTCACGTAGTTCACTTTTATTTCATAATCATTTCTGAGAGGTAACAGAATTGCATGACAACCTGCAGAGCTAGTTTCGTCAAAATTGACACACATACTTGATGTGACTCATAAGCCGAACGAGTTACTTTCCGACGTTATTTTAGATGTGCAAGTGCCAGTCAAAAACACGCGGCGACGGCAATATGCAAACCAATTCGCTAGTTAACACCGGTCTTGTTGTGCGTGTTTTAAGCTGAAGAGCATCTCCAAGCAGAAAATGGTCAACAGCAACATTCACACGGTTCCGTACTGCTCAAGTGCTACACTAAAACGGTATGTTTCTTTTTCAGATCTGGAAAAACACGACCGAGAGAGGAATCAAACACGCAACATTCGGATACGAAGTCCGACGCCTTATCCATTTTTTTTTTTTTTTTTTTATAGTATTTACGCTCACACCCCTGAGGATTTGTGTTTTCGTTCTACACAGCCGCTGCCCCTTGCTCTTTCCCACCCATTCGTTACATTCAACCTCTTACGAGACCGATCAAATATAGACTGAGAAACAAGACCACACACTCTGTGCATTCGGAATCGAAGGCAGGGCGTCCCTCACCGCATTTGCGACGATGGCCATTTGCTACTTCTGCAGAAGCGGCGGCGACGGCGGCGACGACGACGACGACGACGACGACAACGAATATCGCGAGAGGCTCTGAGATATGTGAGAAATACATCTATAAAATATAATTCAGACTGCCTCGTCCCACCTTATGCTGTACCGCTTTGGCAAATACTTTATCTGCGCCATTCGCCTTAATCGCATCTGAGAGTAATTCTTAAAAAAACGCCTGTCGCTAATTGTTCGTCATCACAGGTACTGCTTGCTATACGGCCACGACGCGCAACTGATTTCCAAAATTCATCTTTCTCCTGTGAGGATGGAACTTACGACCCCTGGTTTATTAGACCAGTGCTCTAGCACTTTTTTTTTTTTGTCCGACGCCTTATCCATTTTTTATTTTTTTTAGGTTTTTCTTTATTCATATTTTTTTAACACTGTTTTTTCGTTTTTCCTTTGTAATGACCCAGGGCAGGTAGGTGGAGGCGCATTGGGCAGGGGTCGTATCCCGAGGCCTGGCCATGACGTCTCCTCCTCCCTGCACTGAAGCACAGTGTCACCAATACATTGTAATTGTCTTTGGTTCGGAGTCTTATGATACTTATATGTGAACACGGGACTTATGAAGCGTTGTCTATCGAAACAGTTATTTTGCCTTCCTGCCAAGATTGTACCTAAGAACTAGCGAGAATGTCTTTCCTGTCATGAAGTTAGCTCAGTATGCCCCTATACCGGTTCCATTAATGATTCAGGCGCAGGAGCGATCAATAGAAATTGAAACTTAACCAACTCCTTCCTTTTCGAAAACAATAGTAAGCATATTCGCAAAGTCCCTCTTAAGGTGTGGGAAAAACTTTTGCGTCCAGTACTCATGAAGCATGTAACCAGTAAACGAAATGAAATCGGTAATACCATGATCATCAACCACTGCAAAAATGTAACGGCCAAGAAGCCACATAACGGTGTTGTTCTTGGTCCGGGGATAAAAAACCGTGTCCGGCCAGCAGAGAATATCAGTCTTAAATGCCGATTCGGAGCTCCTGGTGAGTAAAGCCAATTGTCGGCGCAGCCAGTGCCACATGCGATGACGGTCAGCGCAGGTAAATCGGTGTTGGAGTGTATCAACACAACCACACGTTTGACAAAGCGGAGAGACACATAAACCTATACGATGAAGGCGTTCGTTCGTAGGAATCAGCTGATTAACTACCTTATACCATAGGGAGGCAACAGTTGCTGAATGAACGGGTAAGCTAATATTCGTCCATATGTTACGCCAATTAAAACTGGGATAATGCAAAACAATCGGGTTGGAAGAAGAAGACCGTCGCCATTTGTCAAGCAGGGTTAGCGTAGTAATAACAGGACGACGTTGTAAGTGGAGATCTAGGTAACTAATCTCAGTGTAGAAGTCCCGAACATGCCGTAGCTTCGCATTTAGAGGCCCAACGTTAATGGGCGGTGACAAGCTCGCAGGACGAACGACATGGAATAATCGGGAAGTAACAGTCGGGGACTCAGATAATAAAAGATGGAGGGTTCGCTTAACATAAAGGGCAGCAGCCTTGACACGGACGTCGGTGAACGACAAGCCGCCCTCAAGACGCGGCTTCGTAAGAACATCACAACGTAATTTAAAAATATGCCCCCGCCAAATATATCTGTTAATAAGCTGGACCATTTTTGCACCCTGCATTCGGGGAAGCGGAAACAGCTGAGCAACGTAATATACTTTACATAAAACATAAGTGTCTAATACACGCTTTTTTTGCAGTAGCGGTATCGAACGCCATGACTGTTCTAATAAAACACCTTGCAGCTTGGAAATGGCCACTTGCCAATTTTTTGCAGCCATCCGAAGAGGACAACGTTCAAGATAGATACCTAAATGTGTATGGTGTTCAACAGCTGTAACCCACGGAACAACCACACGTTCAAAGCCCCGCAAATTCAGGAGCTTGCTTTTACGGGGATTGATACGAGAACCTGAGGCCGCAGAAAATTTATCGAGTTCCATTTTCAACTGCGGCACTTCTGCGGTGGAACGAAGCAAAACAACCAAATCATCAGCATAAGCTGTTGCCGTCTGGGTAACCCCAGAGATCGTAAGACCACGAAGTGTCGAGTTGAGACGTGTAAGGACTGGTTGAAGGGAGAGAGCATAAAGGGTCATGGATAAAGGACTACCTTGCGGGAAGCCACGTTGAATATCAATGACCTTTGTCAGCTGGCCATTAATGTCAATCTTAGCAGAAATGCCAGTCGTCATATTCTTAAGTACCAGCAGCGCCTGTTCATTAAAACCGAGCCGGCGCAGCAGAAGCTCTAAAAACGAATGGGACACACGATCAAAGGCCTTACTAAAATCAACAAATAAAAGCGCACAGGAAATATTGGTGACAGCGACAATCGACACGACATCACGATACCCCGCCAGAGACGTCAATATAGAGCGCCCTGGAAAGCAGCTTTGACAAGGAGGTATCACAGGTGTAAGCAAGAGGGATAGACGTGCATTAACAGCCCTAGCGGCCGTCTTATAGTCAAAATTTAATAGGGTTAAAGGACGAAAGTCACTAGCTGTCTTCAAACCAGCAGATTTAGGTATCAGGACAACCGTACCTCTCTTGAAATCGGCTGGAATTGTGCCACCATTCAAGATTTCATTCACAATATCCGTAAAAACAGGCCCTATAATAGGCCAAAAGCGAACAAAAAACTCCTTAGGTAGGCCATCAGGACCAGGAGATTTGTGAGATGCTGAACAAACAATGAAAGCTGAAATTTCGTCTGCAGTAAAAGGAGCTAAAAATTTCGCATTATGGTCCTCTGTTAAAACTGATGGGATAGCAGTTAAAATCTCGTCAACATCATTCGGATCAGAATCAGCCGCAGTATATAACGTCTCATAGTAGCAGGTAAGTTCATGGGTTATTTGATTCTGTAAGGTAAGCCGGCGACCATCAGCTGCCATAAGGCCGTCAATCAATACACGTCGACGGTTCTTGTGGTGACGAAACAGATGGTACATAGAAGTCATTTCATGTGCTAACGTGGACGGTGGTTTAGATTTAATCTTCAATCCTTCCATCTGAAGCCGCTTAATACTAAGTAGCTTGGCCTTAATTTTCCGAATCTCAGAAAGGTGGGCACATGTCATTGTAGAAGTATCATAAAGCTCGCGAAGCACCGAATAGTAATATTCAAAAGTCAGTTTCAGATCTCGCGCTCTATTATAACTGTAGGACATTAAAGTGCGACGTAGTTTTGGCTTCACACAGTGGATCCACCAATGAAGCTTAGACGGATAGTATCGCTGAGAACGTAAACAAAAGTCCCACGCCGTCTGTATTAGAGGTTCGATGTCAGGGTCATCGAGCAAGGAGACATTTAATTTCCACAGCGGCCTATAAAGTTTAAGAGGTTGACGCTCCAAATTAATTATAACAGAAAGGGCACAATGATCCGTAAAACTGGCTGGAATAACATCTACATCTAAAACAGAAACACTAAGGGGATCAGAAATATACAATCGGTCAAGTCGACTACTTGAGGTGGCAGTAAAAAATGTAAATTTAACTAAAGTGGGGTGTTTAACCTCCCACGCATCGCGTAGTCGTAATTGACGTACAAGAGAATGTAGCTCGAAACAATAATTAAAATGAGGGGATTGGTCTTTAGCTTGTAACACACAATTAAAATCGCCCCCCAATACCAAGGTCGCAGGATTTTTTCGTAAAAGGTAAATCAGATCCTCTTTATAAAAACGAGACCTTTCCTGCCGCTTGCTAGAACCAGAGGGGGCGTAAATGTTAACCAAGGTCGTGTCAAATAACCGACAACCAATGCCCCGTCCCGAGTCTAAAAGCTCAATTTCGGTAACGGGGATACCGTCACGAATTAGGAAAGCAGTACCTGCAGAAAACTCAGGTGCAAAATTTATAATAGTGCGAAAACCAGGAACAAACAGGTGTGCAACGGAGACTTCCTGCAGGAAAACAATATCAGCTGCAGAGTCATAAATAAACTGCTGCAGAGACGCTAACTTCAGAGCAGATTGAATGCCATTTATATTTAAGGTAATAAACGTGTACGCCTGCAACATCAACCAAAAAATGGGAAATGAACCCAAATTACACCACACTAGAAGCAACTACATCCATATCATCAACATCAGACATGGCAGAGGGTGATTGTCCAGAATCAACGGAATCAGAGTCGTCCTTCGCATGCTTATGTTTCTTCCGCACCGCGTGGAGATTGGGGGGCACTTTCACCCGACGACGTATCTGATGCACACCAGATTCAAGAGCAGGTGGAGTGGGGGGTTCGAGATCAGGCACGTCAACCAAAGCGTCCGAAGGATTAGCAGGGCGAGAGGAGTCAGAAGGAGGAGCCATCAAGGGGAAAACTGCATCAGGAACATCGGCACCGGTTTCAGAATGTGTAGGTATTGGAAGTGTAGGAGGTGGTAAGATAGGTTTGGAGTCTGCTGATGCGGAGCGCGCAGTTCTAGGAGCGGTTTTCCGACAAACAGCCGTCTCCACCGAAGTGTCGTCAACATGTTGTGATGCCTGTGGCGGTGGGGATGTCAACAACACCTCGACCGAATGTTGTGGCTCTTGCGCCGACGGCATGGCAGCAAGTTTGACGTCATCAGGCAAAGCAGGGGACACAGCGGGAACAGATTCCGAAACAGGCATGGGAGATTCTGGAATTCTTTCATCAGATTCGCAAACCGGCTGCGAAACAGCAGCTTCGTCATCAGTGCTACCGGTATCACTAGCACGACGGCGTTTGTTGTTGGAAACAGACGGAATCGGTATAGGAGCAGCCGATACGTCTGGGCGAGTGGGTAGCGGAGGAAACCCTGCATCAGGGGAGGGTGACACCTGTTGTGAAGAAGCTACTGCAGGAGGCAGATAGGAAACAGTGGAGGAAGCTGCTGGCACAAGATCGGCAACCGTTAATTTGCGGCGCTGTGCTAGGCCATTTTTAAGCACAAATACCCGCTTAGGGCAATTAGCTCGAACATGACCATGTTCATTACATAGGAAACATGTACCAAGCTGCCCCTCATAAGTAAGATGTACACGATAACCACATACAATCAGATGGGACGGTATATTAGACTTAATATGCATTTCAACTGATCTGACACCATTATAACATTGCAGCTTATGTTGTGCAGACCAACGTTCATTTCGAATTGACCGAACAGTACCATAACCAAGCAAAGCTTCCTTAAGATAGCTGTTGTCAACTTCAGGGGGTAAATTATAAACCCGAACTGTGGTATACGTAATTTCAGCATTTGAAACAGTAACACTGCTAACAGAACCATCCCTATGACGGAACGACACTTGCTCACCATGTTTAAGTAATATCTTATCCAGCAAAACCGGGTTCAACAATTTCACAAAAAAGCAGTATAATTCTGTATCAAAATACGCCGTATGTACCTGGTCCGATGTAATGCCAATCGTGTCCACAATCCATTCGTGAATTTCCAACGATGTCGGTTGGACATTCCTGGTAGCCTTGTTAAACTGAAAACTGAGAGTACACTTCCGCGGAAACAACCGGGAAGCCATAACACTTAATTAATGCGGCAAAAGCCGCAATACAACGCAGGACACAAAACAAACACTAAGGCAAAGAAACAACGAAAAACAGAAGACAAAGAAACGTCACACACAGAAGGTAAATATTCACAACCCGAGGGTAACGGCGGATCGAATACACAGCACGTCCGATCGCTGTCGCGTCTCAAGCGGAACTCTTTAGGCCACACGGTCACTGACAAACAAGTGGAACTTATATACGACTCATCTCAAAACGCTCACACCACTGAGGAGTTGTGTTTTCGTTCTACACAGACGCTGCCCCTTGCTCTTTCCCACCCATTTGATACATTCAACCTGCTACGAGACCTACCAAATATAGACTGGGAAACTAAACCACCCACTTTGTGCATTCGGAAATGTAAGGCAGGGCGTACCTCGCCGCATTTGCTACGATGTCCATTTGCTACTTCTGCAGAAGTGGCGGCGGCGACGACGACGACGACGACGACGACGACGACGACGACGACGACAACCGCGGAAGGCTCTGAGATATGTGAGAAATACATCTATAAAATATATTTCAGACTGTCCCATCCCACCTTATGCTGTACCGCTTTGGCAAATGCTTTATCTGCGCCATTCGCCTTAATCACATCTGAGAGTAATTCTTAATAAAACGCCTCTCGCTAATTGTTAGTCATCCCAGATACTGTTTGCTATAAGGCCACGACGCGCAACTGATATCCAAAATTCGTCTGCCTCCTGTGAGGATCGAACTCACGACCCCTGGTTTACTAGACCAGTGCTCTGCCACTGAGCTAAAGAGGCGCGGCCTAGCGGTACTTTTGCGTACTTCATCCTTACGGTCGTCTGGATCATCAGACTTCAGCTGACAACACTTCATATTACCGTCTAATATTTGCAGCTATGGCGACCCATTACTGCTTGCCTACACATCTGACACGTAAACGAAGTGCTCTCCAAATAACACCACTTGCATTTCAGAACATGTCTTTCACACATGTCTACAAAATCACCTTCACCTTCAAATACAGTTTCGTAGCGACTGACGGAGACGTAGGCAAAGTTTAAAGTTGCTATTTCCATTACATCACGTTAATCAGAAAAACGGTAAGTTACATCTGCAGAGGAACAAAATTCCGTTCCTCCCCACGTGGGGATCGAACCCACGACCCTGGGATTAAGAGCCTTATGTTCTACCGACTGAGCTAGCTGCGCTGCCTCGGTGAGTATATGCCGGTTAGCACATCACACAGTACTCGTTTGGGTTGATTGGTCCCATACAGAACCTCCCCATGTTGCCTAATGTTTTCCTAACGTCACACTCGTCACGTAGTTCACTTTTATTTCATAATCATTTCTGAGAGGTAACAGAATTGCATGACAACCTGCAGAGCTAGTTTCGTCAAAATTAACACACATACTTGATGTGACTCATAAGCCGAACGAGTTACTTTCCGACGTTATTTTAGATGTGCAAGTGCCAGTCAAAAACACGCGGCGACGGCAATATGCAAACCAATTCGCTAGTTAACACCGGTCTTGTTGTGCGTGTTTCAAGCTCAAGAGCATCTCCAAGCAGAAAATGGTCAACAGCAACATTCACACGGTTTCGTACTGCTCAAGTGCTACACTAAAACGGTATGTTTCTTTTTCAGATCTGGAAAAACACGACCGAGAGAGGAATCAAACACGCAATCTTCGGATACGAAGTCCGACGCCTTATCCATTAGGCCACACGGTCACTGAGAAACAAGCGGAACTTATATACGACTCATCTCAAAACGCTCACACCACTGAGGAGTTGTGTTTTCGTTCTACACAGACGCTGCCCCTTGCTCTTTCCCACCCATTTGATACATTCAACCTGCTACGAGACCTACCAAATATAGACTAGGAAACTAAACCACACACTTTGTGCATTCGGAAATGTAAGGCAGGGCGTCCCTCGCCGCATTTGCTACGATGTCCATTTGCTACTTCTGCAGAAGTGGCGGCGGCGACGACGACGACGACGACGACGACGACGACGACGACGACGACGACGACGACGACGACAACCGCGGAAGGCTCTGAGATATGTGAGAAATACATCTATAAAATATATTTCAGACTGTCCCATCCCACCTTATGCTGTACCGCTTTGGCAAATGCTTTATCTGCGCCATTCGCCTTAATCACATCTGAGAGTAATTCTTAATAAAACGCCTCTCGCTAATTGTTAGTCATCCCAGATACTGTTTGCTATAAGGCCACGACGCGCAACTGATATCCAAAATTCGTCTGCCTCCTGTGAGGATCGAACTCACGACCCCTGGTTTACTAGACCACTGCTCTGCCACTGAGCTAAAGAGGCGCGGCCTAGCGGTACTTTTGCGTACTTCATCCTTACGGTCGTCTGGATCATCAGACTTCAGCTGACAACACTTCATATTACCGTCTAATATTTGCAGCTATGGCGACCCATTACTGCTTGGCTACACATCTGACACGTAAAGGAAGTGCTCTCCAAATAACACCACTTGCATTTCAGAACATGTCTTTCACACATGTCTACAAAATCACCTTCACCTTCAAATACAGTTTCGTAGCGACTGACGGAGACGTAGGCAAAGTTTAAAGTTGCTATTTCCATTACATCACGTTAATCAGAAAAACGGTAAGTTACATCTGCAGAGGAACAAAATTCCGTTCCTCCCCACGTGGGGCTCGAACCCACGACCCTGGGATTAAGAGCCTTATGTTCTACCGACTGAGCTAGCCGCGCTGCCTCGGTGAGTATATGCCGGTTAGCACGTCACACAGTACTCGTTTGGGTTGATTGGTCCCATACAGAACCTCCCCATGTTGCCTAATGTTTTCCTAACGTCACACTCGTCACGTAGTTCACTTTTATTTCATAATCATTTCTGAGAGGTAACAGAATTGCATGACAACCTGCAGAGCTAGTTTCGTCAAAATTAACACACATACTTGATGTGACTCATAAGCCGAACGAGTTACTTTCCGACGTTATTTTAGATGTGCAAGTGCCAGTCAAAAACACGCGGCGACGGCAATATGCAAACCAATTCGCTAGTTAACATCGGTCTTGTTGTGCGTGTTTCAAGCTCAAGAGCATCTCCAAGCAGAAAATGGTCAACAGCAACGTTCACACGGTTTCGTACTGCTCAAGTGCTACACTAAAACGGTATGTTTCTTTTTCAGATCTGGAAAAACACGACCGAGAGAGGAATCAAACACGCAAATCTTCGGATACGAAGTCCGACGCCTTATCCATTAGGCCACACGGTCACTGACAAACAAGTGGAACTTATATACGACTCATCTCAAAACGCTCACACCACTGAGGAGTTGTGTTTTCGTTCTACACAGACGCTGCCCCTTGCTCTTTCCCACCCATTTGATACATTCAACCTGCTACGAGACCTACCAAATATAGACTGGGAAACTAAACCACACACTTTGTGCATTCGGAAATGTAAGGCAGGGCGTCCCTCGCCGCATTTGCTACGATGTCCATTTGTTACTTCTGCAGAAGTGGCGACGACGACGACGACGACGACGACGACGACGACAACCGCGGAAGGCTCTGAGATATGTGAGAAATACATCTATAAAATGTATTTCAGACTGTCCCATCCCACCTTATGCTGTACCGCTTTGGCAAATGCTTTATCTGCGCCATTCGCCTTAATCACATCTGAGAGTAATTCTTAATAAAACGCCTCTCGCTAATTGTTAGTCATCCCAGATACTGTTTGCTATAAGGCCACGACGCGCAACTGATATCCAAAATTCGTCTGCCTCCTGCGAGGATCGAACTCACGACCCCTGGTTTACTAGACCGGTGCTCTGCCACTGAGCTAAAGAGGCGCGGCCTAGCGGTACTTTTGCGTACTTCATCCTTACGGTCGTCTGGATCATCAGACTTCAGCTGACAACACTTCATATTACCGTCTAATATTTGCAGCTATGGCGACCCATTACTGCTTGGCTACACATCTGACACGTAAAGGAAGTGCTCTCCAAATAACACCACTTGCATTTCAGAACATGTCTTTCACACATGTCTACAAAATCACCTTCACCTTCAAATATAGTTTCGTAGCGACTGACGGAGACGTAGGCAAAGTTTAAAGTTGCTATTTCCATTACATCACGTTAATCAGAAAAACGGTAAGTTACATCTGCAGAGGAACAAAATTCCGTTCCTCCCCACGTGGGGATCGAACCCACGACCCTGGGATTAAGAGCCTTATGTTCTACCGACTGAGCTAGCCGCGCTGCCTCGGTGAGTATATGCCGGTTAGCACATTACACAGTACTCGTTTGGGTTGATTGGTCCCATACAGAACCTCCCCATGTTGCCTAATGTTTTCCTAACGTCACACTCGTCACGTAGTTCACTTTTATTTCATAATCATTTCTGAGAGGTAACAGAATTGCATGACAACCTGCAGAGCTAGTTTCGTCAAAATTAACACACATACTTGATGTGACTCATAAGCCGAACGAGTTACTTTCCGACGTTATTTTAGATGTGCAAGTGCCAGTCAAAAACACGCGGCGACGGCAATATGCAAACCAATTCGCTAGTTAACACCGGTCTTGTTGTGCGTGTTTCAAGCTCAAGAGCATCTCCAAGCAGAAAATGGTCAACAGCAACATTCACACGGTTTCGTACTGCTCAAGTGCTACACTAAAACGGTATGTTTCTTTTTCAGATCTGGAAAAACACGACCAAGAGAGGAATCAAACACGCAATCTTCGGATACGAAGTCCGACGCCTAATCCATTAGGCCACACGGTCACTGACAAACAAGTGGAACTTATATACGACTCATCTCAAAACGCTCACACCACTGAGGAGTTGTGTTTTCGTTCTACACAGACGCTGCCCCTTGCTCTTTCCCACCCATTTGATACATTCAACCTGCTACGAGACCTACCAAATATAGACTGGGAAACTAAACCACACACTTTGTGCATTCGGAAATGTAAGGCAGGGCGTCCCTCGCCGCATTTGCTACGATGTCCATTTGTTACTTCTGCAGAAGTGGCGACGACGACGACGACGACGACGACGACGACGACGACGACGACGACGACAACCGCGGAAGGCTCAGAGATATGTGAGAAATACATCTATAAAATGTATTTCAGACTGTCCCATCCCACCTTATGCTGTACGGCAAATGCTTTATCTGCGCCATTCGCCTTAATCACATCTGAGAGTAATTCTTAATAAAACGCCTCTCGCTAATTGTTAGTCATCCCAGATACTGTTTGCTATGAGGCCACGACGCGCAACTGATATCCAAAATTCGTCTGCCTCCTGTGAGGATCGAACTCACGACCCCTGGTTTACTAGACCAGTGCTCTGCCACTGAGCTAAAGAGGCGCGGCCTAGTGGTACTTTTGCGTACTTCATCCTTACGGTCGTCTGGATCATCAGACTTCAGCTGACAACACTTCATATTACCGTCTAATATTTGCAGCTATGGCGACCCATTACTGCTTGGCTACACATCTGACACGTAAAGGAAGTGCTCTCCAAATAACACCACTTGCATTTCAGAACATGTCTTTCACACATGTCTACGAAATCACCTTCACCTTCAAATACAGTTTCGTAGCGACTGACGGAGACGTAGGCAAAGTTTAAAGTTGCTATTTCCATTACATCACATTAATCAGAAAAACGGTAAGTTACATCTGCAGAGGAACAAAATTCCATTCCTCCCCACGTGGGGATCGAACCCACGACCCTGGGATTAAGAGCCTTATGTTCTACCGACTGAGCTAGCCGCGCTGCCTCGGCGAGTATATGCCGGTTAGCATGTCACACAGTACTCGTTTGGGTTGATTGGTCCCATACAGAACCTCCCCATGTTGCCTAATGTTTTCCTAACGTCACACTCGTCACGTAGTTCACTTTTATTTCATAATCATTTCTGAGAGGTAACAGAATTGCATGACAACCTGCAGAGCTAGTTTCGTCAAAATTAACACACATACTTGATGTGACTCATAAGCCGAACGAGTTACTTTCCGACGTTATTTTAGATGTGCAAGTGCCAGTCAAAAACACGCGGCGACGGCAATATGCAAACCAATTCGCAAGTTAACACCGGTCTTGTTGTGCGTGTTTTAAGCTGAAGAGCATCTCCAAGCAGAAAATGGTCAACAGCAACATTCACACGGTTTCGTACTGCTCAAGTGCTACACTAAAACGGTATGTTTCTTTTTCAGATCTGGAAAAACACGACCGAGAGAGGAATCAAACACGCAATCTTCGGATACGAAGTCCGACGCCTTATCCATTAGGCCACACGGTCACTGACAAACAAGTGGAACTTATATACGACTCATCTCAAAACGCTCACACCACTGAGGAGTTGTGTTTTCGTTCTACACAGACGCTGCCCCTTGCTCTTTCCCACCCATTTGATACATTCAACCTGCTACGAGACCTATCAAATATAGACTGGGAAACTAAACCACACACTTTGTGCATTCGGAAATGTAAGGCAGGGCGTCCCTCGCCGCATTTGCTACGATGTCCATTTGCTACTTCTGCAGAAGTGGCGGCGGCGACGACGACGACGACGACAACCGCGGAAGGCTCTGAGATATGTGAGAAATACATCTATAAAATGTATTTCAGACTGTCCCATCCCACCTTATGCTGTACCGCTTTGGCAAATGCTTTATCTGCGCCATTCGCCTTAATCACATCTGAGAGTAATTCTTAATAAAACGCCTCTCGCTAATTGTTAGTCATCCCAGATACTGTTTGCTATAAGGCCACGACGCGCAACTGATATCCAAAATTCGTCTGCCTCCTGCGAGGATCGAACTCACGACCCCTGGTTTACTAGACCGGTGCTCTGCCACTGAGCTAAAGAGGCGCGGCCTAGCGGTACTTTTGCGTACTTCATCCTTACGGTCGTCTGGATCATCAGACTTCAGCTGACAACACTTCATATTACCGTCTAATATTTGCAGCTATGGCGACCCATTCCTGCTTGGCTACACATCTGACACGTAAAGGAAGTGCTCTCCAAATAACACCACTTGCATTTCAGAACATGTCTTTCACACATGTCTACAAAATCACCTTCACCTTCAAATATAGTTTCGTAGCGACTGACGGAGACGTAGGCAAAGTTTAAAGTTGCTATTTCCATTACATCACGTTAATCAGAAAAACGGTAAGTTACATCTGCAGAGGAACAAAATTCCGTTCCTCCCCACGTGGGGATCGAACCCACGACCCTGGGATTAAGAGCCTTATGTTCTACCGACTGAGCTAGCCGCGCTGCCTCGGTGAGTATATGCCGGTTAGCACATTACACAGTACTCGTTTGGGTTGATTGGTCCCATACAGAACCTCCCCATGTTGCCTAATGTTTTCCTAACGTCACACTCGTCACGTAGTTCACTTTTATTTCATAATCATTTCTGAGAGTTAACAGAATTGCATGACAACCTGCAGAGCTAGTTTCGTCAAAATTAACACACATACTTGATGTGACTCATAAGCCGAACGAGTTACTTTCCGACGTTATTTTAGATGTGCAAGTGCCAGTCAAAAACACGCGGCGACGGCAATATGCAAACCAATTCGCTAGTTAACACCGGTCTTGTTGTGCGTGTTTCAAGCTGAAGAGCATCTCCAAGCAGAAAATGGTCAACAGCAACATTCACACGGTTTCGTACTGCTCAAGTGCTACACTAAAACGGTATGTTTCTTTTTCAGATCTGGAAAAACACGACCAAGAGAGGAATCAAACACGCAATCTTCGGATACGAAGTCCGACGCCTAATCCATTAGGCCACACGGTCACTGACAAACAAGTGGAACTTATATACGACTCATCTCAAAACGCTCACACCACTGAGGAGTTGTGTTTTCGTTCTACACAGACGCTGCCCCTTGCTCTTTCCCACCCATTTGATACATTCAACCTGCTACGAGACCTACCAAATATAGACTGGGAAACTAAACCACACACTTTGTGCATTCGGAAATGTAAGGCAGGGCGTCCCTCGCCGCATTTGCTACGATGTCCATTTGCTACTTCTGCAGAAGTGGCGGCGGCGGCGGCGACGACGACGACGACGACGACGACGACGACGACGACGACGACAACCGCGGAAGGCTCTGAGATATGTGAGAAATACATCTATAAAATGTATTTCAGACTGTCCCATCCCACCTTATGCTGTACCGCTTTGGCAAATGCTTTATCTGCGCCATTCGCCTTAATCACATCTGAGAGTAATTCTTAATAAAACGCCTCTCGCTAATTGTTAGTCATCCCAGATACTGTTTGCTATAAGGCCACGACGCGCAACTGATATCCAAAATTCGTCTGCCTCCTGTGAGGATCGAACTCACGACCCCTGGTTTACTAGACCAGTGCTCTGCCACTGAGCTAAAGAGGCGCGGCCTAGCGGTACTTTTGCGTACTTCATCCTTACGGTCGTCTGGATCATCAGACTTCAGCTGACAACACTTCATATTACCGTCTAATATTTGCAGCTATGGCGACCCATTACTGCTTGCCTACACATCTGACACGTAAAGGAAGTGCTCTCCAAATAACACCACTTGCATTTCAGAACATGTCTTTCACACATGTTTACAAAATCACCTTCACCTTCAAATACAGTTTCGTAGCGACTGACGGAGACATAGGCAAAGTTTAAAGTTGCTATTTCCATTACATCACGTTAATCAGAAAAACGGTAAGTTACATCTGCAGAGGAACAAAATTCCGTTCCTCCCCATGTGGGGATCGAACCCACGACCCTGGGATTAAGAGCCTTATGTTCTACCGACTGAGCTAGCCGCGCTGCCTCGGTGAGTATATGCCGGTTAGCACGTCACACAGTACTCGTTTGGGTTGATTGGTCCCATACAGAACCTCCCCATGTTGCCTAATGTTTTCCTAACGTCACACTCGTCACGTAGTTCACTTTTATTTCATAATCATTTCTGAGAGGTAACAGAATTGCATGACAACCTGCAGAGCTAGTTTCGTCAAAATTAACACACATACTTGATGTGACTCATAAGCCGAACGAGTTACTTTCCGACGTTATTTTAGATGTGCAAGTGCCAGTCAAAAACACGCGGCGACGGCAATATGCAAACCAATTCGCTAGTTAACACCGGTCTTGTTGTGCGTGTTTTAAGCTGAAGAGCATCTCCAAGCAGAAAATGGTCAACAGCAACGTTCACACGGTTTCGTACTGCTCAAGTGCTACACTAAAACGGTATGTTTCTTTTTCAGATCTGGAAAAACACGACCGAGAGAGGAATCAAACACGCAATCTTCGGATACGAAGTCCGACGCCTTATCCATTAGGCCACACGGTCACTGACAAACAAGTGGAACTTATATACGACTCATCTCAAAACGCTCACACCACTGAGGAGTTGTGTTTTCGTTCTACACAGACGCTGCCCCTTGCTCTTTCCCACCCATTTGATACATTCAACCTGCTACGAGACCTACCAAATATAGACTGGGAAACTAAACCACACACTTTGTGCATTCGGAAATGTAAGGCAGGGCGTCCCTCGCCGCATTTGCTACGATGTCCATTTGCTACTTCTGCAGAAGTGGCGGCGGCGACGACGACGACGACGACGACGACGACGACGACGACGACGACGACGACAACCGCGGAAGGCTCTGAGATATGTGAGAAATACATCTATAAAATGTATTTCAGACTGTCCCATCCCACCTTATGCTGTACGGCAAATGCTTTATCTGCGCCATTCGCCTTAATCACATCTGAGAGTAATTCTTAATAAAACGCCTCTCGCTAATTGTTAGTCATCCCAGATACTGTTTGCTATAAGGCCACGACGCGCAACTGATATCCAAAATTCGTCTGCCTCCTGTGAGGATCGAACTCACGACCCCTGGTTTACTAGACCAGTGCTCTGCCACTGAGCTAAAGAGGCGCGGCCTAGCTGTACTTTTGCGTACTTCATCCTTACGGTCGTCTGGATCATCAGACTTCAGCTGACAACACTTCATATTACCGTCTAATATTTGCAGCTATGGCGACCCATTACTGCTTGGCTACACATCTGACACGTAAAGGAAGTGCTCTCCAAATAACACCACTTGCATTTCAGAACATGTCTTTCACACATGTCTACAAAATCACCTTCACCTTCAAATACAGTTTCGTAGCGACTGACGGAGACGTAGGCAAAGTTTAAAGTTGCTATTTCCATTACATCACGTTATTGAGAAAAACGGTAAGTTACATCTGCAGAGGAACAAAATTCCGTTCCTCCCCACGTGGGGATCGAACCCACGACCCTGGGATTAAGAGCCTTATGTTCTACCGACTGAGCTAGCCGCGCTGCCTCGGTGAGTATATGCCGGTTAGCACGTCACACAGTACTCGTTTGGGTTGATTGGTCCCATACAGAACCTCCCCATGTTGCCTAATGTTTTCCTAACGTCACACTCGTCACGTAGTTCACTTTTATTTCATAATCATTTCTGAGAGGTAACAGAATTGCATGACAACCTGCAGAGCTAGTTTCGTCAAAATTAACACACATACTTGATGTGACTCATAAGCCGAACGAGTTACTTTCCGACGTTATTTTAGATGTGCAAGTGCCAGTCAAAAACACGCGGCGACGGCAATATGCAAACCAATTCGCTAGTTAACACCGGTCTTGTTGTGCGTGTTTCAAGCTCAAGAGCATCTCCAAGCAGAAAATGGTCAACAGCAACATTCACACGGTTTCGTACTGCTCAAGTGCTACACTAAAACGGTATGTTTCTTTTTCAGATCTGGAAAAACACGACCGAGAGAGGAATCAAACACGCAATCTTCGGATACGAAGTCCGACGCCTTATCCATTAGGCCACACGGTCACTGACAAACAAGTGGAACTTATATACGACTCATCTCAAAACGCTCACACCACTGAGGAGTTGTGTTTTCGTTCTACACAGACGCTGCCCCTTGCTCTTTCCCACCCATTTGATACATTCAACCTGCTACGAGACCTACCAAATATAGACTGGGAAACTAAACCACACACTTTGTGCATTCGGAAATGTAAGGCAGGGCGTCCCTCGCCGCATTTGCTACTTCTGCAGAAGTGGCGGCGGCGGCGACGACGACGACGACGACGACGACAACCGCGGAAGGCTCTGAGATATGTGAGAAATACATCTATAAAATGTATTTCAGACTGTCCCATCCCACCTTATGCTGTACCGCTTTGGCAAATGCTTTATCTGCGCCATTCGCCTTAATCACATCTGAGAGTAATTCTTAATAAAACGCCTCTCGCTAATTGTTAGTCATCCCAGATACTGTTTGCTATAAGGCCACGACGCGCAACTGATATCCAAAATTCGTCTGCCTCCTGTGAGGATCGAACTCACGACCCCTGGTTTACTAGACCAGTGCTCTGCCACTGAGCTAAAGAGGCGCGGCCTAGCGGTACTTTTGCGTACTTCATCCTTACGGTCGTCTGGATCATCAGACTTCAGCTGACAACACTTCATATTACCGTCTAATATTTGCAGCTATGGCGACCCATTACTGCTTGCCTACACATCTGACACGTAAACGAAGTGCTCTCCAAATAACACCACTTGCATTTCAGAACATGTCTTTCACACATGTCTACAAAATCACCTTCACCTTCAAATACAGTTACGTAGCGACTGACGGAGACGTAGGCAAAGTTTAAACTTGCTATTTCCATTACATCACGTTAATCAGAAAAACGGTAAGTTACATCTGCAGAGGAACAAAATTCCGTTCCTCCCCACGTGGGGATCGAACCCACGACCCTGGGATTAAGAGCCTTATGTTCTACCGACTAAGCTAGCCGCGCTGCCTCGGTGAGTATATGCCGGTTAGCACGTCACACAGTACTCGTTTGGGTTGATTGGTCCCATACAGAACCTCCCCATGTTGCCTAATGTTTTCCTAACGTCACACTCGTCACGTAGTTCACTTTTATTTCATAATCATTTCTGAGAGGTAACAGAATTGCATGACAACCTGCAGAGCTAGTTTCGTCAAAATTAACACACATACTTGATGTGACTCATAAGCCGAACGAGTTACTTTCCGACGTTATTTTAGATGTGCAAGTGCCAGTCAAAAACACGCGGCGACGGCAATATGCAAACCAATTCGCTAGTTAACACCGGTCTTGTTGTGCGTGTTTTAAGCTGAAGAGCATCTCCAAGCAGAAAATGGTCAACAGCAACGTTCACACGGTTTCGTACTGCTCAAGTGCTACACTAAAACGGTATGTTTCTTTTTCAGATCTGGAAAAACACGACCGAGAGAGGAATCAAACACGCAATTTTCGGATACGAAGTCCGACGCCTTATCCATTAGGCCACACGGTCACTGACAAACAAGTGGAACTTATATACGACTCATCTCAAAACGCTCACACCACTGAGGAGTTGTGTTTTCGTTCTACACAGACGCTGCCCCTTGCTCTTTCCCACCCATTTGATACATTCAACCTGCTACGAGACCTACCAAATATAGACTGGGAAACTAAACCACACACTTTGTGCATTCGGAAATGTAAGGCAGGGCGTCCCTCGCCGCATTTGCTACTTCTGCAGAAGTGGCGGCGGCGGCGACGACGACGACGACGACAACCGCGGAAGGCTCTGAGATATGTGAGAAATACATCTATAAAATGTATTTCAGACTGTCCCATCCCACCTTATGCTGTACCGCTTTGGCAAATGTTTTATCTGCGCCATTCGCCTTAATCACATCTGAGAGTAATTCTTAATAAAACGCCTCTCGCTAATTGTTAGTCATCCCAGATACTGTTTGCTATAAGGCCACGACGCGCAACTGATATCCAAAATTCGTCTGCCTCCTGTGAGGATCGAACTCACGACCCCTGGTTTACTAGACCAGTGCTCTGCCACTGAGCTAAAGAGGCGCGGCCTAGCGGTACTTTTGCGTACTTCATCCTTACTGTCGTCTGGATCATCAGACTTCAGCTGACAACACTTCATATTACCGTCTAATATTTGCAGCTATGGCGACCCATTACTGCTTGCCTACACATCTGACACGTAAACGAAGTGCTCTCCAAATAACACCACTTGCATTTCAGAACATGTCTTTCACACATGTCTACAAAATCACCTTCACCTTCAAATACAGTTTCGTAGCGACTGACGGAGACGTAGGCAAAGTTTAAAGTTGCTATTTCCATTACATCACGTTAATCAGAAAAACGGTAAGTTACATCTGCAGAGGAACAAAATTCCGTTCCTCCCCACGTGGGGCTCGAACCCACGACCCTGGGATTAAGAGCCTTATGTTCTACCGACTGAGCTAGCCGCGCTGCCTCGGTGAGTATATGCCGGTTAGCACGTCACACAGTACTCGTTTGGGTTGATTGGTCCCATACAGAACCTCCCCATGTTGCCTAATGTTTTCCTAACGTCACACTCGTCACGTAGTTCACTTTTATTTCATAATCATTTCTGAGAGGTAACAGAATTGCATGACAACCTGCAGAGCTAGTTTCGTCAAAATTAACACACATACTTGATGTGACTCATAAGCCGAACGAGATACTTTCCGACGTTATTTTAGATGTGCAAGTGCCAGTCAAAAACACGCGGCGACGGCAATATGCAAACCAATTCGCTAGTTAACACCGGTCTTGTTGTGCGTGTTTTAAGCTGAAGAGCATCTCCAAGCAGAAAATGGTCAACAGCAACATTCACACGGTTTCGTACTGCTCAAGTGCTACACTAAAACGGTATGTTTCTTTTTCAGATCTGGAAAAACACGACCGAGAGAGGAATCAAACACGCAATCTTCGGATACGAAGTCCGACGCCTTATCCATTAGGCCACACGGTCACTGACAAACAAGTGGAACTTATATACGACTCATCTCAAAACGCTCACACCACTGAGGAGTTGTGTTTTCGTTCTACACAGACGCTGCCCCTTGCTCTTTCCCACCCATTTGATACATTCAACCTGCTACGAGACCTACCAAATATAGACTGGGAAACTAAACCACACACTTTGTGCATTCGGAAATGTAAGGCAGGGCGTCCCTCGCCGCATTTGCTACGATGTCCATTTGCTACATCTGTAGAAGTGGCGGCGGCGGCGACGACGACGACAACGACGACGACGACGACGACGACGACGACAACCGCGGAAGGCTCTGAGATATGTGAGAAATACATCTATAAAATGTATTTCAGACTGTCCCATCCCACCTTATGCTGTACCGCTTTGGCAAATGCTTTATCTGCGCCATTCGCCTTAATCACATCTGAGAGTAATTCTTAATAAAACGCTTCTCGCTAATTGTTAGTCATCCCAGATACTGTTTGCTATAAGGCCACGACGCGCAACTGATATCCAAAATTCGTCTGCCTCCTGTGAGGATCGAACTCACGACCCCTGGTTTACTAGACCAGTGCTCTGCCACTGAGCTAAAGAGGCGCGGCCTAGCTGTACTTTTGCGTACTTCATCCTTACGGTCGTCTGGATCATCAGACTTCAGCTGACAACACTTCATATTACCGTCTAATATTTGCAGCTATGGCGACCCATTACTGCTTGCCTACACATCTGACACGTAAACGAAGTGCTCTCCAAATAACACCACTTGCATTTCAGAACATGTCTTTCACACATGTCTACAAAATCACCTTCACCTTCAAATACAGTTTCGTAGCGACTGACGGAGACGTAGGCAAAGTTTAAAGTTGCTATTTCCATTACATCACGTTATTGAGAAAAACGGTAAGTTACATCTGCAGAGGAACAAAATTCCGTTCCTCCCCACGTGGGGATCGAACCCACGACCCTGGGATTAAGAGCGTTATGTTCTACCGACTGAGCTAGCCGCGCTGCCTCGGTGAGTATATGCCGGTTAGCACGTCACACAGTACTCGTTTGGGTTGATTGGTCCCATACAGAACCTCCCCATGTTGCCTAATGTTTTCCTAACGTCACACTCGTCACGTAGTTCACTTTTATTTCATAATCATTTCTGAGAGGTAACAGAATTGCATGACAACCTGCAGAGCTAGTTTCGTCAAAATTAACACACATACTTGATGTGACTCATAAGCCGAACGAGTTACTTTCCGACGTTATTTTAGATGTGCAAGTGCCAGTCAAAAACACGCGGCGACGGCAATATGCAAACCAATTCGCTAGTTAACACCGGTCTTGTTGTGCGTGTTTCAAGCTGAAGAGCATCTCCAAGCAGAAAATGGTCAACAGCAACATTCACACGGTTTCGTACTGCTCAAGTGCTACACTAAAACGGTATGTTTCTTTTTCAGATCTGGAAAAACACGACCGAGAGAGGAATCAAACACGCAATCTTCGGATACGAAGTCCGACGCCTTATTCATTAGGCCACACGGTCACTGACAAACAAGTGGAACTTATATACGACTCATCTCAAAACGCTCACACCACTGAGGAGTTGTGTTTTCGTTCTACACAGACGCTGCCCCTTGCTCTTTCCCACCCATTTGATACATTCAACCTGCTACGAGACCTACCAAATATAGACTGGGAAACTAAACCACACACTTTGTGATTTCGGAAATGTAAGGCAGGGCGTCCCTCGCCGCATTTGCTAATTCTGCAAAAGTGGCGGCGGCGACGACGACGACGACGACGACGACGACGACGACGACGACGACAACCGCGGAAGGCTCTGAGATATGTGAGAAATACATCTATAAAATGTATTTCAGACTGTCCCATCCCACCTTATGCTGTACCGCTTTGGCAAATGCTTTATCTGCGCCATTCGCCTTAATCACATCTGAGAGTAATTCTTAATAAAACGCCTCTCGCTAATTGTTAGTCATCCCAGATACTGTTTGCTATAAGGCCACGACGCGCAACTGATATCCAAAATTCGTCTGCCTCCTGTGAGGATCGAACTCACGACCCCTGGTTTACTAGACCAGTGCTCTGCCACTGAGCTAAAGAGGCGCGGCCTAGCTGTACTTTTGCGTACTTCATCCTTACGGTCGTCTGGATCATCAGACTTCAGCTGACAACACTTCATATTACCGTCTAATATTTGCAGCTATGGCGACCCATTACTGCTTGGCTACACATCTGACACGTAAACGAAGTGCTCTCCAAATAACACCACTTGCATTTCAGAACATGTCTTTCACACATGTCTACAAAATCACCTTCACCTTCAAATACAGTTTCGTAGCGACTGACGGAGACGTAGGCAAAGTTTAAAGTTGCTATTTCCATTACATCACGTTATTGAGAAAAACGGTAAGTTACATCTGCAGAGGAACAAAATTCCGTTCCTCCCCACGTGGGGATCGAAACCACGACCCTGGGATTAAGAGCCTTATGTTCTACCGACTGAGCTAGCCGCGCTGCCTCGGTGAGTATATGCCGGTTAGCACGTCACACAGTACTCGTTTGGGTTGATTGGTCCCATACAGAACCTCCCCATGTTGCCTAATGTTTTCCTAACGTCACACTCGTCACGTAGTTCACTTTTATTTCATAATCATTTCTGAGAGGTAACAGAATTGCATGACAACCTGCAGAGCTAGTTTCGTCAAAATTAACACACATACTTGATGTGACTCATAAGCCGAACGAGTTACTTTCCGACGTTATTTTAGATGTGCAAGTGCCAGTCAAAAACACGCGGCGACGGCAATATGCAAACCAATTCGCTAGTTAACACCGGTCTTGTTGTGCGTGTTTCAAGCTGAAGAGCATCTCCAAGCAGAAAATGGTCAACAGCAACATTCACACGGTTTCGTACTGCTCAAGTGCTACACTAAAACGGTATGTTTCTTTTTCAGATCTGGAAAAACACGACCGAGAGAGGAATCAAACACGCAATCTTCGGATACGAAGTCCGACGCCTTATTCATTAGGCCACACGGTCACTGACAAACAAGTGGAACTTATATACGACTCATCTCAAAACGCTCACACCACTGAGGAGTTGTGTTTTCGTTCTACACAGACGCTGCCCCTTGCTCTTTCCCACCCATTTGATACATTCAACCTGCTACGAGACCTACCAAATATAGACTGGGAAACTAAACCACACACTTTGTGATTTCGGAAATGTAAGGCAGGGCGTCCCTCGCCGCATTTGCTAATTCTGCAAAAGTGGCGGCGGCGGCGGCGACGACGACGACGACGACAACCGCGGAAGGCTCTGAGATATGTGAGAAATACATCTATAAAATGTATTTCAGACTGTCCCATCCCACCTTATGCTGTACCGCTTTGGCAAATGCTTTATCTGCGCCATTCGCCTTAATCACATCTGAGAGTAATTCTTAATAAAACGCCTCTCGCTAATTGTTAGTCATCCCAGATACTGTTTGCTATAAGGCCACGACGCGCAACTGATATCCAAAATTCGTCTGCCTCCTGTGAGGATCGAACTCACGACCCCTGGTTTACTAGACCAGTGCTCTGCCACTGAGCTAAAGAGGCGCGGCCTAGCGGTACTTTTGCGTACTTCATCCTTACGGTCGTCTGGATCATCAGACTTCAGCTGACAACACTTCATATTACCGTCTAATATTTGCAGCTATGGCGACCCATTACTGCTTGCCTACACATCTGACACGTAAACGAAGTGCTCTCCAAATAACACCACTTGCATTTCAGAACATGTCTTTCACACATGTCTACAAAATCACCTTCACCTTCAAATACAGTTTCGTAGCGACTGACGGAGACGTAGGCAAAGTTTAAAGTTGCTATTTCCATTACATCACGTTAATCAGAAAAACGGTAAGTTACATCTGCAGAGGAACAAAGTTCCGTTCCTCCCCACGTGTGGATCGAACCCACGACCCTGGGATTAAGAGCCTTATGTTCTACCGACTGAGCTAGCCGCGCTGCCTCGGTGAGTATATGCTGGTTAGCACGTCACACAGTACTCGTTTGGGTTGATTGGTCCCATACAGAACCTCCCCATGTTGCCTAATGTTTTCCTAACGTCACACTCGTCACGTAGTTCACTTTTATTTCATAATCATTTCTGAGAGGTAACAGAATTGCATGACAACCTGCAGAGCTAGTTTCGTCAAAATTAACACACATACTTGATGTGACTCATAAGCCGAACGAGTTACTTTCCGACGTTATTTTAGATGTGCAAGTGCCAGTCAAAAACACGCGGCGACGGCAATATGCAAACCAATTCGCTAGTTAACATCGGTCTTGTTGTGCGTGTTTCAAGCTCAAGAGCATCTCCAAGCAGAAAATGGTCAACAGCAACGTTCACACGGTTTCGTACTGCTCAAGTGCTACACTAAAACGGTATGTTTCTTTTTCAGATCTGGAAAAACACGACCGAGAGATGAATCAAACACGCAAATCTTCGGATACGAAGTCCGACGCCTTATCCATTAGGCCACACGGTCACTGACAAGCAAGTGGAACTTATATACGACTCATCTCAAAACGCTCACACCACTGAGGAGTTGTGTTTTCGTTCTACACAGACGCTGCCCCTTGCTCTTTCCCACCCATTTGATACATTCAACCTGCTACGAGACCTACCAAATATAGACTGGGAAACTAAACCACACACTTTGTGCATTCGGAAATGTAAGGCAGGGCGTCCCTCGCCGCATTTGCTACGATGTCCATTTGCTACTTCTGCAGAAGTGGCGGCGGCGACGACGACGACGACGACGACGACGACGACGACGACGACGACGACGACGACAACCGCGGAAGGCTCTGAGATATGTGAGAAATACATCTATAAAATGTATTTCAGACTGTCCCATCCCACCTTATGCTGTACCGCTTTGGCAAATGCTTTATCTGCGCCATTCGCCTTAATCACATCTGAGAGTAATTCTTAATAAAACGCCTCTCGCTAATTGTTAGTCATCCCAGATACTGTTTGCTATAAGGCCACGACGCGCAACTGATATCCAAAATTCGTCTGCCTCCTGTGAGGATCGAACTCACGACCCCTGGTTTACTAGACCAGTGCTCTGCCACTGAGCTAAAGAGGCGCGGCCTAGCTGTACTTTTGCGTACTTCATCCTTACGGTCGTCTGGATCATCAGACTTCAGCTGACAACACTTCATATTACCGTCTAATATTTGCAGCTATGGCGACCCATTACTGCTTGCCTACACATCTGACACGTAAACGAAGTGCTCTCCAAATAACACCACTTGCATTTCAGAACATGTCTTTCACACATGTCTACAAAATCACCTTCACCTTCAAATACAGTTTCGTAGCGACTGACGGAGACGTAGGCAAAGTTTAAAGTTGCTATTTCCATTACATCACGTTAATCAAAAAAACGGTAAGTTACATCTGCAGAGGAACAAAATTCCGTTCCTCCCCACGTGGGGATCGAACCCACGACCCTGGGATTAAGAGCCTTATGTTCTACCGACTGAGCTAGCCGCGCTGCCTCGGTGAGTATATGCCGGTTAGCACGTCACACAGTACTCGTTTGGGTTGATTGGTCCCATACAGAACCTCCCCATGTTGCCTAATGTTTTCCTAACGTCACACTCGTCACGTAGTTCACTTTTATTTCATAATCATTTCTGAGAGGTAACAGAATTGCATGACAACCTGCAGAGCTAGTTTCGTCAAAATTAACACACATACTTGATGTGACTCATAAGCCGAACGAGTTACTTTCCGACGTTATTTTAGATGTGCAAGTGCCAGTCAAAAACACGCGGCGACGGCAATATGCCAACCAATTCGCTAGTTAACACCGGTCTTGTTGTGCGTGTTTCAAGCTCAAGAGCATCTCCAAGCAGAAAATGGTCAACAGCAACGTTCACACGTTTTCGTACTGCTCAAGTGCTACACTAAAACGGTATGTTTCTTTTTCAGATCTGGAAAAACACGACCGAGAGAGGAAACAAACACGCAATCTTCGGATACGAAGTCCGTCGCCTTATCCATTAGGCCACACGGTCACTGACTAACAAGTGGAACTTATATACGACTCATCTCAAAACGCTCACACCACTGAGGAGTTGTGTTTTCGTTCTACACAGACGCTGCCCCTTGCTCTTTCCCACCCATTTGATACATTCAACCTGCTACGATACCTACCAAATATAGACTGGGAAACTAAACCACCCACTTTGTGCATTCGGAAATGTAAGGCAGGGCGTCCCTCGCCGCATTTGCTACGATGTCCATTTGCTACTTCTGCAGAAGTGGCGGCGGCGACGACGACGACGACGACGACGACGACGACGACGACGACGACGACAACCGCGGAAGGCTCTGAGATATGTGAGAAATACATCAATAAAATGTATTTCAGACTGTCCCATCCCACCTTATGCTGTACCGCTTTGGCAAATGCTTTATCTGCGCCATTCGCCTTAATCACATCTGAGAGTAATTCTTAATAAAACGCCTCTCGCTAATTGTTAGTCATCCCAGATACTGTTTGCTATAAGGCCACGACGCGCAACTGATATCCAAAATTCGTCTGCCTCCTGTGAGGATCGAACTCACGACCCCTGGTTTACTAGACCAGTGCTCTGCCACTGAGCTAAAGAGGCGCGGCCTAGCTGTACTTTTGCGTACTTCATCCTTACGGTCGTCTGGATCATCAGACTTCAGCTGACAACACTTCATATTACCGTCTAATATTTGCAGCTATGGCGACCCATTACTGCTTGCCTACACATCTGACACGTAAACGAAGTGCTCTCCAAATAACACCACTTGCATTTCAGAACATGTCTTTCACACATGTCTACAAAATCACCTTCACCTTCAAATACAGTTTCGTAGCGACTGACGGAGACGTAGGCAAAGTTTAAAGTTGCTATTTCCATTACATCACGTTATTGAGAAAAACGGTAAGTTACATCTGCAGAGGAACAAAATTCCGTTCCTCCCCACGTGGGGATCGAACCCACGACCCTGGGATTAAGAGCCTTATGTTCTACCGACTGAGCTAGCCGCGCTGCCTCGGTGAGTATATGCCGGTTAGCACGTCACACAGTACTCGTTTGGGTTGATTGGTCCCATACAGAACCTCCCCATGTTGCCTAATGTTTTCCTAACGTCACACTCGTCACGTAGTTCACTTTTATTTCATAATCATTTCTGAGAGGTAACAGAATTGCATGACAAGCTGCAGAGCTAGTTTCGTCAAAATTAACACACATACTTGATGTGACTCATAAGCCGAACGAGTTACTTTCCGACGTTATTTTAGATGTGCAAGTGCCAGTCAAAAACACGCGGCGACGGCAATATGCAAACCAATTCGCTAGTTAACACCGGTCTTGTTGTGCGTGTTTCAAGCTGAAGAGCATCTCCAAGCAGAAAATGGTCAACAGCAACATTCACACGGTTTCGTACTGCTCAAGTGCTACACTAAAACGGTATGTTTCTTTTTCAGATCTGGAAAAACACGACCGAGAGAGGAATCAAACACGCAATCTTCGGATACGAAGTCCGACGCCTTATCCATTAGGCCACACGGTCACTGACAAACAAGTGGAACTTATATACGACTCATCTCAAAACGCTCACACCACTGAGGAGTTGTGTTTTCGTTCTACACAGACGCTGCCCCTTGCTCTTTCCCACCCATTTGATACATTCAACCTGCTACGAGACCTACCAAATATAGACTGGGAAACTAAACCACACACTTTGTGCATTCGGAAATGTAAGGCAGGGCGTCCCTCGCCGCATTTGCTAATTCTGCAGAAGTGGCGGCGGCGGCGGCGACGACGACGACGACGACGACGACGACGACGACGACGACGACGACGACAACCGCGGAAGGCTCTGAGATATGTGAGAAATACATCTATAAAATATATTTCAGACTGTCCCATCCCACCTTATGCTGTACCGCTTTGGCAAATGCTTTATCTGCGCCATTCGCCTTAATCACATCTGAGAGTAATTCTTAATAAAACGCCTCTCGCTAATTGTTAGTCATCCCAGATACTGTTTGCTATAAGGCCACGACGCGCAACTGATATCCAAAATTCGTCTGCCTCCTGTGAGGATCGAACTCACGACCCCTGGTTTACTAGACCAGTGCTCTGCCACTGAGCTAAAGAGGCGCGGCCTAGCGGTACTTTTGCGTACTTCATCCTTACGGTCGTCTGGATCATCAGACTTCAGCTGACAACACTTCATATTACCGTCTAATATTTGCAGCTATGGCCACCCATTACTGCTTGGCTACACATCTGACACGTAAACGAAGTGCTCTCCAAATAACACCACTTGCATTTCAGAACATGTCTTTCACACATGTCTACAAAATCACCTTCACCTTCAAATACAGTTTCGTAGCGACTGACGGAGACGTAGGCAAAGTTTAAAGTTGCTATTTCCATTACATCACGTTAATCAGAAAAACGGTAAGTTACATCTGCAGAGGAACAAAATTCCGTTCCTCCCCACGTGGGGATCGAACCCACGACCCTGGGATTAAGAGCCTTATGTTCTACCGACTGAGCTAGCCGCGCTGCCTCGGTGAGTATATGCCGGTTAGCACGTCACACAGTACTCGTTTGGGTTGATTGGTCGCATACAGAACCTCCCCATGTTGCCTAATGTTTTCCTAACGTCACACTCGTCACGTAGTTCACTTTTATTTCATAATCATTTCTGAGAGGTAACAGAATTGCATGACAACCTGCAGAGCTAGTTTCGTCAAAATTAACACACATACTTGATGTGACTCATAAGCCGAACGAGTTACTTTCCGACGTTATTTTAGATGTGCAAGTGCCAGTCAAAAACACGCGGCGACGGCAATATGCAAACCAATTCGCTAGTTAACACCGGTCTTGTTGTGCGTGTTTTAAGCTGAAGAGCATCTCCAAGCAGAAAATGGTCAACAGCAACATTCACACGGTTTCGTACTGCTCAAGTGCTACACTAAAACGGTATGTTTCTTTTTCAGATCTGGAAAAACACGACCGAGAGAGGAATCAAACACGCAATCTTCGGATACGAAGTCCGACGCCTTATCCATTAGGCCACACGGTCACTGACAAACAAGTGGAACTTATATACGACTCATCTCAAAACGCTCACACCACTGAGGAGTTGTGTTTTCGTTCTACACAGACGCTGCCCCTTGCTCTTTCCCACCCATTTGATACATTCAACCTGCTACGAGACCTACCAAATATAGACTGGGAAACTAAACCACACACTTTGTGCATTCGGAAATGTAAGGCAGGGCGTCCCTCGCCGCATTTGCTACGATGTCCATTTGCTACTTCTGCAGAAGTGGCGGCGGCGGCGACGACGACGACGACGACGACGACGACGACGACGACGACGACAACCGCGGAAGGCTCTGAGATATGTGAGAAATACATCTATAAAATGTATTTCAGACTGTCCCATCCCACCTTATGCTGTACCGCTTTGGCAAATGCTTTATCTGCGCCATTCGCCTTAATCACATCTGAGAGTAATTCTTAATAAAACGCCTCTCGCTAATTGTTAGTCATCCCAGATACTGTTTGCTATAAGGCCACGACGCGCAACTGATATCCAAAATTCGTCTGCCTCCTGTGAGGATCGAACTCACGACCCCTGGTTTACTACACCAGTGCTCTGCCACTGAGCTAAAGAGGCGCGGCCTAGCGGTACTTTTGCGTACTTCATCCTTACGGTCGTCTGGATCATCAGACTTCAGCTGACAACACTTCATATTACCGTCTAATATTTGCAGCTATGGCGACCCATTACTGCTTGCCTACACATCTGACACGTAAACGAAGTGCTCTCCAAATAACACCACTTGCATTTCAGAACATGTCTTTAACACATGTCTACGAAATCACCTTCACCTTCAAATACAGTTTCGTAGCGACTGACGGAGACGTAGGCAAAGTTTAAAGTTGCTATTTCCATTACATCACGTTAATCAGAAAAACGGTAAGTTACATCTGCAGAGGAACAAAATTCCGTTCCTCCCCATGTGGGGATCGAACCCACGACCCTGGGATTAAGAGCCTTATGTTCTACCGACTGAGCTAGCCGCGCTGCCTCGGTGAGTATATGCCTTTTAGCACGTCACACAGTACTCGTTTGGGTTGATTGGTCCCATACAGAACCTCCCCATGTTGCCTAATGTTTTCCTAACGTCACACTCGTCACGTAGTTCACTTTTATTTCATAATCATTTCTGAGAGGTAACAGAATTGCATGACAACCTGCAGAGCTAGTTTCGTCAAAATTAACACACATACTTGATGTGACTCATAAGCCGAACGAGTTACTTTCCGACGTTATTTTAGATGTGCAAGTGCCAGTCAAAAACACGCGGCGACGGCAATATGCAAACCAATTCGCTAGTTAACACCGGTCTTGTTGTGCGTGTTTCAAGCTCAAGAGCATCTCCAAGCAGAAAATGGTCAACAGCAACGTTCACACGGTTTCGTACTGCTCAAGTGCTACACTAAAACGGTATGTTTCTTTTTCAGATCTGGAAAAACACGACCGAGAGAGGAAACAAACACGCAATCTTCGGATACGAAGTCCGACGCCTTATCCATTAGGCCACACGGTCACTGACAAACAAGTGGAACTTATAAACGACTCATCTCAAAACGCTCACACCACTGAGGAGTTGTGTTTTCGTTCTACACAGACGCTGCCCCTTGCTCTTTCCAACCCATTTGATACATTCAACCTGCTACGAGACCTACCAAATATAGACTGGGAAACTAAACCACCCACTTTGTGCATTCGGAAATGTAAGGCAGGGCGTCCCTCGCCGCATTTGCTACGATGTCCATTTGCTACTTCTGCAGAAGTGGCGGCGGCGACGACGACGCCAACGACGACAACCGCGGAAGGCTCTGAGATATGTGAGAAATACATCTATAAAATATATTTCAGACTGTCCCATCCCACCTTATGCTGTACCGCTTTGGCAAATGCTTTATCTGCGCCATTCGCCTTAATCACATCTGAGAGTAATTCTTAATAAAACGCCTCTCGCTAATTGTTAGTCATCCCAGATACTGTTTGCTATAAGGCCACGACGCGCAACTGATATCCAAAATTCGTCTGCCTCCTGTGAGGATCGAACTCACGACCGCTGGTTTACTAGACCAGTGCTCTGCCACTGACCTAAAGAGGCGCGGCCTAGCGGTACTTTTGCGTACTTCATCCTTACGGTCGTCTGGATCATCAGACTTCAGCTGACAACACTTCATATTACCGTCTAATATTTGCAGCTATGGCGACCCATTACTGCTTGCCTACACATCTGACACGTAAACGAAGTGCTCTCCAAATAACACCACTTGCTTTCAGAACATGTCTTTCACACATGTCTACAAAATCACCTTCACCTTCAAATACAGTTTCGTAGCGACTGACGGAGACGTAGGCAAAGTTTAAAGTTGCTATTTCCATTACATCACGTTAATCAGAAAAACGGTAAGTTACATCTGCAGAGGAACAAAATTCCGTTCCTCCCACGACCCTGGGATTAAGAGCCTTATGTTCTACCGACTGAGCTAGCCGCGCTGCCTCGGTGAGTATATGCCGGTTAGCACGTCACACAGTACTCGTTTGGGTTGATTGGTCCCATACAGAACCTCCCCATGTTGCCTAATGTTTTCCTAACGTCACACTCGTCACGTAGTTCACTTTTATTTCATAATCATTTCTGAGAGGTAACAGAATTGCATGACAACCTGCAGAGCTAGTTTCGTCAAAATTAACACACATACTTGATGTGACTCATAAGCCGAACGAGTTACTTTCCGACGTTATTTTAGATGTGCAAGTGCCAGTCAAAAACACGCGGCGACGGCAATATGCAAACCAATTCGCTAGTTAACATCGGTCTTGTTGTGCGTGTTTCAAGCTCAAGAGCATCTCCAAGCAGAAAATGGTCAACAGCAACGTTCACACGGTTTCGTACTGCTCAAGTGCTACACTAAAACGGTATGTTTCTTTTTCAGATCTGGAAAAACACGACCGAGAGAGGAATCAAACACGCAATCTTCGGATACGAAGTCCGACGCCTTATCCATTAGGCCACACGGTGACTGACAAACAAGTGGAACTTATATACGACTCATCTCAAAATGCTCACACCACTGAGGAGTTGTGTTTTCGTTCTACACAGACGCTGCCCCTTGCTCTTTCCCACCCATTTGATACATTCAACCTACTACGAGACCTACCAAATATAGACTGGGAAACTAAACCACCCACTTTGTGCATTCGGAAATGTAAGGCAGGGCGTCCCTCGCCGCATTTGCTAATTCTGCAGAAGTGGCGGCGGCGGCGACGACGACGACGACGACGACGACGACGACGACGACGACGACGACGACGACAACCGCGGAAGGCTCTGAGATATGTGAGAAATACATCTATAAAATGTATTTCAGACTGTCCCATCCCACCTTATGCTGTACCGCTTTGGCAAATGCTTTATCTGCGCCATTCGCCTTAATCACATCTGAGAGTAATTCTTAATAAAACGCCTCTCGCTAATTGTTAGTCATCCCAGATACTGTTCGCTATAAGGCCACGACGCGCAACTGATATCCAAAATTCGTCTGCCTCCTGTGAGGATCGAACTCACGACCCCTGGTTTACTACACCAGTGCTCTGCCACTGAGCTAAACAGGCGTGGCCTAGCGGTACTTTTGTGTACTTCATCCTTACGGTCGTCTGGATCATCAGACTTCAGCTGACAACACTTCATACTACCGTCTAATATTTGCAGCTATGGCGACCCATTACTGCTTGCCTACACATCTGACACGTAAACGAAGTGCTCTCCAAATAACACCAATTGCATTTCAGAACATGTCTTTCACACATGTCTACAAAATCACCTTCACCTTCAAATACAGTTTCGTAGCGACTGACGGAGACGTAGGCAAAGTTTAAAGTTGCTATTTCCATTACATCACGTTAATCAGAAAAACGGTAAGATACATCTGCAGAGGAACAAAATTCCGTTCCTCCCCACATGGGGATCGAACCCACGACCCTGGGATTAAGAGCCTTATGTTCTACCGACTGAGCTAGCCGCACTGTCTCGGTGAGTATATGCCGGTTAGCACGTCACACAGTACTCGTTTGGGTTGATTGGTCCCATACATAACCTCCCCATGTTGCCTAATGTTTTCCTAACGTCACACTCGTCACGTAGTTCACTTTTATTTCATAATCATTTCTGAGAGGTAACAGAATTGCATGACAACCTGCAGAGCTAGTTTCGTCAAAATTAACACACATACTTGATGTGACTCATAAGCCGAACGAGTTACTTTCCGACGTTATTTTAGATGTGCAAGTGCCAGTCAAAAACACGCGGCGACGGCAATATGCAAACCAATTCGCTAGTTAACACCGGTCTTGTTGTGCGTGTTTCAAGCTCAAGAGCATCTCCAAGCAGAAAATGGTCAACAGCAACGTTCACACGGTTTCGTACTGCTCAAGTGCTACACTAAAACGGTATGTTTCTTTTTCAGATCTGGAAAAACACGACCGAGAGAGGAAACAAACACGCAATCTTCGGATACGAAGTCCGACGCCTTATCCATTAGGCCACACGGTCACTGACAAACAAGTGGAACTTATATACGACTCATCTCAAAACGCTCACACCACTGAGGAGTTGTGTTTTCGTTCTACACAGACGCTGCCCCTTGCTCTTTCCCACCCATTTGATACATTCAACCTGCTACGATACCTACCAAATATAGACTGGGAAACTAAACCACCCACTTTGTGCATTCGGAAATGTAAGGCAGGGCGTCCCTCGCCGCATTTGCTACGATGTCCATTTGCTACTTCTGCAGAAGTGGCGGCGGCGACGACGACGACGACGACGACGACGACGACGACGACGACGACGACAACCGCGGAAGGCTCTGAGATATGTGAGAAATACATCTATAAAATGTATTTCAGACTGTCCCATCCCACCTTATGCTGTACCGCTTTGGCAAATGCTTTATCTGCGCCATTCGCCTTAATCACATCTGAGAGTAATTCTTAATAAAACGCCTCTCGCTAATTGTTAGTCATCCCAGATACTGTTTGCTATAAGGCCACGACGCGCAACTGATATCCAAAATTCGTCTGCCTCCTGTGAGGATCGAACTCACGACCCCTGGTTTACTAGACCAGTGCTCTGCCACTGAGCTAAAGAGGCGCGGCCTAGCTGTACTTTTGCGTACTTCATCCTTACGGTCGTCTGGATCATCAGACTTCAGCTGACAACACTTCATATTACCGTCTAATATTTGCAGCTATGGCGACCCATTACTGCTTGCCTACACATCTGACACGTAAACGAAGTGCTCTCCAAATAACACCACTTGCATTTCAGAACATGTCTTTCACACATGTCTACAAAATCACCTTCACCTTCAAATACAGTTTCGTAGCGACTGACGGAGACGTAGGCAAAGTTTAAAGTTGCTATTTCCATTACATCACGTTATTGAGAAAAACGGTAAGTTACATCTGCAGAGGAACAAAATATCGTTCCTCCCCACGTGGGGATCGAACCCACGACCCTGGGATTAAGAGCCTTATGTTCTACCGACTGAGCTAGCCGCGCTGCCTCGGTGAGTATATGCCGGTTAGCACGTCACACAGTACTCGTTTGGGTTGATTGGTCCCATACAGAACCTCCCCATGTTGCCTAATGTTTTCCTAACGTCACACTCGTCACGTAGTTCACTTTTATTTCATAATCATTTCTGAGAGGTAACAGAATTGCATGACAACCTGCAGAGCTAGTTTCGTCAAAATTAACACACATACTTGATGTGACTCATAAGCCGAACGAGTTACTTTCCGACGTTATTTAAGATGTGCAAGTGCCAGTCAAAAACACGCGGCGACGGCAATATGCAAACCAATTCGCTAGTTAACACCGGTCTTGTTGTGCGTGTTTTAAGCTGAAGAGCATCTCCAAGCAGAAAATGGTCAACAGCAACGTTCACACGGTTTCGTACTGCTCAAGTGCTACACTAAAACGGTATGTTTCTTTTTCAGATCTGGAAAAACACGACCGAGAGAGGAATCAAACACGCAATCTTCGGATACGAAGTCCGACGCCTTATCCATTAGGCCACACGGTCACTGACAAACAAGTGGAACTTATATACGACTCATCTCAAAACGCTCACACCACTGAGGAGTTGTGTTTTCGTTCTACACAGACGCTGCCCCTTGCTCTTTCCCACCCATTTGATACATTCAACCTGCTACGAGACCTACCAAATATAGACTGGGAAACTAAACCACACACTTTGTGCATTCGGAAATGTAAGGCAGGGCGTCCCTCGCCGCATTTGCTACGATGTCCATTTGCTACTTCTGCAGAAGTGGCGGCGGCGACGACGACGACGACGACGACGACGACGACGACAACCGCGGAAGGCTCTGAGATATGTGAGAAATACATCTATAAAATATATTTCAGACTGTCCCATCCCACCTTATGCTGTACCGCTTTGGCAAATGCTTTATCTGCGCCATTCGCCTTAATCACATCTGAGAGTAATTCTTAATAAAACGCCTCTCGCTAATTGTTAGTCATCCCAGATACTGTTTGCTATAAGGCCACGACGCGCAACTGATATCCAAAATTCGTCTGCCTCCTGTGAGGATCGAACTCACGACCCCTGGTTTACTAGACCAGTGCTCTGCCACTGAGCTAAAGAGGCGCGGCCTAGCGGTACTTTTGCGTACTTCATCCTTACGGTCGTCTGGATCATCAGACTTCAGCTGACAACACTTCATATTACCGTCTAATATTTGCAGCTATGGCGACCCATTACTGCTTGGCTACACATCTGACACGTAAAGGAAGTGCTCTCCAAATAACACCACTTGCATTTCAGAACATGTCTTTCACACATGTCTACGAAATCACCTTCACCTTCAAATACAGTTTCGTAGCGACTGACGGAGACGTAGGCAAAGTTTAAAGTTGCTATTTCCATTACATCACGTTAATCAGAAAAACGGTAAGTTACATCTGCAGAGGAACAAAATTCCATTCCTCCCCACGTGGGGATAGAACCCACGACCCTGGGATTAAGAGCCTTATGTTCTACCGACTGAGCTAGCCGCGCTGCCTCGGTGAGTATATGCCGGTTAGCACGTCACACAGTACTCGTTTGGGTTGATTGGTCCCATACAGAACCTCCCAATGTTGCCTAATGTTTTCCTAACGTCACACTCGTCACGTAGTTCACTTTTATTTCATAATCATTTCTGAGAGGTAACAGAATTGCATGACAACCTGCAGAGCTAGTTTCGTCAAAATTAACACACATACTTGATGTGACTCATAAGCCGAACGAGTTACTTTCCGACGTTATTTAAGATGTGCAAGTGCCAGTCAAAAACACGCGGCGACGGCAATATGCAAACCAATTCGCTAGTTAACACCGGTCTTGTTGTGCGTGTTTTAAGCTGAAGAGCATCTCCAAGCAGAAAATGGTCAACAGCAACATTCACACGGTTTCGTACTGCTCAAGTGCTACACTAAAACGGTATGTTTCTTTTTCAGATCTGGAAAAACACGACCGAGAGAGGAATCAAACACGCAATCTTCGGATACGAAGTCCGACGCCTTATCCATTAGGCCACACGGTCACTGACAAACAAGTGGAACTTATATACGACTCATCTCAAAACGCTCACACCACTGAGGAGTTGTGTTTTCGTTCTACACAGACGCTGCCCCTTGCTCTTTCCCACCCATTTGATACATTCAACCTGCTACGAGACCTATCAAATATAGACTGGGAAACTAAACCACACACTTTGTGCATTCGGAAATGTAAGGCAGGGCGTCCCTCGCCGCATTTGCTACGATGTCCATTTGCTACTTCTGCAGAAGTGGCGGCGGCGACGACGACGACGACGACGACAACCGCGGAAGGCTCTGAGATATGTGAGAAATACATCTATAAAATGTATTTCAGACTGTCCCATCCCACCTTATGCTGTACCGCTTTGGCAAATGCTTTATCTGCGCCATTCGCCTTAATCACATCTGAGAGTAATTCTTAATAAAACGCCTCTCGCTAATTGTTAGTCATCCCAGATACTGTTTGCTATAAGGCCACGACGCGCAACTGATATCCAAAATTCGTCTGCCTCCTGTGAGGATCGAACTCACGACCCCTGGTTTACTAGACCAGTGCTCTGCCACTGAGCTAAAGAGGCGCGGCCTAGCGGTACTTTTGCGTACTTCATCCTTACGGTCGTCTGGATCATCAGACTTCAGCTGACAACACTTCATATTACCGTCTAATATTTGCAGCTATGGCGACCCATTACTGCTTGCCTACACATCTGACACGTAAACGAAGTGCTCTCCAAATAACACCACTTGCATTTCAGAACATGTCTTTCACACATGTCTACAAAATCACCTTCACCTTCAAATACAGTTTCGTAGCGACTGACGGAGACGTAGGCAAAGTTTAAAGTTGCTATTTCCATTACATCACGTTAATCAGAAAAACGGTAAGTTACATCTGCAGAGGAACAAAATTCCGTTCCTCCCACGACCCTGGGATTAAGAGCCTTATGTTCTACCGACTGAGCTAGCCGCGCTGCCTCGGTGAGTATATGCCGGTTAGCACGTCACACAGTACTCGTTTGGGTTGATTGGTCCCATACAGAACCTCCCAATGTTGCCTAATGTTTTCCTAACGTCACACTCGTCACGTAGTTCACTTTTATTTCATAATCATTTCTGAGAGGTAACAGAATTACATGACAACCTGCAGAGCTAGTTTCGTCAAAATTAACACACATACTTGATGTGACTCATAAGCCGAACGAGTTACTTTCCGACGTTATTTTAGATGTGCAAGTGCCAGTCAAAAACACGCGGCGACGGCAATATGCAAACCAATTCGCTAGTTAACACCGGTCTTGTTGTGCGTGTTTTAAGCTGAAGAGCATCTCCAAGCAGAAAATGGTCAACAGCAACATTCACACGGTTTCGTACTGCTCAAGTGCTACACTAAAACGGTATGTTTCTTTTTCAGATCTGGAAAAACACGACCGAGAGAGGAATCAAACACGCAATCTTCGGATACGAAGTCCGACGCCTTATCCATTAGGCCACACGGTCACTGACAAACAAGTGGAACTTATATACGACTCATCTCAAAACGCTCACACCACTGAGGAGTTGTGTTTTCGTTCTACACAGACGCTGCCCCTTGCTCTTTCCCACCCATTTGATACATTCAACCTGCTACGAGACCTACCAAATATAGACTGGGAAACTAAACCACCCACTTTGTGCATTCGGAAATGTAAGGCAGGGCGTCCCTCGCCGCATTTGCTAATTCTGCAGAAGTGGCGGCGGCGGCGACGACGACGACGACGACGACGACGACGACGACGACAACCGCGGAAGGCTCTGAGATATGTGAGAAATACATCTATAAAATGTATTTCAGACTGTCCCATCCCACCTTATGCTGTACCGCTTTGGAAAATGCTTTATCTGCGCCATTCGCCTTAATCACATCTGAGAGTAATTCTTAATAAAACGCCTCTCGCTAATTGTTAGTCATCCCAGATACTGTTTGCTATAAGGCCACGACGCGCAACTGATATCCAAAATTCGTCTGCCTCCTGTGAGGATCGAACTCACGACCCCTGGTTTACTAGACCAGTGCTCTGCCACTGAGCTAAAGAGGCGCGGCCTAGCGGTACTTTTGCGTACTTCATCCTTACGGTCGTCTGGATCATCAGACTTCAGCTGACAACACTTCATATTACCGTCTAATATTTGCAGCTATGGCGACCCATTACTGCTTGCCTACACATCTGACACGTAAACGAAGTGCTCTCCAAATAACACCACTTGCATTTCAGAACATGTCTTTCACACATGTCTACAAAATCACCTTCACCTTCAAATACAGTTTCGTAGCGACTGACGGAGACGTAGGCAAAGTTTAAAGTTGCTATTTCCATTACATCACGTTAATCAGAAAAACGGTAAGTTACATCTGCAGAGGAACAAAATTCCGTTCCTCCCCACGTGGGGCTCGAACCCACGACCCTGGGATTAAGAGCCTTATGTTCTACCGACTGAGCTAGCCGCGCTGCCTCGGTGAGTATATGCCGGTTAGCACGTCACACAGTACTCGTTTGGGTTGATTGGTCCCATACAGAACCTCCCCATGTTGCCTAATGTTTTCCTAACGTCACACTCGTCACGTAGTTCACTTTTATTTCATAATCATTTCTGAGAGGTAACAGAATTGCATGACAACCTGCAGAGCTAGTTTCGTCAAAATTAACACACATACTTGATGTGACTCATAAGCCGAACTAGTTACTTTCCGACGTTATTTTAGATGTGCAAGTGCCAGTCAAAAACACGCGGCGACGGCAATATGCAAACCAATTCGCTAGTTAACACCGGTCTTGTTGTGCGTGTTTTAAGCTGAAGAGCATCTCCAAGCAGAAAATGGTCAACAGCAACATTCACACGGTTTCGTACTGCTCAAGTGCTACACTAAAACGGTATGTTTCTTTTTCAGATCTGGAAAAACACGACCGAGAGAGGAATCAAACACGCAATCTTCGGATAGGAAGTCCGACGCCTTATCCATTAGGCCACACGGTCACTGACAAACAAGTGGAACTTATATACGACTCATCTCAAAACGCTCACACCACTGAGGAGTTGTGTTTTCGTTCTACACAGACGCTGCCCCTTGCTCTTTCCCACCCATTTGATACATTCAACCTGCTACGAGACCTACCAAATATAGACTGGGAAACTAAACCACACACTTTGTGCATTCGGAAATGTAAGGCAGGGCGACCCTCGCCGCATTTGCTACGATGTCCATTTGCTACTTCTGCAGAAGTGGCGGCGGCGGCGACGACGACGACAACGACGACGACGACGACGACGACGACAACCGCGGAAGGCTCTGAGATATGTGAGAAATACATCTATAAAATGCATTTCAGACTGTCCCATCCCACCTTATGCTGTACCGCTTTGGCAAATGCTTTATCTGCGACATTCGCCTTAATCACATCTGAGAGTAATTCTTAATAAAACGCCTCTCGCTAATTGTCAGTCATCCCAGATACTGTTTGCTATAAGGCCACGACGCGCAACTGATATCCAAAATTCGTCTGCCTCCTGTGAGGATCGAACTCACGACCCCTGGTTTACTACACCAGTGCTCTGCCACTGAGCTAAACAGGCGCGGCCTAGCGGTACTTTTGTGTACTTCATCCTTACGGTCGTCTGGATCATCAGACTTCAGCTGACAACACTTCATACTACCGTCTAATATTTGCAGCTATGGCGACCCATTACTGCTTGCCTACACATCTGACACGTAAAGGAAGTGCTCTCCAAATAACACCACTTGCATTTCAGAACATGTCTTTCACACATGTCTACAAAATCACCTTCACCTTCAAATACAGTTTCGTAGCGACTGACGGAGACGTAGGCAAAGTTTAAAGTTGCTATTTCCATTACATCACGTTAATCAGAAAAACGGTAAGATACATCTGCAGAGGAACAAAATTCCGTTCCTCCCCACGTGGGGATCGAACCCACGACCCTGGGATTAAGAGCCTTATGTTCTACCGACTGAGCTAGCCGCGCTGCCTCGGTGAGTATATGCCGGTTAGCACGTCACACAGTACTCGTTTGGGTTGATTGGTCCCATACAGAACCTCCCCATGTTGCCTAATGTTTTCCTAACGTCACACTCGTCACGTAGTTCACTTTTATTTCATAATCATTTCTGAGAGGTAACAGAATTGCATGACAACCTGCAGAGCTAGTTTCGTCAAAATTAACACACATACTTGATGTGACTCATAAGCCGAACGAGTTACTTTCCGACGTTATTTTAGATGTGCAAGTGCCAGTCAAAAACACGCGGCGACGGCAATATGCAAACCAATTCGCTAGTTAACACCGGTCTTGTTGTGCGTGTTTCAAGCTCAAGAGCATCTCCAAGCAGAAAATGGTCAACAGCAACGTTCACACGGTTTCGTACTGCTCAAGTGCTACACTAAAACGGTATGTTTCTTTTTCAGATCTGGAAAAACACGACCGAGAGAGGAATCAAACACGCAATCTTCGGATACGAAGTCCGACGGCTTATCCATTAGGCCACACGGTCACTGACAAACAAGTGGAACTTATATACGACTCATCTCAAAACGCTCACACCACTGAGGAGTTGTGTTTTCGTTCTACACAGACGCTGCCCCTTGCTCTTTCCCACCCATTTGATACATTCAACCTGCTACGATACCTACCAAATATAGACTGGGAAACTAAACCACCCACTTTGTGCATTCGGAAATGTAAGGCAGGGCGTCCCTCGCCGCATTTGCTACGATGTCCATTTGCTACTTCTGCAGAAGTGGCGGCGGCGACGACGACGACGACGACGACGACGACGACGACGACAACCGCGGAAGGCTCTGAGATATGTGAGAAATACATCAATAAAATGTATTTCAGACTGTCCCATCCCACCTTATGCTGTACCGCTTTGGCAAATGCTTTATCTGCGCCATTCGCCTTAATCACATCTGAGAGTAATTCTTAATAAAACGCCTCTCGCTAATTGTTAGTCATCCCAGATACTGTTTGCTATAAGGCCACGACGCGCAACTGATATCCAAAATTCGTCTGCCTCCTGTGAGGATCGAACTCACGACCCCTGGTTTACTAGACCAGTGCTCTGCCACTGAGCTAAAGAGGCGCGGCCTAGCTGTACTTTTGCGTACTTCATCCTTACGGTCGTCTGGATCATCAGACTTCAGCTGACAACACTTCATATTACCGTCTAATATTTGCAGCTATGGCGACCCATTACTGCTTGGCTACACATCTGACACGTAAAGGAAGTGCTCTCCAAATAACACCACTTGCATTTCAGAACATGTCTTTCACACATGTCTACAAAATCACCTTCACCTTCAAATACAGTTTCGTAGCGACTGACGGAGACGTAGGCAAAGTTTAAAGTTGCTATTTCCATTACATCACGTTATTGAGAAAAACGGTAAGTTACATCTGCAGAGGAACAAAATCCCGTTCCTCCCCACGTGGGGATCGAACCCACGACCCTGGTATTAAGAGCCTTATGTTCTACCGACTGAGCTAGCCGCGCTGCCTCGGTGAGTATATGCCGGTTAGCACGTCACACAGTACTCGTTTGGGTTGATTGGTCCCATACAGAACCTCCCCATGTTGCCTAATGTTTTCCTAACGTCACACTCGTCACGTAGTTCACTTTTATTTCATAATCATTTCTGAGAGGTAACAGAATTGCATGACAACCTGCAGAGCTAGTTTCGTCAAAATTAACACACATACTTGATGTGACTCATAGGCCGAACGAGTTACTTTCCGACGTTATTTTAGATGTGCAAGTGCCAGTCAAAAACACGCGGCGACGGCAATATGCAAACCAATTCGCTAGTTAACACCGGTCTTGTTGTGCGTGTTTCAAGCTGAAGAGCATCTCCAAGCAGAAAATGGTCAACAGCAACATTCACACGGTTTCGTACTGCTCAAGTGCTACACTAAAACGGTATGTTTCTTTTTCAGATCTGGAAAAACACGACCGAGAGAGGAATCAAACACGCAATCTTCGGATACGAAGTCCGACGCCTTATCCATTAGGCCACACGGTCACTGACAAACAAGTGGAACTTATATACGACTCATCTCAAAACGCTCACACCACTGAGGAGTTGTGTTTTCGTTCTACACAGACGCTGCCCCTTGCTCTTTCCCACCCATTTGATACATTCAACCTGCTACGAGACCTACCAAATATAGACTGGGAAACTAAACCACCCACTTTGTGCATTCGGAAATGTAAGGCAGGGCGTCCCTCGCCGCATTTGCTACGATGTCCATTTGCTACTTCTGCAGAAGTGGCGGCGGCGACGACGACGACGACGACGACGACGACGACGACGACGACGACAACCGCGGAAGGCTCTGAGATATGTGAGAAATACATCTATAAAATGTATTTCAGACTGTCCCATCCCACCTTATGCTGTACCGCTTTGGCAAATGCTTTATCTGCGCCATTCGCCTTAATCACATCTGAGAGTAATTCTTAATAAAACGCCTCTCGCTAATTGTTAGTCATCCCAGATACTGTTTGCTATAAGGCCACGACGCGCAACTGATATCCAAAATTCGTCTGCCTCCTGTGAGGATCGAACTCACGACCCCTGGTTTACTAGACCAGTGCTCTGCCACTGAGCTAAAGAGGCGCGGCCTAGCTGTACTTTTGCGTACTTCATCCTTACGGTCGTCTGGATCATCAGACTTCAGCTGACAACACTTCATATTACCGTCTAATATTTGCAGCTATGGCGACCCATTACTGCTTGGCTACACATCTGACACGTAAAGGAAGTGCTCTCCAAATAACACCACTTGCATTTCAGAACATGTCTTTCACACATGTCTACAAAATCACCTTCACCTTCAAATACAGTTTCGTAGCGACTGACGGAGACGTAGGCAAAGTTTAAAGTTGCTATTTCCATTACATCACGTTATTGAGAAAAACGGTAAGTTACATCTGCAGAGGAACAAAATTCCGTTCCTCCCCACGTGGGGATCGAACCCACGAGCCTGGGATTAAGAGCCTTATGTTCTACCGACTGAGCTAGCCGCGCTGCCTCGGTGAGTATATGCCGGTTAGCACGTCACACAGTACTCGTTTGGGTTGATTGGTCCCATACAGAACCTCCCCATGTTGCCTAATGTTTTCCTAACGTCACACTCGTCACGTAGTTCACTTTTATTTCATAATCATTTCTGAGAGGTAACAGAATTGCATGACAACCTGCAGAGCTAGTTTCGTCAAAATTAACACACATACTTGATGTGACTCATAAGCCGAACGAGTTACTTTCCGACGTTATTTTAGATGTGCAAGTGCCAGTCAAAAACACGCGGCGACGGCAATATGCAAACCAATTCGCTAGTTAACACCGGTCTTGTTGTGCGTGTTTTAAGCTGAAGAGCATCTCCAAGCAGAAAATGGTCAACAGCAACATTCACACGGTTTCGTACTGCTCAAGTGCTACACTAAAACGGTATGTTTCTTTTTCAGATCTGGAAAAACACGACCGAGAGAGGAATCAAACACGCAATCTTCGGATACGAAGTCCGACGCCTTATCCATTAGGCCACACGGTCACTGACAAACAAGTGGAACTTATATACGACTCATCTCAAAACGCTCACACCACTGAGGAGTTGTGTTTTCGTTCTACACAGACGCTGCCCCTTGCTCTTTCCCACCCATTTGATACATTCAACCTGCTACGAGACCTACCAAATATAGACTGGGAAACTAAACCACACACTTTGTGCATTCGGAAATGTAAGGCAGGGCGTCCCTCGCCGCATTTGCTACGATGTCCATTTGCTACTTCTGCAGAAGTGGCGGCGGCGACGACGACGACGACGACGACGACGACGACGACAACCGCGGAAGGCTCTGAGATATGTGAGAAATACATCTATAAAATATATTTCAGACTGTCCCATCCCACCTTATGCTGTACCGCTTTGGCAAATGCTTTATCTGCGCCATTCGCCTTAATCACATCTGAGAGTAATTCTTAATAAAACGCCTCTCGCTAATTGTTAGTCATCCCAGATACTGTCTGCTATAAGGCCACGACGCGCAACTGATATCCAAAATTCGTCTGCCTCCTGTGAGGATCGAACTCACGACCCCTGGTTTACTAGACCAGTGCTCTGCCACTGAGCTAAACAGGCGCGGCCTAGCGGTACTTTTGCGTACTTCATCCTTACGGTCGTCTGGATCATCAGACTTCAGCTGACAACACTTCATATTACCGTCTAATATTTGCAGCTATGGCGACCCATTACTGCTTGGCTACACATCTGACACGTAAACGAAGTGCTCTCCAAATAACACCACTTGCATTTCAGAACATGTCTTTCACACATGTCTACAAAATCACCTTCACCTTCAAATACAGTTTATTAGCGACTGACGGAGACGTAGGCAAAGTTTAAAGTTGCTATTTCCATTACATCACGTTAATCAGAAAAACGGTAAGTTACATCTGCAGAGGAACAAAATTCCGTTCCTCCCCACGTGGGGATCGAACCCACGACCCTGGGATTAAGAGCCTTATGTTCTACCGACTGAGCTAGCCGCGCTGCCTCGGTGAGTATATGCCGGTTAGCACGTCACACAGTACTCGTTTGGGTTGATTGGTCCCATACAGAACCTCCCCATGTTGCCTAATGTTTTCCTAACGTCACACTCGTCACGTAGTTCACTTTTATTTCATAATCATTTCTGAGAGGTAACAGAATTGCATGACAACATGCAGAGCTAGTTTCGTCAAAATTAACACACATACTTGATGTGACTCATAAGCCGAACGAGTTACTTTCCGACGTTATTTTAGATGTGCAAGTGCCAGTCAAAAACACGCGGCGACGGCAATATGCAAACCAATTCGCTAGTTAACACCGGTCTTGTTGTGCGTGTTTCAAGCTCAAGAGCATCTCCAAGCAGAAAATGGTCAACAGCAACGTTCACACGGTTTCGTACTGCTCAAGTGCTACACTAAAACGGTATGTTTCTTTTTCAGATCTGGAAAAACACGACCGAGAGAGGAATCAAACACGCAATCTTCGGATACGAAGTCCGACGCCTTATCCATTAGGCCACACGGTCACTGACAAACAATTGGAACTTATATACGACTCATCTCAAAACGCTCACACCACTGAGGAGTTGTGTTTTCGTTCTACACAGACGCTGCCCCTTGCTCTTTCCCACACATTTGATACATTCAACCTGCTATGAGACCTACCAAATATAGACTGGGAAACTAAACCATACACTTTGTGCATTCGGAAATGTAAGGCAGGGCGTCCCTCGCCGCATTTGCTACGATGTCCATTTGCTACTTCTGCAGAAGTGGCGGCGGCGGCGACGACGACGACGACGACGACGACAACCGCGGAAGGCTCTGAGATATGTGAGAAATACATCTATAAAATATATTTCAGACTGTCCCATCCCACCTTATGCTGTACCGCTTTGGCAAATGCTTTATCTGCGCCATTCGCCTTAATCACATCTGAGAGTAATTCTTAAGAAAACGCCTCTCGCTAATTGTTAGTCATCCCAGATACTGTTTGCTATAAGGCCACGACGCGCAACTGATATCCAAAATTCGTGTGCCTTCTGTGAGGATCGAACTCACGACCTCTGGTTTACTAGACCAGTGCTCTGCCACTGAGCTAAACAGGCGCGGCCTAGCGGTACTTTTGCGTACTTCATCCTTACGGTCGTCTGGATCATCAGACTTCAGCTGACAACACTTCATATTACCGTCTAATATTTGCAGCTATGGCGACCCATTACTGCTTGGCTACACATCTGACACGTAAACGAAGTGCTCTCCAAATAACACCACTTGCATTTCAGAACATGTCTTTCACACATGTCTACAAAATCACCTTCACCTTCAAATACAGTTTCGTAGCGACTGACGGAGACGTAGGCAAAGTTTAAAGTTGCTATTTCCATTACATCACGTTAATCAGAAAAACGGTAAGTTACATCTGCAGAGGAACAAAATTCCGTTCCTCCCCACGTGGGGCTCGAACCCACGACCCTGGGATTAAGAGCCTTATGTTCTACCGACTGAGCTAGCCGCGCTGCCTCGGTGAGTATATGCCGGTTAGCACGTCACACAGTACTCGTTTGGGTTGATTGGTCCCATACAGAACCTCCCCATGTTGCCTAATGTTTTCCTAACGTCACACTCGTCACGTAGTTCACTTTTATTTCATAATCATTTCTGAGAGGTAACAGAATTGCATGACAACCTGCAGAGCTAGTTTCGTCAAAATTAACACACATACTTGATGTGACTCATAAGCCGAACGAGTTACTTTCCGACGCTATTTTAGATGTGCAGGTGCCAGTCAAAAACACGCGGCGACGGCAATATGCAAACCAATTCGCTAGTTAACACCGGTCTTGTTGTGCGTGTTTCAAGCTCAAGAGCATCTCCAAGCAGAAAATGGTCAACAGCAACGTTCACACGGGTTCGTACTGCTCAAGTGCTACACTAAAACGGTATGTTTCTTTTTCAGATCTGGAAAAACACGACCGAGAGAGGAATCAAACACGCAATCTTCGGATACGAAGTCCGACGCCTTATCCATTAGGCCACACGGTCACTGACAAACAAGTGGAACTTATATACGACTCATCTCAAAACGCTCACACCACTGAGGAGTTGTGTTTTCGTTCTACACAGACGCTGCCCCTTGCTCTTTCCCACCCATTTGATACATTCAACCTGCTATGAGACCTACCAAATATAGACTGGGAAACTAAACCATACACTTTGTGCATTCGGAAATGTAAGGCAGGGCGTCCCTCGCCGCATTTGCTACGATGTCCATTTGCTACTTCTGCAGAAGTGGCGACGACGACGACGACGACAACCGCGGAAGGCTCTGAGATATGTGAGAAATACATCTATAAAATATATTTCAGACTGTCCCATCCCACCTTATGCTGTACCGCTTTGGCAAATGCTTTATCTGCGCCATTCGCCTTAATCACATCTGAGAGTAATTCTTAATAAAACGCCTCTCGCTAATTGTTAGTCATCCCAGATACTGTTTGCTATAAGGCCACGACGCGCAACTGATATCCAAAATTCGTCTGCCTCCTGTGAGGATCGAACTCACGACCCCTGGTTTACTAGACCAGTGCTCTGCCACTGAGCTAAAGAGGCGCGGCCTAGCGGTACTTTTGCGTACTTCATCCTTACGGTCGTCTGGATCATCAGACTTCAGCTGACAACACTTCATATTACCGTCTAATATTTGCAGCTATGGCGACCCATTACTGCTTGGCTACACATCTGACACGTAAAGGAAGTGCTCTCCAAATAACACCACTTGCATTTCAGAACATGTCTTTCACACATGTCTACAAAATCACCTTCACCTTCAAATACAGTTTCGTAGCGACTGACGGAGACGTAGGCAAAGTTTAAAGTTGCTATTTCCATTACATCACGTTAATCAGAAAAACGGTAAGTTACATCTGCAGAGGAACAAAATTCCGTTCCTCCCCACGTGGGGCTCGAACCCACGACCCTGGGATTAAGAGCCTTATGTTCTACCGACTGAGCTAGCCGCGCTGCCTCGGTGAGTATATGCCGGTTAGCACGTCACACAGTACTCGTTTGGGTTGATTGGTCCCATACAGAACCTCCCCATGTTGCCTAATGTTTTCCTAACTTCACACTCGTCACGTTGTTCACTTTTATTTCATAATCATTTCTGAGAGGTAACAGAATTGCATGACAACATGCAGAGCTAGTTTCGTCAAAATTAACACACATACTTGATGTGACTCATAAGCCGAACGAGTTACTTTCCGACGTTATTTTAGATGTGCAAGTGCCAGTCAAAAACACGCGGCGACGGCAATATGCAAACCAATTCGCTAGTTAACACCGGTCTTGTTGTGCGTGTTTCAAGCTCAAGAGCATCTCCAAGCAGAAAATGGTCAACAGCAACGTTCACACGGTTTCGTACTGCTCAAGTGCTACACTAAAACGGTATGTTTCTTTTTCAGATCTGGAAAAACACGACCGAGAGAGGAATCAAACACGCAATCTTCGGATACGAAGTCCGACGCCTTATCCATTAGGCCACACGGTCACTGACAAACAAGTGGAACTTATATACGACTCATCTCAAAACGCTCACACCACTGAGGAGTTGTGTTTTCGTTCTACACAGACGCTGCCCCTTGCTCTTTCCCACCCATTTGATACATTCAACCTGCTATGAGACCTACCAAATATAGACTGGGAAACTAAACCATACACTTTGTGCATTCGGAAATGTAAGGCAGGGCGTCCCTCGCCGCATTTGCTACGATGTCCATTTGCTACTTCTGCAGAAGTGGCGGCGGCGGCGGCGGCGACGACGACGACAACCGCGGAAGGCTCTGAGATATGTGAGAAATACATCTATAAAATATATTTCAGAATGTCCCATCCCACCTTATGCTGTACCGCTTTGGCAAATGCTTTATCTGCGCCATTCGCCTTAATCACATCTGAGAGTAATTCTTAAGAAAACGCCTCTCGCTAATTGTTAGTCATCCCAGATACTCTTTGCTATAAGGCCACGACGCGCAACTGATATCCAAAATTCGTCTGCCTCCTGTGAGGATCGAACTCACGACCCCTGGTTTACTAGACCAGTGCTCTGCCACTGAGCTAAACAGGCGCGGCCTACCGGTACTTTTGCGTACTTCATCCTTACGGTCGTCTGGATCATCAGACTTCAGCTGACAACACTTCATATTACCGTCTAATATTTGCAGCTATGGCGACCCATTACTGCTTGCCTACACATCTGACACATAAAGGAAGTGCTCTCCAAATAACACCACTTGCATTTCAGAACATGTCTTTCACACATGTCTACAAAATCACCTTCACCTTCAAATACAGTTTCGAGCGACTGACGGAGACGTAGGCAAAGTTTAAAGTTGCTATTTCCATTACATCACGTTAATCAGAAAAACGGTAAGTTACATCTGCAGAGGAACAAAATTCCGTTCCTCCCCACGTGGGGCTCGAACCCACGACCCTGGGATTAAGAGCCTTATGTTCTACCGACTGAGCTAGCCGCGCTGCCTCGGTGAGTATATGCCGGTTAGCACGTCACACAGTACTCGTTTGGGTTGATTGGTCCCATACAGAACCTCCCCATGTTGCCTAATGTTTTCCTAACGTCACACTCGTCACGTAGTTCACTTTTATTTCATAATCATTTCTGAGAGGTAACAGAATTGCATGACAACATGCAGAGCTAGTTTCGTCAAAATTAACACACATACTTGATGTGACTCATAAGCCGAACGAGTTACTTTCCGACGTTATTTTAGATGTGCAAGTGCCAGTCAAAAACACGCGGCGACGGCAATATGCAAACCAATTCGCTAGTTAACACCGGTCTTGTTGTGCGTGTTTTAAGCTCAAGAGCATCTCCAAGCAGAAAATGGTCAACAGCAACGTTCACACGGTTTCGTACTGCTCAAGTGCTACACTAAAACGGTATGTTTCTTTTTCAGATCTGGAAAAACACGACCGAGAGAGGAATCAAACACGCAATCTTCGGATACGAAGTCCGACGCCTTATCCATTAGGCCACACGGTCACTGACAAACAAGTGGAACTTATATACGACTCATCTCAAAACGCTCACACCACTGAGGAGTTGTGTTTTCGTTCTACACAGACGCTGCCCCTTGCTCTTTCCCACACATTTGATACATTCAACCTGCTATGAGACCTACCAAATATAGACTGGGAAACTAAACCATACACTTTGTGCATTCGGAAATGTAAGGCAGGGCGTCCCTCGCCGCATTTGCTACGATGTCCATTTGCTACTTCTGCAGAAGTGGCGGCGGCGGCGACGACGACGACAACCGCGGAAGGCTCTGAGATATGTGAGAAATACATCTATAAAATATATTTCAGACTGTCCCATCACACCTTATGCTGTACCGCTTTGGCAAATGCTTTATCTGCGCCATTCGCCTTAATCACATCTGAGAGTAATTCTTAAGAAAACGCCTCTCGCTAATTGTTAGTCATCCCAGATACTCTTTGCTATAAGGCCACGACGCGCAACTGATATCCAAAATTCGTCTGCCTTCTGTGAGGATCGAACTCACGACCTCTGGTTTACTAGACCAGTGCTCTGCCACTGAGCTAAAGAGGCGCGGCCTAGCGGTACTTTTGCGTACTTCATCCTTACGGTCGTCTGGATCATCAGACTTCAGCTGACAACACTTCATATTACCGTCTAATATTTGCAGCTATGGCGACCCATTACTGCTTGGCTACACATCTGACACGTAAAGGAAGTGCTCTCCAAATAACACCGCTTGCATTTCAGAACATGTCTTTCACACATGTCTACAAAATCACCTTCACCTTCAAATACAGTTTCGTAGCGACTGACGGAGACGTAGGCAAAGTTTAAAGTTGCTATTTCCATTACATCACGTTAATCAGAAAAACGGTAAGTTACATCTGCAGAGGAACAAAATTCCGTTCCTCCCCACGTGGGGCTCGAACCCACGACCCTGGGATTAAGAGCCTTATGTTCTACCGACTGAGCTAGCCGCGCTGCCTCGGTGAGTATATGCCGGTTAGCACGTCACACAGTACTCGTTTGGGTTGATTGGTCCCATACAGAACCTCCCCATGTTGCCTAATGTTTTCCTAACGTCACACTCGTCACGTAGTTCACTTTTATTTCATAATCATTTCTGAGAGGTAACAGAATTGCATGACAACCTGCAGAGCTAGTTTCGTCAAAATTAACACACATACTTGATGTGACTCATAAGCCGAACGAGTTACTTTCCGACGCTATTTTAGATGTGCAGGTGCCAGTCAAAAACACGCGGCGACGGCAATATGCAAACCAATTCGCTAGTTAACACCGGTCTTGTTGTGCGTGTTTCAAGCTCAAGAGCATCTCCAAGCAGAAAATGGTCAACAGCAACGTTCACACGGGTTCGTACTGCTCAAGTGCTGCACTAAAACGGTATGTTTCTTTTTCATATCTGGAAAAACACGACCGAGAGAGGAATCAAACACGCAATCTTCGGATACGAAGTCCGACGCCTTATCCATTAGGCCACACGGTCACTGACAAACAAGTGGAACTTATATACGACTCATCTCAAAACGCTCACACCACTGAGGAGTTGTGTTTTCGTTCTACACAGACGCTGCCCCTTGCTCTTTCCCACCCATTTGATACATTTAACCTGCTACGAGACCTACCAAATACAGACTGGGAAACTAAACCACACACTTTGTGCATTCGGAAATGTAAGGCAGGGCGTCCCTCGCCGCATTTGCTACGATGTCCATTTGCTACTTCTGCAGAAGTGGCGGCGGCGGCGACGACGACGACGACAACCGCGGAAGGCTCTGAGATATGTGAGAAATACATCTATAAAATATATTTCAGACTGTCCCATCCCACCTTATGCTGTACCGCTTTGGCAAATGCTTTATCTGCGCCATTCGCCTTAATCACATCTGAGAGTAATTCTTAAGAAAACGCCTCTCGCTAATTGTTAGTCATCCCAGATACTGTTTGCTATAAGGCCACGACGCGCAACTGATATCCAAAATTCGTGTGCCTTCTGTGAGGATCGAACTCACGACCTCTGGTTTACTAGACCAGTGCTCTGCCACTGAGCTAAACAGGCGCGGCCTAGCGGTACTTTTGCGTACTTCATCCTTACGGTCGTCTGGATCATCAGACTTCAGCTGACAACACTTCATATTACCGTCTAATATTTGCAGCTATGGCGACCCATTACTGCTTGGCTACACATCTGACACGTAAAGGAAGTGCTCTCCAAATAACACCACTTGCATTTCAGAACATGTCTTTCACACATGTCTACAAAATCACCTTCACCTTCAAATACAGTTTCGTAGCGACTGACGGAGACGTAGGCAAAGTTTAAAGTTGCTATTTCCATTACATCACGTTAATCAGAAAAACGGTAAGTTACATCTGCAGAGGAACAAAATTCCGTTCCTCCCCACGTGGGGCTCGAACCCACGACCCTGGGATTAAGAGCCTTATGTTCTACCGACTGAGCTAGCCGCGCTGCCTCGGTGAGTATATGCCGGTTAGCACGTCACACAGTACTCGTTTGGGTTGATTGGTCCCATACAGAACCTCCCCATGTTGCCTAATGTTTTCCTAACGTCACACTCGTCACGTTGTTCACTTTTATTTCATAATCATTTCTGAGAGGTAACAGAATTGCATGACAACCTGCAGAGATAGTTTCGTCAAAATTAACACACATACTTCATGTGACTCATAAGCCGAACGAGTTACTTTCCGACGTTATTTTAGATGTGCAAGTGCCAGTCAAAAACACGCGGCGACGGCAATATGCAAACCAATTCGCTAGTTAACACCGGTCTTGTTGTGCGTGTTTCAAGCTCAAGAGCATCTCCAAGCAGAAAATGGTCAACAGCAACGTTCACACGGTTTCGTACTGCTCAAGTGCTACACTAAAACGGTATGTTTCTTTTTCAGATCTGGAAAAACACGACCGAGAGAGGAATCAAACACGCAATCTTCGGATACGAAGTCCGACGCCTTATCCATTAGGCCACACGGTCACTGACAAACAAGTGGGACATATATACGACTCATCTCAAAACGCTCACACCACTGAGGAGTTGTGTTTTCGTTCTACACAGACGCTGCCCCTTGCTCTTTCCCACCCATTTGATACATTCAACCTGCTATGAGACCTACCAAATATAGACTGGGAAACTAAACCATACACTTTGTGCATTCGGAAATGTAAGGCAGGGCGTCCCTCGCCGCATTTGCTACGATGTCCATTTGCTACTTCTGCAGAAGTGGCGGCGGCGGCGGCGGCGACGACGACGACAACCGCGGAAGGCTCTGAGATATGTGAGAAATACATCTATAAAATATATTTCAGACTGTCCCATCCCACCTTATGCTGTACCGCTTTGGCAAATGCTTTATCTGCGCCATTCGCCTTAATCACATCTGAGAGTAATTCTTAATAAAACGCCTCTCGCTAATTGTTAGTCATCCCAGATAGTGTTTGCTATAAGGCCACGACGGGCAACTGATATCCAAAATTCGTCTGCCTCCTGTGAGGATCGAACTCACGACCCCTGGTTTACTAGACCAGTGCTCTGCCACTGGGCTAAAGAGGCGCGGCCTAGCGGTACTTTTGCGTACTTCATCCTTACGGTCGTCTGGATCATCAGACTTCAGCTGACAACACTTCATATTACCGTCTAATATTTGCAGCTATGGCGACCCATTACTGCTTGCCTACACATCTGACACGTAAAGGAAGTGCTCTCCAAATAACACCACTTGCATTTCAGAACATGTCTTTCACACATGTCTACAAAATCACCTTCACCTTCAAATACAGTTTCGTAGCGACTGACGGAGACGTAGGCAAAGTTTAAAGTTGCTATTTCCATTACATCACGTTAATCAGAAAAACGGTACGTTACATCTGCAGAGGAACAAAATTCCGTTCCTCCCCACGTGGGGCTCGAACCCACGACCCTGGGATTAAGAGCCTTATGTTCTACTGACTGAGCTAGCCGCGCTGCCTCGGTGAGTATATGCCGGTTAGCACGTCACACAGTACTCGTTTGGGTTGATTGGTCCCATACAGAACCTCCCCATGTTGCCTAATGTTTTCCTAACGTCACACTCGTCACGTAGTTCACTTTTATTTCATAATCATTTCTGAGAGGTAACAGAATTGCATGACAACATGCAGAGCTAGTTTCGTCAAAATTAACACACATACTTGATGTGACTCATAAGCCGAACGAGTTACTTTCCGACGTTATTTTAGATGTGCAAGTGCCAGTCAAAAACACGCGGCGACGGCAATATGCAAACCAATTCGCTAGTTAACACCGGTCTTGTTGTGCGTGTTTCAAGCTCAAGAGCATCTCCAAGCAGAAAATGGTCAACAGCAACGTTCACACGGTTTCGTACTGCTCAAGTGCTACACTAAAACGGTATGTTTCTTTTTCAGATCTGGAAAAACACGACCGAGAGAGGAATCAAACACGCAATCTTCGGATACGAAGTCCGACGCCTTATCCATTAGGCCACACGGTCACTGACAAACAATTGGAACTTATATACGACTCATCTCAAAACGCTCACACCACTGAGGAGTTGTGTTTTCGTTCTACACAGACGCTGCCCCTTGCTCTTTCCCACACATTTGATACATTCAACCTGCTATGAGACCTACCAAATATAGACTGGGAAACTAAACCATACACTTTGTGCATTCGGAAATGTAAGGCAGGGCGTCCCTCGCCGCATTTGCTACGATGTCCATTTGCTACTTCTGCAGAAGTGGCGGCGGCGGCGGCGGCGACGACGACGACGACAACCGCGGAAGGCTCTGAGATATGTGAGAAATACATCTATAAAATATATTTCAGACTGTCCCATCCCACCTTATGCTGTACCGCTTTGGCAAATGCTTTATCTGCGCCATTCGCTTAATCACATCTGAGAGTAATTCTTAAGAAAACGCCTCTCGCTAATTGTTAGTCATCCCAGATACTGTTTGCTATAAGGCCACGACGCGCAACTGATATCCAAAATTCGTGTGCCTTCTGTGAGGATCGAACTCACGACCTCTGGTTTACTAGACCAGTGCTCTGCCACTGAGCTAAACAGGCGCGGCCTAGCGGTACTTTTGCGTACTTCATCCTTACGGTCGTCTGGATCATCAGACTTCAGCTGACAACACTTCATATTACCGTCTAATATTTGCAGCTATGGCGACCCATTACTGCTTGGCTACACATCTGACACGTAAAGGAAGTGCTCTCCAAATAACACCACTTGCATTTCAGAACATGTCTTTCACACATGTCTACAAAATCACCTTCACCTTCAAATACAGTTTCGTAGCGACTGACGGAGACGTAGGCAAAGTTTAAAGTTGCTATTTCCATTACATCACGTTAATCAGAAAAACGGTAAGTTACATCTGCAGAGGAACAAAATTCCGTTCCTCCCCACGTGGGGCTCGAACCCACGACCCTGGGATTAAGAGCCTTATGTTCTACCGACTGAGCTAGCCGCGCTGCCTCGGTGAGTATATGCCGGTTAGCACGTCACACAGTACTCGTTTGGGTTGATTGGTCCCATACAGAACCTCCCCATGTTGCCTAATGTTTTCCTAACGTCACACTCGTCACGTTGTTCACTTTTATTTCATAATCATTTCTGAGAGGTAACAGAATTGCATGACAACCTGCAGAGATAGTTTCGTCAAAATTAACACACATACTTCATGTGACTCATAAGCCGAACGAGTTACTTTACGACGTTATTTTAGATGTGCAAGTGCCAGTCAAAAACACGCGGCGACGGCAATATGCAAACCAATTCGCTAGTTAACACCGGTCTTGTTGTGCGTGTTTCAAGCTCAAGAGCATCTCCAAGCAGAAAATGGTCAACAGCAACGTTCACACGGTTTCGTACTGCTCAAGTGCTACACTAAAACGGTATGTTTCTTTTTCAGATCTGGAAAAACACGACCGAGAGAGGAATCAAACACGCAATCTTCGGATACGAAGTCCGACGCCTTATCCATTAGGCCACACGGTCACTGACAAACAAGTGGAACTTATATACGACTCATCTCAAAACGCTCACACCACTGAGGAGTTGTGTTTTCGTTCTACACAGACGCTGCCCCTTGCTCTTTCCCACCCATTTGATACATTCAACCTGCTATGAGACCTACCAAATATAGACTGGGAAACTAAACCATACACTTTGTGCATTCGGAAATGTAAGGCAGGGCGTCCCTCGCCGCATTTGCTACGATGTCCATTTGCTACTTCTGCAGAGGTGGCGGCGGCGGCGACGACGACGACAACCGCGGAAGGCTCTGAGATATGTGAGAAATACATCTATAAAATATATTTCAGACTGTCCCATCCCACCTTATGCTGTACCGCTTTGGCAAATGCTTTATCTGCGCCATTCGCCTTAATCACATCTGAGAGTAATTCTTAATAAAACGCCTCTCGCTAATTGTTAGTCATCCCAGATAGTGTTTGCTATAAGGCCACGACGCGCAACTGATATCCAAAATTCGTCTGCCTCCTGTGAGGATCGAACTCACGACCCCTGGTTTACTAGACCAGTGCTCTGCCACTGAGCTAAACAGGCGCGGCCTAGCTGTACTTTTGCGTACTTCATCCTTACGGTCGTCTGGATCATCAGACTTCAGCTGACAACACTTCATATTACCGTCTAATATTTGCAGCTATGGCGACCCATTACTGCTTGGCTACACATCTGACACGTAAAGGAAGTGCTCTCCAAATAACACCACTTGCATTTCAGAACATGTCTTTCACACATGTCTACAAAATCACCTTCACCTTCAAATACAGTTTCGAGCGACTGACGGAGACGTAGGCAAAGTTTAAAGTTGCTATTTCCATTACATCACGTTAATCAGAAAAACGGTAAGTTACATCTGCAGAGGAACAAAATTCCGTTCCTCCCCACGTTGGGCTCGAACCCACGACCCTGGGATTAAGAGCCTTATGTTCTACCGACTGAGCTAGCCGCGCTGCCTCGGTGAGTATATGCCGGTTAGCACGTCACACAGTACTCGTTTGGGTTGATTGGTCCCATACAGAACCTCCCCATGTTGCCTAATGTTTTCCTAACGTCACACTCGTCACGTTGTTCACTTTTATTTCATAATCATTTCTGAGAGGTAACAGAATTGCATGACAACATGCAGAGCTAGTTTCGTCAAAATTAACACACATACTTGATGTGACTCATAAGCCGAACGAGTTACTTTCCGACGTTATTTTAGATGTGCAAGTGCCAGTCAAAAACACGCGGCGACGGCAATATGCAAACCAATTCGCTAGTTAACACCGGTCTTGTTGTGCGTGTTTCAAGCTCAAGAGCATCTCCAAGCAGAAAATGGTCAACAGCAACGTTCACACGGTTTCGTACTGCTCAAGTGCTACACTAAAACGGTATGTTTCTTTTTCAGATCTGGAAAAACACGACCGAGAGAGGAATCAAACACGCAATCTTCGGATACGAAGTCCGACGCCTTATCCATTAGGCCACACGGTCACTGACAAACAAGTGGAACTTATATACGACTCATCTCAAAACGCTCACACCACTGAGGAGTTGTGTTTTCGTTCTACACAGACGCTGCCCCTTGCTCTTTCCCACCCATTTGATACATTCAACCTGCTATGAGACCTACCAAATATAGACTGGGAAACTAAACCATACACTTTGTGCATTCGGAAATGTAAGGCAGGGCGTCCCTCGCCGCATTTGCTACGATGTCCATTTGCTACTTCTGCAGAAGTGGCGGCGGCGGCGGCGGCGACGACGACGACAACCGCGGAAGGCTCTGAGATATGTGAGAAATACATCTATAAAATATATTTCAGACTGTCCCATCCCACCTTATGCTGTACCGCTTTGGCAAATGCTTTATCTGCGCCATTCGCCTTAATCACATCTGAGAGTAATTCTTAATAAAACGCCTCTCGCTAATTGTTAGTCATCCCAGATACTGTTTGCTATAAGGCCACGACGCGCAACTGATATCCAAAATTCGTCTGCCTCCTGTGAGGATCGAACTCACGATCCCTGGTTTACTAGACCAGTGCTCTGCCACTGAGCTAAACAGGCGCGGCCTAGCGGTACTTTTGCGTACTTCATCCTTACGGTCGTCTGGATCATCAGACTTCAGCTGACAACACTTCATATTACCGTCTAATATTTGCAGCTATGGCGACCCATTACTGCTTGCCTACACATCTGACACGTAAAGGAAGTGCTCTCCAAATAACACCACTTGCATTTCAGAACATGTCTTTCACACATGTCTACAAAATCACCTTCACCTTCAAATACAGTTTCGAGCGACTGACGGAGACGTAGGCAAAGTTTAAAGTTGCTATTTCCATTACATCACGTTAATCAGAAAAACGGTAAGTTACATCTGCAGAGGAACAAAATTCCGTTCCTCCCCACGTGGGGCTCGAACCCACGACCCTGGGATTAAGAGCCTTATGTTCTACCGACTGAGCTAGTCGCGCTGCCTCGGTGAGTATATGCCGGTTAGCACGTCACACAGTACTCGTTTGGGTTGATTGGTCCCATACAGAACCTCCCCATGTTGCCTAATGTTTTCCTAACGTCACACTCGTCACGTAGTTCACTTTTATTTCATAATCATTTCTGAGAGGTAACAGAATTGCATGACAACATGCAGAGCTAGTTTCGTCAAAATTAACACACATACTTGATGTGACTCATAAGCCGAACGAGTTACTTTCCGACGTTATTTTAGATGTGCAAGTGCCAGTCAAAAACACGCGGCGACGGCAATATGCAAACCAATTCGCTAGTTAACACCGGTCTTGTTGTGCGTGTTTCAAGCTCAAGAGCATCTCCAAGCAGAAAATGGTCAACAGCAACGTTCACACGGTTTCGTACTGCTCAAGTGCTACACTAAAACGGTATGTTTCTTTTTCAGATCTGGAAAAACACGACCGAGAGAGGAATCAAACACGCAATCTTCGGATACGAAGTCCGACGCCTTATCCATTAGGCCACACGGTCACTGACAAACAAGTGGAACTTATATACGACTCATCTCAAAACGCTCACACCACTGAGGAGTTGTGTTTTCGTTCTACACAGACGCTGCCCCTTGCTCTTTCCCACCCATTTGATACATTCAACCTGCTATGAGACCTACCAAATATAGACTGGGAAACTAAACCATACACTTTGTGCATTCGGAAATGTAAGGCAGGGCGTCCCTCGCCGCATTTGCTACGATGTCCATTTGCTACTTCTGCAGAAGTGGCGGCGGCGGCGACGACGACGACAACCGCGGAAGGCTCTGAGATATGTGAGAAATACATCTATAAAATATATTTCAGACTGTCCCATCCCACCTTATGCTGTACCGCTTTGGCAAATGCTTTATCTGCGCCATTCGCCTTAATCACATCTGAGAGTAATTCTTAATAAAACGCCTCTCGCTAATTGTTAGTCATCCCAGATAGTGTTTGCTATAAGGCCACGACGCGCAACTGATATCCAAAATTCGTCTGCCTCCTGTGAGGATCGAACTCACGACCCCTGGTTTACTAGACCAGTGCTCTGCCACTGAGCTAAACAGGCGCGGCCTAGCTGTACTTTTGCGTACTTCATCCTTACGGTCGTCTGGATCATCAGACTTCAGCTGACAACACTTCATATTACCGTCTAATATTTGCAGCTATGGCGACCCATTACTGCTTGGCTACACATCTGACACGTAAAGGAAGTGCTCTCCAAATAACACCACTTGCATTTCAGAACATGTCTTTCACACATGTCTACAAAATCACCTTCACCTTCAAATACAGTTTCGAGCGACTGACGGAGACGTAGGCAAAGTTTAAAGTTGCTATTTCCATTACATCACGTTAATCAGAAAAACGGTAAGTTACATCTGCAGAGGAACAAAATTCCGTTCCTCCCCACGTGGGGCTCGAACCCACGACCCTGGGATTAAGAGCCTTATGTTCTACCGACTGAGCTAGCCGCGCTGCCTCGGTGAGTATATGCCGGTTAGCACGTCACACAGTACTCGTTTGGGTTGATTGGTCCCATACAGAACCTCCCCATGTTGCCTAATGTTTTCCTAACGTCACACTCGTCACGTTGTTCACTTTTATTTCATAATCATTTCTGAGAGGTAACAGAATTGCATGACAACATGCAGAGCTAGTTTCGTCAAAATTAACACACATACTTGATGTGACTCATAAGCCGAACGAGTTACTTTCCGACGTTATTTTAGATGTGCAAGTGCCAGTCAAAAACACGCGGCGACGGCAATATGCAAACCAATTCGCTAGTTAACACCGGTCTTGTTGTGCGTGTTTCAAGCTCAAGAGCATCTCCAAGCAGAAAATGGTCAACAGCAACGTTCACACGGTTTCGTACTGCTCAAGTGCTACACTAAAACGGTATGTTTCTTTTTCAGATCTGGAAAAACACGACCGAGAGAGGAATCAAACACGCAATCTTCGGATACGAAGTCCGACGCCTTATCCATTAGGCCACACGGTCACTGACAAACAAGTGGAACTTATATACGACTCATCTCAAAACGCTCACACCACTGAGGAGTTGTGTTTTCGTTCTACACAGACGCTGCCCCTTGCTCTTTCCCACCCATTTGATACATTCAACCTGCTATGAGACCTACCAAATATAGACTGGGAAACTAAACCATACACTTTGTGCATTCGGAAATGTAAGGCAGGGCGTCCCTCGCCGCATTTGCTACGATGTCCATTTGCTACTTCTGCAGAAGTGGCGGCGGCGGCGGCGGCGACGACGACGACAACCGCGGAAGGCTCTGAGATATGTGAGAAATACATCTATAAAATATATTTCAGACTGTCCCATCCCACCTTATGCTGTACCGCTTTGGCAAATGCTTTATCTGCGCCATTCGCCTTAATCACATCTGAGAGTAATTCTTAATAAAACGCCTCTCGCTAATTGTTAGTCATCCCAGATACTGTTTGCTATAAGGCCACGACGCGCAACTGATATCCAAAATTCGTCTGCCTCCTGTGAGGATCGAACTCACGATCCCTGGTTTACTAGACCAGTGCTCTGCCACTGAGCTAAACAGGCGCGGCCTAGCGGTACTTTTGCGTACTTCATCCTTACGGTCGTCTGGATCATCAGACTTCAGCTGACAACACTTCATATTACCGTCTAATATTTGCAGCTATGGCGACCCATTACTGCTTGCCTACACATCTGACACGTAAAGGAAGTGCTCTCCAAATAACACCACTTGCATTTCAGAACATGTCTTTCACACATGTCTACAAAATCACCTTCACCTTCAAATACAGTTTCGAGCGACTGACGGAGACGTAGGCAAAGTTTAAAGTTGCTATTTCCATTACATCACGTTAATCAGAAAAACGGTAAGTTACATCTGCAGAGGAACAAAATTCCGTTCCTCCCCACGTGGGGCTCGAACCCACGACCCTGGGATTAAGAGCCTTATGTTCTACCGACTGAGCTAGTCGCGCTGCCTCGGTGAGTATATGCCGGTTAGCACGTCACACAGTACTCGTTTGGGTTGATTGGTCCCATACAGAACCTCCCCATGTTGCCTAATGTTTTCCTAACGTCACACTCGTCACGTAGTTCACTTTTATTTCATAATCATTTCTGAGAGGTAACAGAATTGCATGACAACATGCAGAGCTAGTTTCGTCAAAATTAACACACATACTTGATGTGACTCATAAGCCGAACGAGTTACTTTCCGACGTTATTTTAGATGTGCAAGTGCCAGTCAAAAACACGCGGCGACGGCAATATGCAAACCAATTCGCTAGTTAACACCGGTCTTGTTGTGCGTGTTTCAAGCTCAAGAGCATCTCCAAGCAGAAAATGGTCAACAGCAACGTTCACACGGTTTCGTACTGCTCAAGTGCTACACTAAAACGGTATGTTTCTTTTTCAGATCTGGAAAAACACGACCGAGAGAGGAATCAAACACGCAATCTTCGGATACGAAGTCCGACGCCTTATCCATTAGGCCACACGGTCACTGACAAACAAGTGGAACTTATATACGACTCATCTCAAAACGCTCACACCACTGAGGAGTTGTGTTTTCGTTCTACACAGACGCTGCCCCTTGCTCTTTCCCACCCATTTGATACATTCAACCTGCTATGAGACCTACCAAATATAGACTGGGAAACTAAACCATACACTTTGTGCATTCGGAAATGTAAGGCAGGGCGTCCCTCGCCGCATTTGCTACGATGTCCATTTGCTACTTCTGCAGAAGTGGCGGCGGCGGCGGCGACGACGACGACGACAACCGCGGAAGGCTCTGAGATAAGTGAGAAATACATCTATAAAATATATTTCAGACTGTCCCATCCCACCTTATGCTGTACCGCTTTGGCAAATGCTTTATCTGCGCCATTCGCCTTAATCACATCTGAGAGTAATTCTTAAGAAAACGCCTCTCGCTAATTGTTAGTCATCCCAGATACTGTTTGCTATAAGGCCACGACGCGCAACTGATATCCAAAATTCGTGTGCCTTCTGTGAGGATCGAACTCACGACCTCTGGTTTACTAGACCAGTGCTCTGCCACTGAGCTAAACAGGCGCGGCCTAGCGGTACTTTTGCGTACTTCATCCTTACGGTCGTCTGGATCATCAGACTTCAGCTGACAACACTTCATATTACCGTCTAATATTTGCAGCTATGGCGACCCATTACTGCTTGGCTACACATCTGACACGTAAACGAAGTGCTCTCCAAATAACACCACTTGCATTTCAGAACATGTCTTTCACACATGTCTACAAAATCACCTTCACCTTCAAATACAGTTTCGTAGCGACTGACGGAGACGTAGGCAAAGTTTAAAGTTGCTATTTCCATTACATCACGTTAATCAGAAAAACGGTAAGTTACATCTGCAGAGGAACAAAATTCCGTTCCTCCCCACGTGGGGCTCGAACCCACGACCCTGGGATTAAGAGCCTTATGTTCTACCGACTGAGCTAGCCGCGCTGCCTCGGTGAGTATATGCCGGTTAGCACGTCACACAGTACTCGTTTGGGTTGATTGGTCCCATACAGAACCTCCCCATGTTGCCTAATGTTTTCCTAACGTCACACTCGTCACGTTGTTCACTTTTATTTCATAATCATTTCTGAGAGGTAACAGAATTGCATGACAACCTGCAGAGATAGTTTCGTCAAAATTAACACACATACTTCATGTGACTCATAAGCCGAACGAGTTACTTTCCGACGTTATTTTAGATGTGCAAGTGCCAGTCAAAAACACGCGGCGACGGCAATATGCAAACCAATTCGCTAGTTAACACCGGTCTTGTTGTGCGTGTTTCAAGCTCAAGAGCATCTCCAAGCAGAAAATGGTCAACAGCAACGTTCACACGGTTTCGTACTGCTCAAGTGCTACACTAAAACGGTATGTTTCTTTTTCAGATCTGGAAAAACACGACCGAGAGAGGAATCAAACACGCAATCTTCGGATACGAAGTCCGACGCCTTATCCATTAGGCCACACGGTCACTGACAAACAAGTGGAACTTATATACGACTCATCTCAAAACGCTCACACCACTGAGGAGTTGTGTTTTCGTTCTACACAGACGCTGCCCCTTGCTCTTTCCCACCCATTTGATACATTCAACCTGCTATGAGACCTACCAAATATAGACTGGGAAACTAAACCATACACTTTGTGCATTCGGAAATGTAAGGCAGGGCGTCCCTCGCCGCATTTGCTACGATGTCCATTTGCTACTTCTGCAGAAGTGGCGACGACGACGACGACGACAACCGCGGAAGGCTCTGAGATATGTGAGAAATACATCTATAAAATATATTTCAGACTGTCCCATCCCACCTTATGCTGTACCGCTTTGGCAAATGCTTTATCTGCGCCATTCGCCTTAATCACATCTGAGAGTAATTCTTAAGAAAACGCCTCTCGCTAATTGTTAGTCATCCCAGATACTGTTTGCTATAAGGCCACGACGCGCAACTGATATCCAAAATTCGTCTGCCTTCTGTGAGGATCGAACTCACGACCTCTGGTTTACTAGACCAGTGCTCTGCCACTGAGCTAAACAGGCGCGGCCTAGCGGTACTTTTGCGTACTTCATCCTTACGGTCGTCTGGATCATCAGACTTCAGCTGACAACACTTCATATTACCGTCTAATATTTGCAGCTATGGCGACCCATTACTGCTTGCCTACACATCTGACACGTAAAGGAAGTGCTCTCCAAATAACACCACTTGCATTTCAGAACATGTCTTTCACACATGTCTACAAAATCACCTTCACCTTCAAATACAGTTTCGTAGCGACTGACGGAGACGTAGGCAAAGTTTAAAGTTGCTATTTCCATTACATCACGTTAATCAGAAAAACGGTAAGTTACATCTGCAGAGGAACAAAATTCCGTTCCTCCCCACGTGGGGCTCGAACCCACGACCCTGGGATTAAGAGCCTTATGTTCTACCGACTGAGCTAGCCGCGCTGCCTCGGTGAGTATATGCCGGTTAGCACGTCACACAGTACTCGTTTGGGTTGATTGGTCCCATACAGAACCTCCCCATGTTGCCTAATGTTTTCCTAACTTCACACTCGTCACGTTGTTCACTTTTATTTCATAATCATTTCTGAGAGGTAACAGAATTGCATGACAACATGCAGAGCTAGTTTCGTCAAAATTAACACACATACTTGATGTGACTCATAAGCCGAACGAGTTACTTTCCGACGTTATTTTAGATGTGCAAGTGCCAGTCAAAAACACGCGGCGACGGCAATATGCAAACCAATTCGCTAGTTAACACCGGTCTTGTTGTGCGTGTTTCAAGCTCAAGAGCATCTCCAAGCAGAAAATGGTCAACAGCAACGTTCACACGGTTTCGTACTGCTCAAGTGCTACACTAAAACGGTATGTTTCTTTTTCAGATCTGGAAAAACACGACCGAGAGAGGAATCAAACACGCAATCTTCGGATACGAAGTCCGACGCCTTATCCATTAGGCCACACGGTCACTGACAAACAAGTGGAACTTATATACGACTCATCTCAAAACGCTCACACCACTGAGGAGTTGTGTTTTCGTTCTACACAGACGCTGCCCCTTGCTCTTTCCCACCCATTTGATACATTCAACCTGCTATGAGACCTACCAAATATAGACTGGGAAACTAAACCATACACTTTGTGCATTCGGAAATGTAAGGCAGGGCGTCCCTCGCCGCATTTGCTACGATGTCCATTTGCTACTTCTGCAGAAGTGGCGGCGGCGGCGGCGGCGACGACGACGACAACCGCGGAAGGCTCTGAGATATGTGAGAAATACATCTATAAAATATATTTCAGAATGTCCCATCCCACCTTATGCTGTACCGCTTTGGCAAATGCTTTATCTGCGCCATTCGCCTTAATCACATCTGAGAGTAATTCTTAAGAAAACGCCTCTCGCTAATTGTTAGTCATCCCAGATACTCTTTGCTATAAGGCCACGACGCGCAACTGATATCCAAAATTCGTCTGCCTCCTGTGAGGATCGAACTCACGACCCCTGGTTTACTAGACCAGTGCTCTGCCACTGAGCTAAACAGGCGCGGCCTACCGGTACTTTTGCGTACTTCATCCTTACGGTCGTCTGGATCATCAGACTTCAGCTGACAACACTTCATATTACCGTCTAATATTTGCAGCTATGGCGACCCATTACTGCTTGCCTACACATCTGACACATAAAGGAAGTGCTCTCCAAATAACACCACTTGCATTTCAGAACATGTCTTTCACACATGTCTACAAAATCACCTTCACCTTCAAATACAGTTTCGAGCGACTGACGGAGACGTAGGCAAAGTTTAAAGTTGCTATTTCCATTACATCACGTTAATCAGAAAAACGGTAAGTTACATCTGCAGAGGAACAAAATTCCGTTCCTCCCCACGTGGGGCTCGAACCCACGACCCTGGGATTAAGAGCCTTATGTTCTACCGACTGAGCTAGCCGCGCTGCCTCGGTGAGTATATGCCGGTTAGCACGTCACACAGTACTCGTTTGGGTTGATTGGTCCCATACAGAACCTCCCCATGTTGCCTAATGTTTTCCTAACGTCACACTCGTCACGTAGTTCACTTTTATTTCATAATCATTTCTGAGAGGTAACAGAATTGCATGACAACATGCAGAGCTAGTTTCGTCAAAATTAACACACATACTTGATGTGACTCATAAGCCGAACGAGTTACTTTCCGACGTTATTTTAGATGTGCAAGTGCCAGTCAAAAACACGCGGCGACGGCAATATGCAAACCAATTCGCTAGTTAACACCGGTCTTGTTGTGCGTGTTTTAAGCTCAAGAGCATCTCCAAGCAGAAAATGGTCAACAGCAACGTTCACACGGTTTCGTACTGCTCAAGTGCTACACTAAAACGGTATGTTTCTTTTTCAGATCTGGAAAAACACGACCGAGAGAGGAATCAAACACGCAATCTTCGGATACGAAGTCCGACGCCTTATCCATTAGGCCACACGGTCACTGACAAACAAGTGGAACTTATATACGACTCATCTCAAAACGCTCACACCACTGAGGAGTTGTGTTTTCGTTCTACACAGACGCTGCCCCTTGCTCTTTCCCACACATTTGATACATTCAACCTGCTATGAGACCTACCAAATATAGACTGGGAAACTAAACCATACACTTTGTGCATTCGGAAATGTAAGGCAGGGCGTCCCTCGCCGCATTTGCTACGATGTCCATTTGCTACTTCTGCAGAAGTGGCGGCGGCGGCGACGACGACGACAACCGCGGAAGGCTCTGAGATATGTGAGAAATACATCTATAAAATATATTTCAGACTGTCCCATCACACCTTATGCTGTACCGCTTTGGCAAATGCTTTATCTGCGCCATTCGCCTTAATCACATCTGAGAGTAATTCTTAAGAAAACGCCTCTCGCTAATTGTTAGTCATCCCAGATACTCTTTGCTATAAGGCCACGACGCGCAACTGATATCCAAAATTCGTCTGCCTTCTGTGAGGATCGAACTCACGACCTCTGGTTTACTAGACCAGTGCTCTGCCACTGAGCTAAAGAGGCGCGGCCTAGCGGTACTTTTGCGTACTTCATCCTTACCGTCGTCTGGATCATCAGACTTCAGCTGACAACACTTCATATTACCGTCTAATATTTGCAGCTATGGCGACCCATTACTGCTTGGCTACACATCTGACACGTAAAGGAAGTGCTCTCCAAATAACACCGCTTGCATTTCAGAACATGTCTTTCACACATGTCTACAAAATCACCTTCACCTTCAAATACAGTTTCGTAGCGACTGACGGAGACGTAGGCAAAGTTTAAAGTTGCTATTTCCATTACATCACGTTAATCAGAAAAACGGTAAGTTACATCTGCAGAGGAACAAAATTCCGTTCCTCCCCACGTGGGGCTCGAACCCACGACCCTGGGATTAAGAGCCTTATGTTCTACCGACTGAGCTAGCCGCGCTGCCTCGGTGAGTATATGCCGGTTAGCACGTCACACAGTACTCGTTTGGGTTGATTGGTCCCATACAGAACCTCCCCATGTTGCCTAATGTTTTCCTAACGTCACACTCGTCACGTAGTTCACTTTTATTTCATAATCATTTCTGAGAGGTAACAGAATTGCATGACAACCTGCAGAGCTAGTTTCGTCAAAATTAACACACATACTTGATGTGACTCATAAGCCGAACGAGTTACTTTCCGACGCTATTTTAGATGTGCAGGTGCCAGTCAAAAACACGCGGCGACGGCAATATGCAAACCAATTCGCTAGTTAACACCGGTCTTGTTGTGCGTGTTTCAAGCTCAAGAGCATCTCCAAGCAGAAAATGGTCAACAGCAACGTTCACACGGGTTCGTACTGCTCAAGTGCTGCACTAAAACGGTATGTTTCTTTTTCATATCTGGAAAAACACGACCGAGAGAGGAATCAAACACGCAATCTTCGGATACGAAGTCCGACGCCTTATCCATTAGGCCACACGGTCACTGACAAACAAGTGGAACTTATATACGACTCATCTCAAAACGCTCACACCACTGAGGAGTTGTGTTTTCGTTCTACACAGACGCTGCCCCTTGCTCTTTCCCACCCATTTGATACATTTAACCTGCTACGAGACCTACCAAATACAGACTGGGAAACTAAACCACACACTTTGTGCATTCGGAAATGTAAGGCAGGGCGTCCCTCGCCGCATTTGCTACGATGTCCATTTGCTACTTCTGCAGAAGTGGCGGCGGCGGCGACGACGACGACGACGACAACCGCGGAAGGCTCTGAGATATGTGAGAAATACATCTATAAAATATATTTCAGACTGTCCCATCCCACCTTATGCTGTACCGCTTTGGCAAATGCTTTATCTGCGCCATTCGCCTTAATCACATCTGAGAGTAATTCTTAAGAAAACGCCTCTCGCTAATTGTTAGTCATCCCAGATACTGTTTGCTATAAGGCCACGACGCGCAACTGATATCCAAAATTCGTGTGCCTTCTGTGAGGATCGAACTCACGACCTCTGGTTTACTAGACCAGTGCTCTGCCACTGAGCTAAACAGGCGCGGCCTAGCGGTACTTTTGCGTACTTCATCCTTACGGTCGTCTGGATCATCAGACTTCAGCTGACAACACTTCATATTACCGTCTAATATTTGCAGCTATGGCGACCCATTACTGCTTGGCTACACATCTGACACGTAAAGGAAGTGCTCTCCAAATAACACCACTTGCATTTCAGAACATGTCTTTCACACATGTCTACAAAATCACCTTCACCTTCAAATACAGTTTCGTAGCGACTGACGGAGACGTAGGCAAAGTTTAAAGTTGCTATTTCCATTACATCACGTTAATCAGAAAAACGGTAAGTTACATCTGCAGAGGAACAAAATTCCGTTCCTCCCCACGTGGGGCTCGAACCCACGACCCTGGGATTAAGAGCCTTATGTTCTACCGACTGAGCTAGCCGCGCTGCCTCGGTGAGTATATGCCGGTTAGCACGTCACACAGTACTCGTTTGGGTTGATTGGTCCCATACAGAACCTCCCCATGTTGCCTAATGTTTTCCTAACGTCACACTCGTCACGTTGTTCACTTTTATTTCATAATCATTTCTGAGAGGTAACAGAATTGCATGACAACCTGCAGAGATAGTTTCGTCAAAATTAACACACATACTTCATGTGACTCATAAGCCGAACGAGTTACTTTCCGACGTTATTTTAGATGTGCAAGTGCCAGTCAAAAACACGCGGCGACGGCAATATGCAAACCAATTCGCTAGTTAACACCGGTCTTGTTGTGCGTGTTTCAAGCTCAAGAGCATCTCCAAGCAGAAAATGGTCAACAGCAACGTTCACACGGTTTCGTACTGCTCAAGTGCTACACTAAAACGGTATGTTTCTTTTTCAGATCTGGAAAAACACGACCGAGAGAGGAATCAAACACGCAATCTTCGGATACGAAGTCCGACGCCTTATCCATTAGGCCACACGGTCACTGACAAACAAGTGGGACTTATATACGACTCATCTCAAAACGCTCACACCACTGAGGAGTTGTGTTTTCGTTCTACACAGACGCTGCCCCTTGCTCTTTCCCACCCATTTGATACATTCAACCTGCTATGAGACCTACCAAATATAGACTGGGAAACTAAACCATACACTTTGTGCATTCGGAAATGTAAGGCAGGGCGTCCCTCGCCGCATTTGCTACGATGTCCATTTGCTACTTCTGCAGAAGTGGCGGCGGCGGCGGCGGCGACGACGACGACAACCGCGGAAGGCTCTGAGATATGTGAGAAATACATCTATAAAATATATTTCAGACTGTCCCATCCCACCTTATGCTGTACCGCTTTGGCAAATGCTTTATCTGCGCCATTCGCCTTAATCACATCTGAGAGTAATTCTTAATAAAACGCCTCTCGCTAATTGTTAGTCATCCCAGATAGTGTTTGCTATAAGGCCACGACGGGCAACTGATATCCAAAATTCGTCTGCCTCCTGTGAGGATCGAACTCACGACCCCTGGTTTACTAGACCAGTGCTCTGCCACTGAGCTAAAGAGGCGCGGCCTAGCGGTACTTTTGCGTACTTCATCCTTACGGTCGTCTGGATCATCAGACTTCAGCTGACAACACTTCATATTACCGTCTAATATTTGCAGCTATGGCGACCCATTACTGCTTGCCTACACATCTGACACGTAAAGGAAGTGCTCTCCAAATAACACCACTTGCATTTCAGAACATGTCTTTCACACATGTCTACAAAATCACCTTCACCTTCAAATACAGTTTCGTAGCGACTGACGGAGACGTAGGCAAAGTTTAAAGTTGCTATTTCCATTACATCACGTTAATCAGAAAAACGGTACGTTACATCTGCAGAGGAACAAAATTCCGTTCCTCCCCACGTGGGGCTCGAACCCACGACCCTGGGATTAAGAGCCTTATGTTCTACTGACTGAGCTAGCCGCGCTGCCTCGGTGAGTATATGCCGGTTAGCACGTCACACAGTACTCGTTTGGGTTGATTGGTCCCATACAGAACCTCCCCATGTTGCCTAATGTTTTCCTAACGTCACACTCGTCACGTAGTTCACTTTTATTTCATAATCATTTCTGAGAGGTAACAGAATTGCATGACAACATGCAGAGCTAGTTTCGTCAAAATTAACACACATACTTGATGTGACTCATAAGCCGAACGAGTTACTTTCCGACGTTATTTTAGATGTGCAAGTGCCAGTCAAAAACACGCGGCGACGGCAATATGCAAACCAATTCGCTAGTTAACACCGGTCTTGTTGTGCGTGTTTCAAGCTCAAGAGCATCTCCAAGCAGAAAATGGTCAACAGCAACGTTCACACGGTTTCGTACTGCTCAAGTGCTACACTAAAACGGTATGTTTCTTTTTCAGATCTGGAAAAACACGACCGAGAGAGGAATCAAACACGCAATCTTCGGATACGAAGTCCGACGCCTTATCCATTAGGCCACACGGTCACTGACAAACAATTGGAACTTATATACGACTCATCTCAAAACGCTCACACCACTGAGGAGTTGTGTTTTCGTTCTACACAGACGCTGCCCCTTGCTCTTTCCCACACATTTGATACATTCAACCTGCTATGAGACCTACCAAATATAGACTGGGAAACTAAACCATACACTTTGTGCATTCGGAAATGTAAGGCAGGGCGTCCCTCGCCGCATTTGCTACGATGTCCATTTGCTACTTCTGCAGAAGTGGCGGCGGCGGCGGCGGCGACGACGACGACGACAACCGCGGAAGGCTCTGAGATATGTGAGAAATACATCTATAAAATATATTTCAGACTGTCCCATCCCACCTTATGCTGTACCGCTTTGGCAAATGCTTTATCTGCGCCATTCGCTTAATCACATCTGAGAGTAATTCTTAAGAAAACGCCTCTCGCTAATTGTTAGTCATCCCAGATACTGTTTGCTATAAGGCCACGACGCGCAACTGATATCCAAAATTCGTGTGCCTTCTGTGAGGATCGAACTCACGACCTCTGGTTTACTAGACCAGTGCTCTGCCACTGAGCTAAACAGGCGCGGCCTAGCGGTACTTTTGCGTACTTCATCCTTACGGTCGTCTGGATCATCAGACTTCAGCTGACAACACTTCATATTACCGTCTAATATTTGCAGCTATGGCGACCCATTACTGCTTGGCTACACATCTGACACGTAAAGGAAGTGCTCTCCAAATAACACCACTTGCATTTCAGAACATGTCTTTCACACATGTCTACAAAATCACCTTCACCTTCAAATACAGTTTCGTAGCGACTGACGGAGACGTAGGCAAAGTTTAAAGTTGCTATTTCCATTACATCACGTTAATCAGAAAAACGGTAAGTTACATCTGCAGAGGAACAAAATTCCGTTCCTCCCCACGTGGGGCTCGAACCCACGACCCTGGGATTAAGAGCCTTATGTTCTACCGACTGAGCTAGCCGCGCTGCCTCGGTGAGTATATGCCGGTTAGCACGTCACACAGTACTCGTTTGGGTTGATTGGTCCCATACAGAACCTCCCCATGTTGCCTAATGTTTTCCTAACGTCACACTCGTCACGTTGTTCACTTTTATTTCATAATCATTTCTGAGAGGTAACAGAATTGCATGACAACCTGCAGAGATAGTTTCGTCAAAATTAACACACATACTTCATGTGACTCATAAGCCGAACGAGTTACTTTACGACGTTATTTTAGATGTGCAAGTGCCAGTCAAAAACACGCGGCGACGGCAATATGCAAACCAATTCGCTAGTTAACACCGGTCTTGTTGTGCGTGTTTCAAGCTCAAGAGCATCTCCAAGCAGAAAATGGTCAACAGCAACGTTCACACGGTTTCGTACTGCTCAAGTGCTACACTAAAACGGTATGTTTCTTTTTCAGATCTGGAAAAACACGACCGAGAGAGGAATCAAACACGCAATCTTCGGATACGAAGTCCGACGCCTTATCCATTAGGCCACACGGTCACTGACAAACAAGTGGAACTTATATACGACTCATCTCAAAACGCTCACACCACTGAGGAGTTGTGTTTTCGTTCTACACAGACGCTGCCCCTTGCTCTTTCCCACCCATTTGATACATTCAACCTGCTATGAGACCTACCAAATATAGACTGGGAAACTAAACCATACACTTTGTGCATTCGGAAATGTAAGGCAGGGCGTCCCTCGCCGCATTTGCTACGATGTCCATTTGCTACTTCTGCAGAAGTGGCGGCGGCGGCGACGACGACGACAACCGCGGAAGGCTCTGAGATATGTGAGAAATACATCTATAAAATATATTTCAGACTGTCCCATCCCACCTTATGCTGTACCGCTTTGGCAAATGCTTTATCTGCGCCATTCGCCTTAATCACATCTGAGAGTAATTCTTAATAAAACGCCTCTCGCTAATTGTTAGTCATCCCAGATAGTGTTTGCTATAAGGCCACGACGCGCAACTGATATCCAAAATTCGTCTGCCTCCTGTGAGGATCGAACTCACGACCCCTGGTTTACTAGACCAGTGCTCTGCCACTGAGCTAAAGAGGCGCGGCCTAGCTGTACTTTTGCGTACTTCATCCTTACGGTCGTCTGGATCATCAGACTTCAGCTGACAACACTTCATATTACCGTCTAATATTTGCAGCTATGGCGACCCATTACTGCTTGGCTACACATCTGACACGTAAAGGAAGTGCTCTCCAAATAACACCACTTGCATTTCAGAACATGTCTTTCACACATGTCTACAAAATCACCTTCACCTTCAAATACAGTTTCGAGCGACTGACGGAGACGTAGGCAAAGTTTAAAGTTGCTATTTCCATTACATCACGTTAATCAGAAAAACGGTAAGTTACATCTGCAGAGGAACAAAATTCCGTTCCTCCCCACGTGGGGCTCGAACCCACGACCCTGGGATTAAGAGCCTTATAGTCTACCGACTGAGCTAGCCGCGCTGCCTCGGTGAGTATATGCCGGTTAGCACGTCACACAGTACTCGTTTGGGTTGATTGGTCCCATACAGAACCTCCCCATGTTGCCTAATGTTTTCCTAACGTCACACTCGTCACGTTGTTCACTTTTATTTCATAATCATTTCTGAGAGGTAACAGAATTGCATGACAACATGCAGAGCTAGTTTCGTCAAAATTAACACACATACTTGATGTGACTCATAAGCCGAACGAGTTACTTTCCGACGTTATTTTAGATGTGCAAGTGCCAGTCAAAAACACGCGGCGACGGCAATATGCAAACCAATTCGCTAGTTAACACCGGTCTTGTTGTGCGTGTTTCAAGCTCAAGAGCATCTCCAAGCAGAAAATGGTCAACAGCAACGTTCACACGGTTTCGTACTGCTCAAGTGCTACACTAAAACGGTATGTTTCTTTTTCAGATCTGGAAAAACACGACCGAGAGAGGAATCAAACACGCAATCTTCGGATACGAAGTCCGACGCCTTATCCATTAGGCCACACGGTCACTGACAAACAAGTGGAACTTATATACGACTCATCTCAAAACGCTCACACCACTGAGGAGTTGTGTTTTCGTTCTACACAGACGCTGCCCCTTGCTCTTTCCCACCCATTTGATACATTCAACCTGCTATGAGACCTACCAAATATAGACTGGGAAACTAAACCATACACTTTGTGCATTCGGAAATGTAAGGCAGGGCGTCCCTCGCCGCATTTGCTACGATGTCCATTTGCTACTTCTGCAGAAGTGGCGGCGGCGGCGGCGGCGACGACGACGACAACCGCGGAAGGCTCTGAGATATGTGAGAAATACATCTATAAAATATATTTCAGACTGTCCCATCCCACCTTATGCTGTACCGCTTTGGCAAATGCTTTATCTGCGCCATTCGCCTTAATCACATCTGAGAGTAATTCTTAATAAAACGCCTCTCGCTAATTGTTAGTCATCCCAGATACTGTTTGCTATAAGGCCACGACGCGCAACTGATATCCAAAATTCGTCTGCCTCTTGTGAGGATCGAACTCACGATCCCTGGTTTACTAGACCAGTGCTCTGCCACTGAGCTAAACAGGCGCGGCCTAGCGGTACTTTTGCGTACTTCATCCTTACGGTCGTCTGGATCATCAGACTTCAGCTGACAACACTTCATATTACCGTCTAATATTTGCAGCTATGGCGACCCATTACTGCTTGCCTACACATCTGACACGTAAAGGAAGTGCTCTCCAAATAACACCACTTGCATTTCAGAACATGTCTTTCACACATGTCTACAAAATCACCTTCACCTTCAAATACAGTTTCGAGCGACTGACGGAGACGTAGGCAAAGTTTAAAGTTGCTATTTCCATTACATCACGTTAATCAGAAAAACGGTAAGTTACATCTGCAGAGGAACAAAATTCCGTTCCTCCCCACGTGGGGCTCGAACCCACGACCCTGGGATTAAGAGCCTTATGTTCTACCGACTGAGCTAGTCGCGCTGCCTCGGTGAGTATATGCCGGTTAGCACGTCACACAGTACTCGTTTGGGTTGATTGGTCCCATACAGAACCTCCCCATGTTGCCTAATGTTTTCCTAACGTCACACTCGTCACGTAGTTCACTTTTATTTCATAATCATTTCTGAGAGGTAACAGAATTGCATGACAACATGCAGAGCTAGTTTCGTCAAAATTAACACACATACTTGATGTGACTCATAAGCCGAACGAGTTACTTTCCGACGTTATTTTAGATGTGCAAGTGCCAGTCAAAAACACGCGGCGACGGCAATATGCAAACCAATTCGCTAGTTAACACCGGTCTTGTTGTGCGTGTTTCAAGCTCAAGAGCATCTCCAAGCAGAAAATGGTCAACAGCAACGTTCACACGGTTTCGTACTGCTCAAGTGCTACACTAAAACGGTATGTTTCTTTTTCAGATCTGGAAAAACACGACCGAGAGAGGAATCAAACACGCAATCTTCGGATACGAAGTCCGACGCCTTATCCATTAGGCCACACGGTCACTGACAAACAAGTGGAACTTATATACGACTCATCTCAAAACGCTCACACCACTGAGGAGTTGTGTTTTCGTTCTACACAGACGCTGCCCCTTGCTCTTTCCCACCCATTTGATACATTCAACCTGCTATGAGACCTACCAAATATAGACTGGGAAACTAAACCATACACTTTGTGCATTCGGAAATGTAAGGCAGGGCGTCCCTCGCCGCATTTGCTACGATGTCCATTTGCTACTTCTGCAGAAGTGGCGGCGGCGGCGGCGACGACGACGACGACAACCGCGGAAGGCTCTGAGATAAGTGAGAAATACATCTATAAAATATATTTCAGACTGTCCCATCCCACCTTATGCTGTACCGCTTTGGCAAATGCTTTATCTGCGCCATTCGCCTTAATCACATCTGAGAGTAATTCTTAATAAAACGCCTCTCGCTAATTGTTAGTCATCCCAGATACTGTTTGCTATAAGGCCACGACGCGCAACTGATATCCAAAATTCGTCTGCCTCCTGTGAGGATCGAACTCACGATCCCTGGTTTACTAGACCAGTGCTCTGCCACTGAGCTAAAGAGGCGCGGCCTAGCGGTACTTTTGCGTACTTCATCCTTACGGTCGTCTGGATCATCAGACTTCAGCTGACAACACTTCATATTACCGTCTAATATTTGCAGCTATGGCGACCCATTACTGCTTGCCTACACATCTGACACGTAAAGGAAGTGCTCTCCAAATAACACCACTTGCATTTCAGAACATGTCTTTCACACATGTCTACAAAATCACCTTCACCTTCAAATACAGTTTCGAGCGACTGACGGAGACGTAGGCAAAGTTTAAAGTTGCTATTTCCATTACATCACGTTAATCAGAAAAACGGTAAGTTACATCTGCAGAGGAACAAAATTCCGTTCCTCCCCACGTGGGGCTCGAACCCACGACCCTGGGATTAAGAGCCTTATGTTCTACCGACTGAGCTAGCCGCGCTGCCTCGGTGAGTATGTGCCGGTTAGCACGTCACACAGTACTCGTTTGGGTTGATTGGTCCCATACAGAACCTCCCCATGTTGCCTAATGTTTTCCTAACGTCACACTCGTCACGTAGTTCACTTTTATTTCATAATCATTTCTGAGAGGTAACAGAATTGCATGACAACATGCAGAGCTAGTTTCGTCAAAATTAACACACATACTTGATGTGACTCATAAGCCGAACGAGTTACTTTCCGACGTTATTTTAGATGTGCAAGTGCCAGTCAAAAACACGCGGCGACGGCAATATGCAAACCAATTCGCTAGTTAACACCGGTCTTGTTGTGCGTGTTTCAAGCTCAAGAGCATCTCCAAGCAGAAAATGGTCAACAGCAACGTTCACACGGTTTCGTACTGCTCAAGTGCTACACTAAAACGGTATGTTTCTTTTTCAGATCTGGAAAAACACGACCGAGAGAGGAATCAAACACGCAATCTTCGGATACGAAGTCCGACGCCTTATCCATTAGGCCACACGGTCACTGACAAACAAGTGGAACTTATATACGACTCATCTCAAAACGCTCACACCACTGAGGAGTTGTGTTTTCGTTCTACACAGACGCTGCCCCTTGCTCTTTCCCACCCATTTGATACATTCAACCTGCTATGAGACCTACCAAATATAGACTGGGAAACTAAACCATACACTTTGTGCATTCGGAAATGTAAGGCAGGGCGTCCCTCGCCGCATTTGCTACGATGTCCATTTGCTACTTCTGCAGAAGTGGCGGCGGCGGCGACGACGACGACAACCGCGGAAGGCTCTGAGATATGTGAGAAATACATCTATAAAATATATTTCAGACTGTCCCATACCACCTTATGCTGTACCGCTTTGGCAAATGCTTTATCTGCGCCATTCGCCTTAATCACATCTGAGAGTAATTCTTAATAAAACGCCTCTCGCTAATTGTTAGTCATCCCAGATACTGTTTGCTATAAGGCCACGACGCGCAACTGATATCCAAAATTCGTCTGCCTCCTGTGAGGATCGAACTCACGACCCCTGGTTTACTAGACCAGTGCTCTGCCACTGAGCTAAAGAGGCGCGGCCTAGCGGTACTTTTGCGTACTTCATCCTTACGGTCGTCTGGATCATCAGACTTCAGCTGACAACACTTCATATTACCGTCTAATATTTGCAGCTATGGCGACCCATTACTGCTTGGCTACACATCTGACACGTAAAGGAAGTGCTCTCCAAATAACACCACTTGCATTTCAGAACATGTCTTTCACACATGTCTACAAAATCACCTTCACCTTCAAATACAGTTTCGAGCGACTGACGGAGACGTAGGCAAAGTTTAAAGTTGCTATTTCCATTACATCACGTTAATCAGAAAAACGGTAAGTTACATCTGCAGAGGAACAAAATTCCGTTCCTCCCCACGTGGGGCTCGAACCCACGACCCTGGGATTAAGAGCCTTATGTTCTACCGACTGAGCTAGCCACGCTGCCTCGGTGAGTATATGCCGGTTAGCACGTCACACAGTACTCGTTTGGGTTGATTGGTCCCATACAGAACCTCCCCATGTTGCCTAATGTTTTCCTAACGTCACACTCGTCACGTAGTTCACTTTTATTTCATAATCATTTCTGAGAGGTAACAGAATTGCATGACAACATGCAGAGCTAGTTTCGTCAAAATTAACACACATACTTGATGTGACTCATAAGCCGAACGAGTTACTTTCCGACGTTATTTTAGATGTGCAAGTGCCAGTCAAAAACACGCGGCGACGGCAATATGCAAACCAATTCGCTAGTTAACACCGGTCTTGTTGTGCGTGTTTCAAGCTCAAGAGCATCTCCAAGCAGAAAATGGTCAACAGCAACGTTCACACGGTTTCGTACTGCTCAAGTGCTACACTAAAACGGTATGTTTCTTTTTCAGATCTGGAAAAACACGACCGAGAGAGGAATCAAACACGCAATCTTCGGATACGAAGTCCGACGCATTATCCATTAGGCCACACGGTCACTGACAAACAAGTGGAACTTATATACGACTCATCTCAAAACGCTCACACCACTGAGGAGTTGTGTTTTCGTTCTACACAGACGCTGCCCCTTGCTCTTTCCCACCCATTTGATACATTCAACCTGCTATGAGACCTACCAAATATAGACTGGGAAACTAAACCATACACTTTGTGCATTCGGAAATGTAAGGCAGGGCGTCCCTCGCCGCATTTGCTACGATGTCCATTTGCTACTTCTGCAGAAGTGGCGGCGGCGGCGGCGGCGACGACGACGACGACGACGACGACGACGACAACCGCGGAAGGCTCTGAGATATGTGAGAAATACATCTATAAAATATATTTCAGACTGTCCCATCCCACCTTATGCTGTATCGCTTTGGCAAATGCTTTATCTGCGCCATTCGCCTTAATCACATCTGAGAGTAATTCTTAAGAAAACGCCTCTCGCTAATTGTTAGTCATCCCAGATACTGTTTGCTATAAGGCCACGACGCGCAACTGATATCCAAAATTCGTCTGCCTTGTGTGAGGATCGAACTCACGACCCCTGGTTTACTAGACCAGTGCTGTGCCACTGAGCTAAAGAGGCGCGGCCTAGCGGTACTTTTGCGTACTTCATCCTTACGGTCGTCTGGATCATCAGACTTCAGCTGACAACACTTCATATTACCGTCTAATATTTGCAGCTATGGCGACCCATTACTGCTTGGCTACACATCTGACACGTAAAGGAAGTGCTCTCCAAATAACACCACTTGCATTTCAGAACATGTCTTTCACACATGTCTACAATATCACCTTCACCTTCAAATACAGTTTCGTAGCGACTGACGGAGACGTAGGCAAAGTTTAAAGTTGCTATTTCCATTACATCACGTTAATCAGAAAAACGGTAAGTTACATCTGCAGAGGAACAAAATTCCGTTCCTCCCCACGTGGGGCTCGAACCCACGACCCTGGGATTAAGAGCCTTATGTTCTACCGACTGAGCTAGCCGCGCTGCCTCGGTGAGTATATGCCGGTTAGCACGTCACACAGTACTCGTTTGGGTTGATTGGTCCCATACAGAACCTCCCCATGTTGCCTAATGTTTTCCTAACGTCACACTCGTCACGTTGTTCACTTTTATTTCATAATCATTTCTGAGAGGTAACAGAATTGCATGACAACCTGCAGAGATAGTTTCGTCAAAATTAACACACATACTTCATGTGACTCATAAGCCGAACGAGTTACTTTCCGACGTTATTTTAGATGTGCAAGTGCCAGTCAAAAACACGCGGCGACGGCAATATGCAAACCAATTCGCTAGTTAACACCGGTCTTGTTGTGCGTGTTTCAAGCTCAAGAGCATCTCCAAGCAGAAAATGGTCAACAGCAACGTTCACACGGTTTCGTACTGCTCAAGTGCTACACTAAAACGGTATGTTTCTTTTTCAGATCTGGAAAAACACGACCGAGAGAGGAATCAAACACGCAATCTTCGGATACGAAGTCCGACGCCTTATCCATTAGGCCACACGGTCACTGACAAACAAGTGGAACTTATATACGACTCATCTCAAAACGCTCACACCACTGAGGAGTTGTGTTTTCGTTCTACACAGACGCTGCCCCTTGCTCTTTCCCACCCATTTGATACATTCAACCTGCTACGAGACCTACCAAATATAGACTGGGAAACTAAACCACACACTTTGTGCATTCGGAAATGTAAGGCAGGGCGTCCCTCGCCGCATTTGCTACGATGTCCATTTGCTACTTCTGCAGAAGTGGCGGCGGCAGCGGCGACGACGACGACGACGACGACGACGACGACGACGACGACGACAACCGCGGAAGGCTCTGAGATATGTGAGAAATACATCTATAAAATATATTTCAGACTGTCCCATCCCACCTTATGCTGTAACGCTTTGGCAAATGCTTTATCTGCGCCATTCGCCTTAATCACATCTGAGAGTAATTCTTAATAAAACGCCTCTCGCTAATTGTTAGTCATCCCAGATACTGTTTGCTATAAGGCCACGACGCGCAACTGATATCCAAAATTCGTCTGCCTCCTGTGAGGATCGAACTCACGACCCCTGGTTTACTAGACCAGTGCTCTGCCACTGAGCTAAAGAGGCGCGGCCTAGCGGTACTTTTGCGTACTTCATCCTTACGGTCGTCTGGATCATCAGACTTCAGCTGACAACACTTCATATTACCGTCTAATATTTGCAGCTATGGCGACCCATTACTGCTTGGCTACACATCTGACACGTAAAGGAAGTGCTCTCCAAATAACACCACTTGCATTTCAGAACATGTCTTTCACACATGTCTACAAAATCACCTTCACCTTCAAATACAGTTTCGAGCGACTGACGGAGACGTAGGCAAAGTTTAAAGTTGCTATTTCCATTACATCACGTTAATCAGAAGAACGGTAAGTTACATCTGCAGAGGAACAAAATTCCGTTCCCCCCCACGTGGGGCTCGAAGCCACGACCCTGGGATTAAGAGCCTTATGTTCTACCGACTGAGCTAGCCGCGCTGCCTCGGTGAGTATATGCCGGTTAGCACGTCACACAGTACTCGTTTGGGTTCATTGGTCCCATACAGAACCTCCCCATGTTGCCTAATGTTTTCCTAACGTCACACTCGTCACGTAGTTCACTTTTATTTCATAATCATTTCTGAGAGGTAACAGAATTGCATGACAACATGCAGAGCTAGTTTCGTCTAAATTAACACACATACTTGATGTGACTCATAAGCCGAACGAGTTACTTTCCGACGTTATTTTAGATGTGCAAGTGCCAGTCAAAAACACGCGGCGAAGGCAATATGCAAACCAATTCGCTAGTTAACACCGGTCTTGTTGTGCGTGTTTCAAGCTCAAGAGCATCTCCAAGCAGAAAATGGTCAACAGCAACGTTCACACGGTTTCGTACTGCTCAAGTGCTACACTAAAACGGTATGTTTCTTTTTCAGATCTGGAAAAACACGACCGAGAGAGGAATCAAACACGCAATCTTCGGATACGAAGTCCGACGCCTTATCCATTAGGCCACACGGTCACTGACAAACAAGTGGAACTTATATACGACTCATCTCAAAACGCTCACACCACTGAGGAGTTGTGTTTTCGTTCTACACAGACGCTGCCCCTTGCTCTTTCCCACCCATTTGATACATTCAACCTGCAATGAGACCTACCAAATATAGACTGGGAAACTAAACCATACACTTTGTGCATTCGGAAATGTAAGGCAGGGCGACCCTCGCCGCATTTGCTACGATGTCCATTTGCTACTTCTGCAGAAGTGGCGGCGGCGGCGGCGACGACGACGACGACGACGACGACAACCGCGGAAGGCTCTGAGATATGTGAGAAATACATCTATAAAATATATTTCAGACTGTCCCATCCCACCTTATGCTGTACCGCTTTGGCAAATGCTTTATCTGCGCCATTCGCCTTAATCACATCTGAGAGTAATTCTTAAGAAAACGCCTCTCGCTAATTGTTAGTCATCCCAGATACTGTTTGCTATAAGGCCACGACGCGCAACTGATATCCAAAATTCGTCTGCCTCCTGTGAGGATCGAACTCACGACCCCTGGTTTACTAGACCAGTGCTCTGCCACTGAGCTAAAGAGGCGCGGACTAGCGGTGCTTTTGCGTACTTCATCCTTACGGTCGTCTGGATCATCAGACTTCAGCTGACAACACTTCATATTACCGTCTAATATTTGCAGCTATGGCGACCCATTACTGCTTGCCTACACATCTTACACGTAAACGAAGTGCTCTCCAAATAACACCACCTGCATTTCAGAACATGTCTTTCACACATGTCTACAAAATCACCTTCACCTTCAAATACAGTTTCGTAGCGACTGACGGAGACGTAGGCAAAGTTTAAAGTTGCTATTTCCATTACATCACGTTAATCAGAAAAACGGTAAGTTACATCTGCAGAGGAACAAAATTCCGTTCCTCCCCACGTGGGGCTCGAACCCACGACCCTGGGATTAAGAGCCTTATGTTCTACCGACTGAGCTAGCCGCGCTGCCTCGGTGAGTATATGCCGGTTAGCACGTCACACAGTACTCGTTTGGGTTGATTGGTCCCATACAGAACCTCCCCATGTTGCCTAATGTTTTCCTAACGTCACACTCGTCACGTACTTCACTTTTATTTCATATTCATTTCTGAGAGGTAACAGAATTGCATGACAACCTGCAGAGCTAGTTTCGTCAAAATTAACACACATACTTGATGTGACTCATAAGCCGAACGAGTTACTTTCCGACGTTATTTTAGATGTGCAAGTGCCAGTCAAAAACACGCGGCGACGGCAATATGCAAACCAATTCGCTAGTTAACACCGGTCTTGTTGTGCGTGTTTTAAGCTGAAGAGCATCTCCAAGCAGAAAATGGTCAACAGCAACATTCACACGGTTCCGTACTGCTCAAGTGCTACACTAAAACGGTATGTTTCTTTTTCAGATCTGGAAAAACACGACCGAGAGAGGTATCAAACACGCAATCTTCGGATACGAAGTCCGACGCCTTATCCATTAGGACACACGGTCACTGACAAACAAGTGGAACTTATATACGACTCATCTCAAAACGCTCACACCACTGAGGAGTTGTGTTTTCGTTCTACACAGACGCTGCCCCTTGCTCTTTCCCACCCATTTGATACATTCAACCTGCTACGAGACCTACCAAATATAGACTGGGAAACTAAACCACACACTTTGTGCATTCGGAAATGTAAGGCAGGGCGTCCCTCGCCGCATTTGCTACGATGTCCATTTGCTACTTCTGCAGAAGTGGCGGCGGCGGCGGCGACGACGACGACGACGACGACGACGACGACGACGACGACGACGACGACGACAACCGCGGAAGGCTCTGAGATATGTGAGAAATACATCTATAAAATATATTTCAGACTGTCCCATCCCACCTTATGCTGTACCGCTTTGGCAAATGCTCTATCTGCGCCATTCGCCTTAATCACATCTGAGAATAATTCTTAATAAAACGCCTCTCGCTAATTGTTAGTCATCCCAGATACTGTTTGCTATAAGGCCACGACGCGCAACTGATATCCAAAATTCGTCTGCCTCCTGTGAGGATCGAACTCACGACCCCTGGTTTACTAGACCAGTGCTCTGCCGCTGAGCTAAAGAGGCGCGGCCTAGCGGTACTTTTGCGTACTTCATCCTTACGGTCGTCTGGATCATCAGACTTCAGCTGACAACACTTCACATTACCGTCTAATATTTGCAGCTATGGCGACCCATTACTGCTTGGCTACACATCTGACACGTAAAGGAAGTGCTCTCCAAATAACACCACTTGCATTTCAGAACATGTCTTTCACACATGTCTACAAAATCACCTTCACCTTCAAATACAGTTTCGTAGAGACTGACGGAGACGTAGGCAAAGTTTAAAGTTGCTATTTCCATTACATCACGTTAATCAGAAAAACGGTAAGTTACATCTGCAGAGGAACAAAATTCCGTTCCTCCCCACGTGGGGCTCGAACCCACGACCCTGGGATTAAGAGCCTTATGTTCTACCGACTGAGCTAGCCGCGGTGCCTCGGTGAGTATATGCCAGTTAGCACGTCACACAGTACTCGTTTGGGTTGATTGGTCCCATACAGAACCTCCCCATGTTGCCTAATGTTTTCCTAACGTCACACTCGTCACGTAGTTCACTTTTATTTCATAATCATTTCTGAGAGGTAACAGAATTGCATGACAACCTGCAGAGCTAGTTTCGTCAAAATTAACACACATACTTGATGTGACTCATAAGCCGAACGAGTTACTTTCCGACGTTATTTTAGATGTGCAAGTGCCAGTCAAAAACACGCGGCGACGGCAATATGCAAACCAATTCGCTAGTTAACACCGGTCTTGTTGTGCGTGTTTCAAGCTCAAGAGCATCTCCAAGCAGAAAATGGTCAACAGCAACGTTCACACGGTTTCGTACTGCTCAAGTGCTACACTAAAACGGTATGTTTCTTTTTCAGATCTGGAAAAACACGACCGAGAGAGGAATCAAACACGCAATCTTCGGATACGAAGTCCGACGCCTTATCCATTAGGCCACACGGTCACTGACAAACAAGTGGAACTTATATACGACTCATCTCAAAACGCTCACACCACTGAGGAGTTGTGTTTTCGTTCTACACAGACGCTGCCCCTTGCTCTTTCCCACCCATTTGATACATTCAACCTGCTACGAGACCTACCAAATATAGACTGGGAAACTAAACCACACACTTTGTGCATTCGGAAATGTAAGGCAGGGCGTCCCTCGCCGCATTTGCTACGATGTCCATTTGCTACTTCTGCAGAAGTGGCGGCTGCGACGACGACGACGACGACGACGACGACAACCGCGGAAGGCTCTGAGATATGTGAGAAATACATCTATAAAATATATTTCAGACTGTCCCATCCCACCTTATGCTGTACCGCTTTGGCAAATGCTTTATCTGCGCCATTCGCCTTAATCACATCTGAGAGTAATTCTTAATAAAACGCCTCTCGCTAATTGTTAGTCATCCGAGATACTGTTTGCTATAAGGCCACGACGCGCAACTGATATCCAAAATTCGTCTGCCTCCTGTGAGGATCGAACTCACGACCCCTGGTTTACTAGACCAGTGCTCTGCCACTGAGCTAAACAGGCGCGGACTAGCGGTGCTTTTGCGTACTTCATCCTTACGGTCGTCTGGATCATCAGACTTCAGCTGACAACACTTCATATTACCGTCTAATATTTGCAGCTATGGCGACCCATTACTGCTTGCCTACACATCTTACACGTAAACGAAGTGCTCTCCAAATAACACCACTTGCATTTCAGAACATGTCTTTCACACATGTCTACAAAATCACCTTCACCTTCAAATACAGTTTCGTAGCGACTGACGGAGACGTAGGCAAAGTTTAAAGTTGCTATTTCCATTACATCACGTTAATCAGAAAAACGGTAAGTTACATCTGCAGAGGAACAAAATTCCGTTCCTCCCCACGTGGGGCTCGAACCCACGACCCTGGGATTAAGAGCCTTATGTTCTACCGACTGAGCTGGCCGCGCTGCCTCGGTGAGTATATGCCGGTTAGCACGTCACACAGTACTCGTTTGGGTTGATTGGTCCCATACAGAACCTCCCCATGTTGCCTAATGTTTTCCTAACGTCACACTCGTCACGTAGTTCACTTTTATTTCATAATCATTTCTGAGAGGTAACAGAATTGCATGACAACCTGCAGAGCTAGTTTCGTCAAAATTAACACACATACTTGATGTGACTCATAAGCCGAACGAGTTACTTTCCGAGGTTATTTTAGATGTGCAAGTGCCAGTCAAAAACACGCGGCGACGGCAATATGCAAACCAATTCGCTAGTTAACACCGGTCTTGTTGTGCGTGTTTCAAGCTCAAGAGCATCTCCAAGCAGAAAATGGTCAACAGCAACGTTCACACGGTTTCGTACTGCTCAAGTGCTACACTAAAACGGTATGTTTCTTTTTCAGATCTGGAAAAACACGACCGAGAGAGGAATCAAACACGCAATCTTCGGATACGAAGTCCGACGCCTTATCCACTAGGCCACACGGTCACTGACAAACAAGTGGAACTTATATACGACTCATCTCAAAACGCTCACACCACTGAGGAGTTGTGTTTTCGTTCTACACAGACGCTGCCCCTTGCTCTTTCCCACCCATTTGATACATTCAACCTGCTACGAGACCTACCAAATATAGACTGGGAAACTAAACCACACACTTTGTGCATTCGGAAATGTAAGGCAGGGCGTCCCTCGCCGCATTTGCTACGACGTCCATTTGCTACTTCTGCAGAAGTGGCGGCGGCGACGACGACGACGACGACGACGACGACGACGACGACGGCAACCGCGGAAGGCTCTGAGATATGTGAGAAATACATCTATAAAATATATTTCAGACTGTCCCATCCCACCTTATGCTGTACCGCTTTGGCAAATGCTTTATCTGCGCCATTCGCCTTAATCACATCTGAGAGTAATTCTTAATAAAACGCCTCTCGCTAATTGTTAGTCATCCCAGATACTGTTTGCTATAAGGCCACGACGCGCAACTGATATCCAAAATTCGTCTGCCTCCTGTGAGGATAAAACTCACGACCCCTGGTTTACTAGACCAGTGCTCTGCCACTGAGCTAAAGAGGCGCGGCCTAGCGGTACTTTTGCGTACTTCATCCTTACGGTCGTCTGGATCATCAGACTTCAGCTGACAACACTTCATATTACCATCTAATATTTGCAGCTATGGCGACCCATTACTGCTTGCCTACACATCTGACACGTATAGGTAGTGCTCTCCAAATAACACCACTTGCATTTCAGAACATGTCTTTCACACATGTCTACAAAATCACCTTCACCTTCAAATACAGTTTCGTAGCGACTGACGGAGACGTAGGCAAAGTTTAAAGTTGCTATTTCCATTACATCACGTTAATCAGAAAAACGGTAAGTTACATCTGCAGAGGAACAAAATTCCGTTCCTCCCCACGTGGGGCTCGAACCCACGACCCTGGGATTAAGAGCCTTATGTTCTACCGACTGAGCTAGCCGCGCTGCCTCGGTGAGTATATGCCGGTTAGCACGTCACAGAGTACTCGTTTGGGTTGATTGGTCCCATACAGAACCTCCCCATGTTGCCTAATGTTTTCCTAACGTCACACTCGTCACGTTGTTCACTTTTATTTCATAATCATTTCTGAGAGGTAACAGAATTGCATGACAACCTGCAGAGCTAGTTTCGTCAAAATTAACACACATACTTGATGTGACTCATAAGCCGAACGAGTTACTTTCCGACGTTATTTTAGATGTGCAAGTGCCAGTCAAAAACACGCGGCGACGGCAATATGCAAACCAATTCGCTAGTTAACACCGGTCTTGTTGTGCGTGTTTCAAGCTCAAGAGCATCTCCAAGCAGAAAATGGTCAACAGCAACGTTCACACGGTTTCGTACTGCTCAAGTGCTACACTAAAACGGTATGTTTCTTTTTCAGATCTGGAAAAACACGACCGAGAGAGGAATCAAACACGCAATCTTCGGATACGAAGTCCGACGCCTTATCCATTAGGCCACACGGTCACTGACAAACAAGTGGAACTTATATACGACTCATCTCAAAACGCTCACACCACTGAGGAGTTGTGTTTTCGTTCTACACAGACGCTGCCCCTTGCTCTTTCCCACCCATTTGATACATTCAACCTGCTACGAGACCTACCAAATATAGACTGGGAAACTAAACCACACACTTTGTGCATTCGGAAATGTAAGGCAGGGCGTCCCTCGCCGCATTTGCTACGATGTCCATTTGCTACTTCTGCAGAAGTGGCGGCGGCGACGACGACGACGACGACGACGACGACGACGACGACGACGACGACGACGACGACAACCGCGGAAGGCTCTGAGATATGTGAGAAATACATCTATAAAATATATTTCAGACTGTCCCATCCCACCTTATGCTGTACCGCTTTGGCAAATGCTTTATCTGCGCCATTCGCCTTAATCACATCTGAGAGTAATTCTTAATAAAACGCCTCTCGCTAATTGTTAGTCATCCCAGATACTGTTTGCTATAAGGCCACGACGCGCAACTGATATCCAAAATTCGTCTGCCTTCTGTGAGGATCGAACTCACGACCCCTGGTTTACTAGACCAGTGCTCTGCCACTGAGCTAAAGAGGCGCGGCCTAGCGGTGCTTTTGCGTACTTCATCCTTACGGTCGTCTGGATCATCAGACTTCAGCTGACAACACTTCATATTACCATCTAATATTTGCAGCTATGGCGACCCATTACTGCTTGCCTACACATCTGACACGTAAAGGTAGTGCTCTCCAAATAACACCACTTGCATTTCAGAACATGTCTTTCACACATGTCTACAAAATCACCTTCACCTTCAAATACAGTTTCGTAGCGACTGACGGAGACGTAGGCAAAGTTTAAAGTTGCTATTTCCATTACATCACGTTAATCAGAAAAACGGTAAGTTACATCTGCAGAGGAACAAAATTCCGTTCCTCCCCACGTGGGGCTCGAACCCACGACCCTGGGATTAAGAGCCTTATGTTCTACCGACTGAGCTAGCCGCGCTGCCTCGGTGAGTATATGCCGGTTAGCACGTCACACAGTACTCGTTTGGGTTGATTGGTCCCATACAGAACCTCCCCATGTTGCCTAATGTTTTCCTAACGTCACACTCGTCACGTAGTTCACTTTTATTTCATAATCATTTCTGAGAGGTAACAGAATTGCATGACAACCTGCAGAGATAGTTTCGTCAAAATTAACACACATACTTGATGTGACTCATAAGCCGAACGAGTTACTTTCCGACGTTATTTTAGATGTGCAAGTGCCAGTCAAAAACACGCGGCGACGGCAATATGCAAACCAATTCGCTAGTTAACACCGGTCTTGTTGTGCGTGTTTCAAGCTCAAGAGCATCTCCAAGCAGAAAATGGTCAACAGCAACGTTCACACGGTTTCGTACTGCTCAAGTGCTACACTAAAACGGTATGTTTCTTTTTCAGATCTGGAAAAACACGACCGAGAGAGGAATCAAACACGCAATCTTCGGATACGAAGTCCGACGCCTTATCCATTAGGCCACACGGTCACTGACAAACAAGTGGAACTTATATACGACTCATCTCAAAACGCTCACACCACTGAGGAGTTGTGTTTTCGTTCTACACAGACGCTGCCCCTTGCTCTTTCCCACCCATTTGATACATTCAACCTGCTACGAGACCTACCAAATATAGACTGGGAAACTAAACCACACACTTTGTGCATTCGGAAATGTAAGGCAGGGCGTCCCTCGCCGCATTTGCTACGACGTCCATTTGCTACTTCTGCAGAAGTGGCGGCGGCGACGACGACGTCGACAACCGCGGAAGGCTCTGAGATATGTGAGAAATACATCTATAAAATATATTTCAGACTGTCCCATCCCACCTTATGCTGTACCGCTTTGGCAAATGCTTTATCTGCGCCATTCGCCTTAATCACATCTGAGAGTAATTCTTAATAAAACGCCTCTCGCTAATTGTTAGTCATCCCAGATACTGTTTGCTATAAGGCCACGACGCGCAACTGATATCCAAAATTCGTCTGCCTTCTGTGAGGATCGAACTCACGACCCCTGGTTTACTAGACCAGTGCTCTGCCACTGAGCTAAAGAGGCGCGGCCTAGCGGTACTTTTGCGTACTTCATCCTTACGGTCGTCTGGATCATCAGACTTCAGCTGACAACACTTCATATTACCATCTAATATTTGCAGCTATGGCGACCCATTACTGCTTGCCTACACATCTGACACGTAAAGGTAGTGCTCTCCAAATAACACCACTTGCATTTCAGAACATGTCTTTCACACATGTCTACAAAATCACCTTCACCTTCAAATACAGTTTCGTAGCGACTGACGGAGACGTAGGCAAAGTTTAAAGTTGCTATTTCCATTACATCACGTTAATCAGAAAAACGGTAAGTTACATCTGCAGAGGAACAAAATTCCGTTCCTCCCCACGTGGGGCTCGAACCCACGACCCTGGGATTAAGAGCCTTATGTTCTACCGACTGAGCTAGCCGCGCTGCCTCGGTGAGAGTATGCCGGTTAGCACGTCACACAGTACTCGTTTGGGTTGATTGGTCCCATACAGAACCTCCCCATGTTGCCTAATGTTTTCCTAACGTCACACTCGTCACGTAGTTCACTTTTATTTCATAATCATTTCTGAGAGGTAACAGAATTGCATGACAACCTGCAGAGCTAGTTTCGTCAAAATTAACACACATACTTGATGTGACTCATAAGCCGAACGAGTTACTTTCGGACGTTATTTTAGATGTGCAAGTGCCAGTCAAAAACACGCGGCGACGGCAATATGCAAACCAATTCGCTAGTTAACACCGGTCTTGTTGTGCGTGTTTCAAGCTCAAGAGCATCTCCAAGCAGAAAATGGTCAACAGCAACGTTCACACGGTTTCGTACTGCTCAAGTGCTACACTAAAACGGTATGTTTCTTTTTCAGATCTGGAAAAACACAACCGAGAGAGGAATCAAACACGCAATCTTCGGATACGAAGTCCGACGCCTTATCCATTAGGCCACACGGTCACTGACAAACAAGTGGAACTTATATACGACTCATCTCAAAACGCTCACACCACTGAGGAGTTGTGTTTTCGTTCTACACAGACGCTGCCCCTTGCTCTTTCCCACCCATTTGATACATTCAACCTGCTACGAGACCTACCAAATATAGACTGGGAAACTAAACCACACACTTTGTGCATTCGGAAATGTAAGGCAGGGCGTCCCTCGCCGCATTTGCTACGACGTCCATTTGCTACTTCTGCAGAAGTGGCGGCGGCGACGACGACGACGACGACAACCGCGGAAGGCTCTGAGATATGTGAGAAATACATCTATAAAATATATTTCAGACTGTCCCATCCCACCTTATGCTGTACCGCTTTGGCAAATGCTTTATCTGCGCCATTCGCCTTAATCACATCTGAGAGTAATTCTTAATAAAACGCCTCTCGCTAATTGTTAGTCATCCCAGATACTGTTTGCTATAAGGCCACGACGCGCAACTGATATCCAAAATTCGTCTGCCTCCTGTGAGGATCGAACTCACGACCCCTGGTTTACTAGACCAGTGCTCTGCCACTGAGCTAAAGAGGCGCGGCCTAGCGGTACTTTTGCGTACTTCATCCTTACGGTCGTCTGGATCATCAGACTTCAGCTGACAACACTTCATATTACCATCTAATATTTGCAGCTATGGCGACCCATTACTGCTTGCCTACACATCTGACACGTATAGGTAGTGCTCTCCAAATAACACCACTTGCATTTCAGAACATGTCTTTCACACATGTCTACAAAATCACCTTCACCTTCAAATACAGTTTCGTAGCGACTGACGGAGACGTAGGCAAAGTTTAAAGTTGCTATTTCCATTACATCACGTTAATCAGAAAAACGGTAAGTTACATCTGCAGAGGAACAAAATTCCGTTCCTCCTCACGTGGGGCTCGAACCCACGACCCTGGGATTAAGAGCCTTATGTTCTACCGACTGAGCTAGCCGCGCTGCCTCGGTGAGTATATGCCGGTTAGCACGTCACACAGTACTCGTTTGGGTTGATTGGTCCCATACAGAACCTCCCCATGTTGCCTAATGTTTTCCTAACGTCACACTCGTCACGTAGTTCACTTTTATTTCATAATCATTTCTGAGAGGTAACAGAATTGCATGACAACCTGCAGAGCTAGTTTCGTCAAAATTAACACACATACTTGATGTGACTCATAAGCCGAACGAGTTACTTTCCGACGTTATTTTAGATGTGCAAGTGCCAGTCAAAAACACGCGGCGACGGCAATATGCAAACCAATTCGCTAGTTAACACCGGTCTTGTTGTGCGTGTTTCAAGCTCAAGAGCATCTCCAAGCAGAAAATGGTCAACAGCAACGTTCACACGGTTTCGTACTGCTCAAGTGCTACACTAAAACGGTATGTTTCTTTTTCAGATCTGGAAAAACACGACCGAGAGAGGAATCAAACACGCAATCTTCGGATACGAAGTCCGACGCCTTATCCATTAGGCCACACGGTCACTGACAAACAAGTGGAACTTATATACGACTCATCTCGAAACGCTCACACCACTGAGGAGTTGTGTTTTCGTTCTACACAGACGCTGCCCCTTGCTCTTTCCCACCCATTTGATACATTCAACCTGCTACGAGACCTACCAAATATAGACTGGGAAACTAAACCACACACTTTGTGCATTCGGAAATGTAAGGCAGGGCGTCCCTCGCCGCATTTGCTACGACGTCCATTTGCTACTTCTGCAGAAGTGGCGGCGGCGACGACGACGACGACGACGACAACCGCGGAAGGCTCTGAGATATGTGAGAAATACATCTATAAAATATATTTCAGACTGTCCCATCCCACCTTATGCTGTACCGCTTTGGCAAATGCTTTATCTGCGCCATTCGCCTTAATCACATCTGAGAGTAATTCTTAATAAAACGCCTCTCGCTAATTGTTAGTCATCCCAGATACTGTTTGCTATAAGGCCACGACGCGCAACTGATATCCAAAATTCGTCTGCCTCCTGTGAGGATCGAACTCACGACCCCTGGTTTACTAGACCAGTGCTCTGCCACTGAGCTAAAGAGGCGCGGCCTAGCGGTACTTTTGCGTACTTCATCCTTACGGTCGTCTGGATCATCAGACTTCAGCTGACAACACTTCATATTACCATCTAATATTTGCAGCTATGGCGACCCATTACTGCTTGCCTACACATCTGACACGTATAGGTAGTGCTCTCCAAATAACACCACTTGCATTTCAGAACATGTCTTTCACACATGTCTACAAAATCACCTTCACCTTCAAATACAGTTTCGTAGCGACTGACGGAGACGTAGGCAAAGTTTAAAGTTGCTATTTCCATTACATCACGTTAATCAGAAAAACGGTAAGTTACATCTGCAGAGGAACAAAATTCCGTTCCTCCTCACGTGGGGCTCGAACCCACGACCCTGGGATTAAGAGCCTTATGTTCTACCGACTGAGCTAGCCGCGCTGCCTCGGTGAGTATATGCCGGTTAGCACGTCACACAGTACTCGTTTGGGTTGATTGGTCCCATACAGAACCTCCCCATGTTGCCTAATGTTTTCCTAACGTCACACTCGTCACGTAGTTCACTTTTATTTCATAATCATTTCTGAGAGGTAACAGAATTGCATGACAACCTGCAGAGCTAGTCTCGTCAAAATTAACACACATGCTTGATGTGACTCATAAGCCGAACGAGTTACTTTCCGACGTTATTTTAGATGTGCAAGTGCCAGTCAAAAACACGCGGCGACGGCAATATGCAAACCAATTCGCTAGTTAACACCGGTCTTGTTGTGCGTGTTTCAAGCTCAAGAGCATCTCCAAGCAGAAAATGGTCAACAGCAACGTTCACACGGTTTCGTACTGCTCAAGTGCTACACTAAAACGGTATGTTTCTTTTTCAGATCTGGAAAAACACGACCGAGAGAGGAATCAAACACGCAATCTTCGGATACGAAGTCCGACGCCTTATCCATTAGGCCACACGGTCACTGACAAACAAGTGGAACTTATATACGACTCATCTCAAAACGCTCACACCACTGAGGAGTTGTGTTTTCGTTCTACACAGACGCTGCCCCTTGCTCTTTCCCACCCATTTGATACATTCAACCTGCTACGAGACCTACCAAATATAGACTGGGAAACTAAACCACACACTTTGTGCATTCGGAAATGTAAGGCAGGGCGTCCCTCGCCGCATTTGCTACGATGTCCATTTGCTACTTCTGCAGAAGTGGCGGCGGCGACGACGACGACGACGACGACGACGACGACGACGACAACTGCGGAAGGCTCTGAGATATGTGAGAAATACATCTATAAAATATATTTCAGACTGTCCCATCCCACCTTATGCTGTACCGGTTTGGCAAATGCTTTATCTGCGCCATTCGCCTTAATCACATCTGAGAGTAATTCTTAATAAAACGCCTCTCGCTAATTGTTAGTCATCCCAAATACTGTTTGCTATAAGGCCACGACGCGCAACTGATATCCAAAATTCGTCTGCCTCCTGTGAGGATCGCACTCACGACCCCTGGTTTACTAGACCAGTGCTCTGCCACTGAGCTAAAGAGGCGCGGACTAGCGGTGCTTTTGCGTACTTCATCCTTACGGTCGTCTGGATCATCAGACTTCAGCTGACAACACTTCATATTACCGTCTAATATTTGCAGCTATGGCGACCCATTACTGCTTGCCTACACATCTGACACGTAAACGAAGTGCTCTCCAAATAACACCACTTGCATTTCAGAACATGTCTTTCACACATGTCTACAAAATCACCTTCACCTTCAAATACAGTTTCGTAGCGACTGACGGAGACGTAGGCAAAGTTTAAAGTTGCTATTTCCATTACATCACGTTAATCAGAAAAACGGTAAGTTACATCTGCAGAGGAACAAAATTCCGTTCCTCCCCACGTGGGGCTCGAACCCACGACCCTGGGATTAAGAGCTTTATGTTCTACCGACTGAGCTAGCCGCGCTGCCTCGGTGAGTATATGCCGGTTAGCACGTCACACAGTACTCGTTTGGGTTGATTGGTCCCATACAGAACCTCCCCATGTTGCCTAATGTTTTCCTAACGTCACACTCGTCACGTAGTTCACTTTTATTTCATAATCATTTCTGAGAGGTAACAGAATTGCATGACAACCTGCAGAGCTAGTTTCGTCAAAATTAACACACATACTTGATGTGACTCATAAGCCGAACGAGTTACTTTCCGACGTTATTTTAGATGTGCAAGTGCCAGTCAAAAACACGCGGCGACGGCAATATGCAAACCAATTCGCTAGTTAACACCGGTCTTGTTGTGCGTGTTTTAAGCTGAAGAGCATCTCCAAGCAGAAAATGGTCAACAGCAACGTTCACACGGTTTCGTACTGCTCAAGTGCTACACTAAAACGGTATGTTTCTTTTTCAGATCTGGAAAAACACGACCGAGAGAGGAATCAAACACGCAATCTTCGGATACGAAGTCCGACGCCTTATCCATTAGGCCACACGGTCACTGACAAACAAGTGGAACTTATATACGACTCATCTCAAAACGCTCACACCACTGAGGAGTTGTGTTTTCGTTCTACACAGACGCTGCCCCTTGCTCTTTCCCACCCATTTGATACATTCAACCTGCTACGAGACCTACCAAATATAGACTGGGAAACTAAACCACACACTTTGTGCATTCGGAAATGTAAGGCAGGGCGGGCGTCCCTCGCCGCATTTGCTACGATGTCCATTTGCTACTTCTGCAGAAGTGGCGGCGGCGGCGACGACGACGACGACGACGACGACGACAACCGCGGAAGGCTCTGAGACATGTGAGAAATACATCTATAAAATATTTTTCAGACTGTCCCATCCCACCTTATGCTGTACCGCTTTGGCAAATGCTTTATCTGCGCCATTCGCCTTAATCACATCTGAGAGTAATTCTTAATAAAACGCCTCTCGCTAATTGTTAGTCATCCCAAATACTGTTTGCTATAAGGCCACGACGCGCAACTGATATCCAAAATTCGTATGCCTCCTGTGAGGATCGAACTCACGACCCCTGGTTTACTAGACCAGTGCTCTGCCACTGAGCTAAAGAGGCGCGGCCTAGAGGTACTTTAGCGTACTTCATCCTTACGGTCATCTGGATCATCAGACTTCAGCTGACAACACTTCATATTACCGTCTAATATTTGCAGCTATGGCGACCCATTACTGCTTGCCTACACATCTGACACGTAAAGGAAGTGCTCTCCAAATAACACCACTTGCATTTCAGAACATGTCTTTCACACATGTCTACAAAATCACCTTCACCTTCAAATACAGTTTCGTAGCGACTGACGGAGACGTAGGCAAAGTTTAAAGTTGCTATTTCCATTACATCACGTTAATCAGAAAAACGGTAAGTTACATCTGCAGAGGAACAAAATTCCGTTCCTCCCCACGTGGGGCTCGAACCCACGACCCTGGGATTAAGAGCCTTATGTTCTACCGACTGAGCTAGCCGCGCTGCCTCGGTGAGTATATGCCGGTTAGCACGTCACACAGTACTCGTTTGGGTTGATTGGTCCCATACAGAACCTCCCCATGTTGCCTAATGTTTTCCTAACGTCACACTCGTCACGTAGTTCACTTTTATTTCATAATCATTTCTGAGAGGTAACAGAATTGCATGACAACCTGCAGAGCTAGTTTCGTCAAAATTAACACACATACTTGATGTGACTCATAAGCCGAACGAGTTACTTTCCGACGTTATTTTAGATGTGCAAGTGCCAGTCAAAAACACGCGGCGACGGCAATATGCAAACCAATTCGCTAGTTAACACCGGTCTTGTTGTGCGTGTTTCAAGCTCAAGAGCATCTCCAAGCAGAAAATGGTCAACAGCAACGTTCACACGGTTTCGTACTGCTCAAGTGCTACACTAAATCGGTATGTTTCTTTTTCAGATCTGGAAAAACACGACCGAGAGAGGAATCAAACACGCAATCTTCGGATACGAAGTCCGACGCCTTATCCATTAGGCCACACGGTCACTGACAAACAAGTGGAACTTATATACGACTCATCTCAAAACGCTCACACCACTGAGGAGTTGTGTTTTCGTTCTACACAGACGCTGCCCCTTGCTCTTTCCCACCCATTTGATACATTCAACCTGCTACGAGACCTACCAAATATAGACTGGGAAACTAAACCACACACTTTGTGCATTCGGAAATGTAAGGCAGGGCGTCCCTCGCCGCATTTGCTACGACGTCCATTTGCTACTTCTGCAGAAGTGGCAGCGGCGTCGACGACGACGACGACGACGACAACCGCGGAAGGCTCTGAGATATGTGAGAAATACATCTATAAAATATATTTCAGACTGTCCCATCCCACCTTATGCTGTACCGGTTTGGCAAATGCTTTATCTGCGCCATTCGCCTTAATCACATCTGAGAGTAATTCTTAATAAAACGCCTCTCGCTATTGTTAGTCATCCCAGATACTGTTTGCTATAAGGCCACGACGCGCAACTGATATCCAAAATTCGTCTGCCTCCTGTGAGGATCGAACTCACGACCCCTGGTTTACTAAACCAGTGCTCTGCCACTGAGCTAAAGAGGCGCGGCCTAGCGGTACTTTTGCGTACTTCATCCTTACGGTCGTCTGGATCATCAGACTTCAGCTGACAACACTTCATATTACCGTCTAATATTTGCAGCTATGGCGACCCATTACTGCTTGCCTACACATCTGACACGTAAAGGAAGTGCTCTCCAAATAACACCACTTGCATTTCAGAACATGTCTTTCACACATGTCTACAAAATCACCTTCACCTTCAAATACAGTTTCGTAGCGACTGACGGAGACGTAGGCAAAGTTTAAAGTTGCTATTTCCATTACATCACGTTAATCAGAAAAACGGTAAGTTACATCTGCAGAGGAACAAAATTCCGTTCCTCCCCACGTGGGGCTCGAACCCACGACCCTAGGATTAAGAGCCTTATGTTCTACCGACTGAGCTAGCCGCGCTGCCTCGGTGAGTATATGCCGGTTAGCACGTCACACAGTACTCGTTTGGGTTGATTGGTCCCATACAGAACCTCCCCATGTTGCCTAATGTTTTCCTAACGTCACACTCGTCACGTAGTTCACTTTTATTTCATAATCATTTCTGAGAGGTAACAGAATTGATGACAACCTGCAGAGCTAGTTTCGTCAAAATTAACACACATACTTGATGTGACTCATAAGCCGAACGAGTTACTTTCCGACGTTATTTTAGATGTGCAAGTGCCAGTCAAAAACACGCGGCGACGGCATTATGCAAACCAATTCGCTAGTTAACACCGGTCTTGTTGTGCGTGTTTTAAGCTGAAGAGCATCTCCAAGCAGAAAATGGTCAACAGCAACATTCACACGGTTTCGTACTGCTCAAGTGCTACACTAAAACGGTATGTTTCTTTTTCAGATCTGGAAAAACACGACCGAGAGAGGAATCAAACACGCAATCTTCGGATACGAAGTCCGACGCCTTGTCCATTAGGCCACACGGTCACTGACAAACAAGTGGAACTTATATACGACTCATCTCGAAACGCTCACACCACTGAGGAGTTGTGTTTTCGTTCTACACAGACGCTGCCCCTTGCTCTTTCCCACCCATTTGATACATTCAACCTGCTACGAGACCTACCAAATATAGACTGGGAAACTAAACCACACACTTTGTGCATTCGGAAATGTAAGGCAGGGCGTCCCTCGCCGCATTTGCTACGATGTCCATTTGCTACTTCTGCAGAAGTGGCGGCGGCGACGACGACGACGACGACGACGACGACGACGACGACAACCACGGAAGGCTCTGAGATATGTGAGAAATACATCTATAAAATATATTTCAGACTGTCCCATCCCACCTTATGCTGTACCGCTTTGGCAAATGCTTTATCTGCGCCATTCGCCTTAATCACATCTGAGAGTAATTCTTAATAAAACGCCTCTCGCTAATTGTTAGTCATCCCAAATACTGTTTGCTATAAGGCCACGACGCGCAACTGATATCCAAAATTCGTCTGCCTCCTGTGAAGATCGAACTCACGACCCCTGGTTTACTAGACCAGTGCTCTGCCACTGAGCTAAACAGGCGCGGCCTAGCGGTACTTTTGCGTACTTCATCCTTACGGTCGTCTGGATCATCAGACTTCAGCTGACAACACTTCATATTACCGTCTAATATTTGCAGCTATGGCGACCCATTACTGCTTGCCTACACATCTGACACGTAAAGGAAGTGCTCTCCAAATAACGCCACTTGCATTTCAGAACATGTCTTTCACACATGTCTACAAAATCCCCTTCACCTTCAAATACAGTTTCGTAGCGACTGACGGAGACGTAGGCAAAGTTTAAAGTTGCTATTTCCATTACATCACGTTAATCAGAAAAACGGTAAGTTACATCTGCAGAGGAACAAAATTCCGTTCCTCCCCACGTGGGGCTCGAACCCACGACCCTGGGATTAAGAGCCTTATGTTCTACCGACTTTTTTTTTTCTAATTAACCCTTGGATTAAGAGTGTGACGATCTACCAACTTTTTTTTTATTAAAGTCCGACGCCTTATCCATTTGTTTTTTTTTTGTTTTTTTTTTTAGTTTTTTTTTTTTTGTTCGTTGTAATTTGTATATTCGTTTGTTTTCTATCCATCTTCTTTGCTCGTTTCTGCTGTCTGTTTTGCGCTTTTGTTTCATTCAAAATACACCAAATTTAATATGTCGTAGAAATAACTGATCCTGGAAAGGACATATTCTTGATCTCATACGTTGCTTTATTCAGAATCACAATGAGACCAATGGAAGTCTTTGCTGTGAGTATAACCTTGACTATAGTACAGGAAAAACGAATTGTTATAACAGATATTCATGTTATCCACGTCCTACTTCATCTCAAGGACGATGTGAAGAAAATTTTGAAATGTTGACTGATACCGGTGCCCATATTGGTTGGTTGTGCGCCAGTGTTGGTGTGAGAGATATACTTGAAAATCTAAGACATTAGGCGCACTGCCGGACAGAATATAGTGGATAAAATGTCCCATAAGCCATAGGTAGCTGTTATGTTTGGCTGCAGGGAAGAGTCGGTAGTCCGGGCGCAGAATGTCGTGGATCTGAATCGCATGAGGCGCAGTCCGGTTGAGCACAGCGAGTTTTTTGCACGTCCAATTCCAGATGTGCACTTGATCCTTGCAGACAAACAGATGTGCAATAGTCTCAACCATGTGGCACAAGTCGCAGTAGGGACTGGGTGCAAGATTAATCCTGTGCCGCTTTTCTTTCGTCGGAATAGTGTCAGCGACCACGTCATACCATTTGGAGCGGACATCTGTCGGAAGCGTTGGATTATGGATGTTAGCCCAAACGAGGGACCAATTGCAAGCCGGATACTTCTTTTCCAAGGGGCCAGGCAGTGACGGCCGAAGTAAGTGGCGGTACAGTTTTACCGTCGGCTTCTTGAAAAGCTCGTCGTCGAGATAGCTACTTTCAAGGTAATACAGTGCTATATGCTGAAAGTGCGGGCCGACGTGGCCAATGTCCACAGGCGGAGATATATTGCGGGGGCGGGACAGTTGATAGAGCCGCTTCGTGACGGTGTCCTCGCTGGCGGTGAGTATCTGCCATGAGCGTTTCAGATACAGGGCTAGGGCATGAATGCCGGGGTTTTTCAAGCCAAGGCCTCCCATATCGCATGGCAGTGCTGTCGTGGTGAAGGAAACCTTAAAAATATTGAGCTTCCAGACGTACCAGGCGGCCGCCGCTAGGAGTGATCTTGCTACTGTGGGTGGCATAGGTAGGACGGCGGCAACAAATTGTAATTTAGAGAGGGCATCAGAGTTGACGAAAAAGGCTCGCTGCAGACGATCGAGGTGTCGCATGTTCTGGTCGCGCAGGAGTGCTTTTATCGCCTGAATTTTGGGTATCCAATTTTTGTGAGACATGTCCAGAGGCCGGGCCGTAACGTAGAGACCAAGGTGTTTTCTAGTCTGTACACAGGGCAGCCAAGCGTCGCCTGTGATAGGTCGTTCTTGACCAAGCGTTAAGGCGGCGGATTTATTGACGTTTAACATGGCACCACTATCTCTTTGGAATTCCTCAAGAATGCGTTTCGCTGCGGTGACATCGCGAACGTCGTTAAGAAGCACGCTGACATCGTCTGCGTAAGCTTGGACCACAGACTTGATACCATAAAACTGGAATCCAGGGAGGCTATGATGTAGATGGCGCAACAAGGGTTCCATGAGGATCGCATAGAGCGTCGTTGAAAGTGGACTGCCTTGCTTGATACCCCGTGAGAGCTGGATGTACTCCGTCAACGTATTATTGATCAGGAAGCGCGTACGGGTACCACTGATACAGTTGTTGATGAGGTGGATAAAATTAAGACTGAAGCCCATTGATTCCATCACGCCGCTGAGATAGTGATAGTCAGCTCGATCGTAAGCCTTATCGAAGTCAAGAAATGCTATGGCCATAGGAGTGCGGGTGGCCCAGGTGAGGGAGACGAGATCCCGATATAGCGCCAAAATGGTGGACAGCGACCGACCACGGATCGCACTCATTTGGTATGGTCCCAGAAGATAGGGTAACAGCTGCCGTAATCGGGCATTGAGGGCGCGCGTCAGAAGCTTAAAGTCGGCATTGAGCAGAGTAATGGGCCGCAGATCTTTGGTGGTGGTCGGCGTCGGCGTCTTAGGTATTAAAACAGTTAACCCTTCTGTGAAGGGTGGGGGTAGAGCAATCCCACGTAGTACTTCATTGTACATCTCTGTGAGTTCGTCCCCTAATATAGGCCAATATTTGACGTAAAACTCGACAGAGAGCCCGTCCGTGCCCGGAGATTTATTTCGTGGCGCAGCAAGCAGGGCATCCTTCAGTTCTTCTTTGGTAAAGGGAGCAAGCAGGTCCCGATTGAGGTCGTCGGTAATGCGGTACGGCGGGGGTCCAGAAAGATACCATTCTCGCACTTTCTCATGTGGTACACCAGCACAGGTGTAAAGTGCAGCAAAGTGGTTGGTAACATGGTTTTTGATGTCTCGCTGTAGGGTATAACAAGCACCGTCTGCATCCTGCAACTTATGAATAAGTTTCCTACGCGCTGCACGTAACTGTTGGACGATATGATGGACTGACGTCTGCTGTTGCGGCAAGTTTGTGGAGTCACGTGCTCGAATCTGGTGGCCGACGGCGGTGCAGGCCGTCAAGGATGTAATCTTGGCTTGGAGTCTGCGTACGTGCGTGATGTTATTAGGCACCTGATGATAATCCCGGTACAATTCTCGCAGGGCACAGAAATAGAATTCAGTGATTTCCTTCTCACCGCGAGCACGAATCCGGGCGTGGTGCTTGATGCAAGTAATGAGTTTCCCCTTTGCATGAAGCGTCCACCAATCAATCCACGTGGAATACGTGGGCCTGCTTGATGTTACGGAGTGCCAAACTGACCGGATCTCACGCTCTAAAGTGGCGTCTTGTAAGAGGCGACAGTTGAGTTGCCATCGTCCGAAGCCTCTATAAACTTTCTGCGGTGAGTGATTAAAGACGATGTGGTAAGCGATATGGTCACTGAAATTAACGGGCCAATATTCGCAAGTTCCCACGTCGGCTAAAAGACCGCGTTGCACATATATGCGATCTAACCTGCTGGAAGATGTCTGCGTAAAGTGAGTAAAGGCAACTTCATCTGGGTGTAAGGTCGCCCACGTGTCGACTGACTGCAATTCTGTAACCAGTGTTAGCAGTTCCTGGCTGAAGTTAAAGTTCGGCGTTTGATCGGTGCGGCGCAATACGCAGTTAAAGTCACCACCCATAATAATACGCAGACGCAAGTCGGTGATTAGATTCGCTATCTCTCCCGTGTAAAACTCCCTCCTCGCCGCTCGCGCGTTGGAACCGGAAGGGGCGTACACATTAAGAAGGAGTACATCATGGAACTGTGCGGCAATGCCTCGTCCGGTAGGTAACATGGACAAACAAGAACATTCAATGCCTTCCCGATACAGAATGATCGTACCTGCCTCCGTCCCTATATTGACAATGGCGTCATAACCGGGGACGTCGGCTAGGAGTGGAGTCAGTGCTTCCTGTACGAACAGAATATCTATATCAGCGGCCCGTAAATAATGTCGAAGGCTGTGGATTTTTGCTTGAGAGACAATGCGGTTAACATTTATGGTAGAAATCTTATAGGATTGTCGTGAACGGAGCGATGTGGGATGAGTGGTCATCTGCAGATGAAAACAGGTACGATTTTTATCCCTTCAACAGTCGTCCGCTTCGGAGGTCGTATAAGTATAGACGTCGCCGTCCGTGGACGCTGCATTGCGCCGAGACGTAAGCAGCGTATCACCAGTTGCCATCGGTTCTTCACGCTCGGGATTGCCAGTCATATCTTCAATATCATCCGCCCAATTATCGACAGACACAGCCGTCGTCGCGCCTGCTGCAGCAGTTCCGGAACCGCATTGCGGGCCGTCACCCTGCACATCTGCAACTTGGGCCGTCCGCGGTGGTGCACTAATATGTGCCCTCCCCGTGTCAAGGTTGGATACATCATCGTCAATATTCATGGGTGAGGCCAACGACGGAAGACAATCTTCGGTCCCCGAAGTGTCATCGCAGATCATGCGGCCCGCGTGTTTGGCCTTTTCACGCAAGGGAGGTGCCGATTGAGCTGCCGCCGGACGAGCGATCCGACGTTTCTTGTGCTTTTTCGGGGAGGACCCACTGACAGAGGCTTCCGCATTCTTTAAAGGAAGAGGAAGAGTCTCTGTCTCTTGCTGGCTGTCAGTGGCGGTAGTGGCCGCCTCCACAACGTCAACCCTGGCTTCCTCACGTGAGGCGTCACGGGGCACCGCGGCTAGCAAGCCAGCGACCGGCAAGGCTTCCTGAGCGGTAGAGATTTCCATAGGTACATCTCCGTCATTCGTAACATCGGCCACACTAAGTCCGACTTCCGCAGCCGACGCAGTGGGTGTATTTGCACGGACCGCCGCTACATGAGTAGTCGGTAATATTGTCGGTTGCGGGGGAGGGCCCAGTTCACCCGCAGGCAGCTGCGTTACACGTCGTTGGATGCACTGTGCCCGGACGTGTCCCGTGGAATTACAGCCTGAACATGTACGAGGCTGTCCCTCATATATGATTATCGCCCTATATCCACAAATCGTTAGGTAGGACGGAATATGCCGTTGCAATTCGATCTTAATTTGCCGCACACCGTTCAAAACAGGGTACTTATGGAACGGGGCCCACTTTTCGGCAATGTTACTGATAATTTTGCCGTAGGACTTAATAGAAGCATTAATTTGTTCAGCCGAGATTTCAAAAGGCAACTCGAAAATCCTGACGGTACGAATACCAAGACCAGCGTGGACAACAGTCACCTCACCAACATTCCCGTCACTGTGTCGAAATTTATAGGTACCGCCACATGAATCGATGATTTTGTCGCACAATTCTGGGTCACGCAATTTGATATAAACTGTGCTACTGACAATAGACAAATGGATACCAATGATATCGGTGGGAGGCAATTTTACGTCTTCATCGAGAAATCGTTCGACTTCGTAATATTTCGGTCGAGAAAAACTTCCATCAAACATAAACTTCAAAGTATCTTTCCGCTCTGGGTGATCCATGTTAGGTTCTATTCGTTACAAACAAGATGTTTGCGCGCCGCAACGGCCCTCGACTCACCACGTGCCGCACCGCAGGCCGCAGCTGAGCACGTAAACAACGCTCCAGGCACGTCCGACCTGCACGACGGCCGCGCCTCGACTGACTGAGCTAGCCGCGCTGCCTCGGTGAGTATATGCCGGTTAGCACGTCACACAGTACTCGTTTGGGTTGATTGGTCCCATACAGAACCTCCCCATGTTGCCTAATGTTTTCCTAACGTCACACTCGTCACGTAGTTCACTTTTATTTCATAATCATTTCTGAGAGGTAACAGAATTGCATGACAACCTGCAGAGCTAGTTTCGTCAAAATTAACACACATACTTGATGTGACTCATAAGCCGAACGAGTTACTTTCCGACGTTATTTTAGATGTGCAAGTGCCAGTCAAAAACACGCGGCGACGGCAATATGCAAACCAATTCGCTAGTTAACACCGGTCTTGTTGTGCGTGTTTCAAGCTCAAGAGCATCTCCAAGCAGAAAATGGTCAACAGCAACATTCACACGGTTTCGTACTGCTCAAGTGCTACACTAAAACGGTATGTTTCTTTTTCAGATCTGGAAAAACACGACCGAGAGAGGAATCAAACACGCAATCTTCGGATACGAAGTCCGACGCCTTGTCCATTAGGCCACACGGTCACTGACAAACAAGTGGAACTTATATACGACTCATCTCGAAACGCTCACACCACTGAGGAGTTGTGTTTTCGTTCTACACAGACGCTGCCCCTTGCTCTTTCCCACCCATTTGATACATTCAACCTGCTACGAGACCTACCAAATATAGACTGGGAAACTAAACCACACACTTTGTGCATTCGGAAATGTAAGGCAGGGCGTCCCTCGCCGCATTTGCTACGATGTCCATTTGCTACTTCTGCAGAAGTGGCGGCGGCGACGACGACGACGACGACGGCAACCGCGGAAGGCTCTGAGATATGTGATAAATACATCTATAAAATATATTTCAGACTGTCCCATCCCACCTTATGCTGTACCGCTTTGGCAAATGCTTTATCTGCGCCATTCGCCTTAATCACATCTGAGAGTAATTCTTAATAAAACGCCTCTCGCTAATTGTTCGTCATCCCAGATACTGTTTGCTATAAGGCCACGACGCGCAACTGATATCCAAAATTCGTCTGCCTCCTGTGAGGATCGAACTCACGACCCCTGGTTTACTAGACCAGTGCTCTGCCACTGAGCTAAAGAGGCGCGGCCTAGCGGTACTTTGCGTACTTCATCCTTACGGTCGTCTGGATCATCAGACTTCAGCTGACAACACTTCATATTACCGTCTAATATTTGCAGCTATGGCGACCCATTACTGCTTGCCTACACATCTGACACGTAAAGGTAGTGCTCTCCAAATAACACCACTTGCATTTCAGAACATGTCTTTCACACATGTCTACAAAATCACCTTCACCTTCAAATACAGTTTCGTAGCGACTGACGGAGACGTAGGCAAAGTTTAAAGTTGCTATTTCCATTACATCACGTTAATCAGAAAAACGGTAAGTTACATCTGCAGAGGAACAAAATTCCGTTCCTCCCCACGTGGGGCTCGAACCCACGACCCTGGGATTAAGAGCCTTATGTTCTACCGACTGAGCTAGCCGCGCTGCCTCGGTGAGTATATGCCGGTTAGCACGTCACACAGTACTCGTTTGGGTTGATTGGTCCCATACAGAACCTCCCCATGTTGCCTAATGTTTTCCTAACATCACACTCGTCACGTAGTTCACTTTTATTTCATAATCATTTCTGAGAGGTAACAGAATTGCATGACAACCTGCAGAGCTAGTTTCGTCAAAATTAACACACATACTTGATGTGACTCATAAGCCGAACGAGTTACTTTCCGACGTTATTTTAGATGTGCAAGTGCCAGTCAAAAACACGCGGCGACGGCAATATGCAAACCAATTCGCTAGTTAACACCGATCTTGTTGTGCGTGTTTTAAGCTGAAGAGCATCTCCAAGCAGAAAATGGTCAACAGCAACATTCACACGGTTTCGTACTGCTCAAGTGCTACACTAAAACGGTATGTTTCTTTTTCAGATCTGGAAAAACACGACCGAGAGAGGAATCAAACACGCAATCTTCGGATACGAAGTCCGACGCCTTGTCCATTAGGCCACACGGTCACTGACAAACAAGTGGAACATATATACGACTCATCTCGAAACGCTCACACCACTGAGGAGTTGTGTTTTCGTTCTACACAGACGCTGAACCTTGCTCTTTCCCACCCATTTGATACATTCAACCTGCTACGAGACCTACCAAATATAGACTGGGAAACTAGACCACACACTTTGTGCATTCGGAAATGTAAGGCAGGGCGTCCCTCGCCGCATTTGCTACGATGTCCATTTGCTACTTCTGCAGAAGTGGCGGCGGCGACGACGACGACGACGACGACGATAACCGCGGAAGGCTCTGAGATATGTGAGAAATACATCTATAAAATATATTTCAGACTGTCCCATCCCACCTTATGCTGTACCGCTTTGGCAAATGCTTTATCTGCGCCATTCGCCTTAATCACATCTGAGAGTAATTCTTAATAAAACGCCTCTCGCTAATTGTTAGTCATCCCAAATACTGTTTGCTATAAGGCCACGACGCGCAACTGATATCCAAAATTCGTCTGCCTCCTTTGAGGATCGAACTCACGACCCCTGGTTTACTAGACCAGTGCTCTGCCACTGAGCTAAAGAGGCGCGGCCTAGCGGTACTTTTGCGTCCTTCATCCTTACGGTCGTCTGGATCATCAGACTTCAGCTGACAACACTTCATATTACCGTCTAATATTTGCAGCTATGGCGACCCATTACTGCTTGCCTACACATCTGACACGTAAAGGAAGTGCTCTCCAAATAACACCACTTGCTTTCAGAACATGTCTTTCACACATGTCTACAAAATCACCTTCACCTTCAAATACAGTTTCGTAGCGACTGACGGAGACGTAGGCAAAGTTTAAAGTTGCTATTTCCATTACATCACGTTAATCAGAAAAACGGTAAGTTACATCTGCAGAGGAACAAAATTCCGTTCCTCCCCACGTGGGGCTCGAACCCACGACCCTGGGATTAAGAGCCTTATGTTTTACCGACTGAGCTAGCCGCGCTGCCTCGGTGAGTATATGCCGGTTAGCACGTCACACAGTACTCGTTTGGGTTGATTGGTCCCATACAGAACCTCCCCATGTTGCCTAATGTTTTCCTAACGTCACACTCGTCACGTAGTTCACTTTTATTTCATAATCATTTCTGAGAGGTAACAGAATTGCATGACAACCTGCAGAGCTAGTTTCGTCAAAATTAACACACATACTTGATGTGACTCATAAGCCGAACGAGTTACTTTCCGACGTTATTTTAGATGTGCAAGTGCCAGTCAAAAACACGCGGCGACGGCAATATGCAAACCAATTCGCTAGTTAACACCGCTCTTGTTGTGCGTGTTTCAAGCTCAAGAGCCTATCCAAGCAGAAAATGGTCAACAGCAACATTCACACGGTTTCGTACTGCTCAAGTGCTACACTAAAACGGTATGTTTCTTTTTCAGATCTGGAAAAACACTACCGAGAGAGGAATCAAACACGCAATCTTCGGATACGAAGTCCGACGCCTTGTCCATTAGGCCACACGGTCACTGACAAACAAGTGGAACTTATATACGACTCATCTCGAAACGCTCACACCACTGAGGAGTTGTGTTTTCGTTCTACACAGACGCTGCCCCTTGCTCTTTCCCACCCATTTGATACATTCAACCTGCTACGAGACCTACCAAATATAGACTGGGAAACTAAACCACACACTTTGTGCATTCGGAAATGTAAGGCAGGGCGTCCCTCGCCGCATTTGCTACGATGTCCATTTGCTACTTCTGCAGAAGTGGCGGCGGCGACGACGACGACGACGACGGCAACCGCGGAAGGCTCTGAGATATGTGAGAAATACATCTATAAAATATATTTCAGACTGTCCCATCCCACCTTATGCTGTACCGCTTTGGCAAATGCTTTATCTGCGCCATTCGCCTTAATCACATCTGAGAGTAATTCTTAATAAAACGCCTCTCGCTAATTGTTCGTCATCCCAGATACTGTTTGCTATAAGGCCACGACGCGCAACTGATATCCAAAATTCGTCTGCCTCCTGTGAGGATCGAACTCACGACCCCTGGTTTACTAGACCAGTGCTCTGCCACTGAGCTAAAGAGGCGCGGCCTAGCGGTACTTTTGCGTACTTCATCCTTACGGTCGTCTGGATCATCAGACTTCAGCTGACAACACTTCATATTACCGTCTAATATTTGCAGCTATGGCGACCCATTACTGCTTGCCTACACATCTGACACGTAAAGGAAGTGCTCTCCAAATAACACCACTTGCTTTCAGAACATGTCTTTCACACATGTCTACAAAATCACCTTCACCTTCAAATACAGTTTCGTAGCGACTGACGGAGACGTAGGCAAAGTTTAAAGTTGCTATTTCCATTACATCACGTTAATCAGAAAAACGGTAAGTTATATCTGCAGAGGAACAAAATTCCGTTCCTCCCCACGTGGGGCTCGAACCCACGACCCTGGGATTAAGAGCCTTATGTTCTACCGACTGAGCTAGCCGCGCTGCCTCGGTGAGTATATGCCGGTTAGCACGTCACACAGTACTCGTTTGGGTTGATTGGTCCCATACAGAACCTCCCCATGTTGCCTAATGTTTTCCTAACGTCACACTCGTCACGTAGTTCACTTTTATTTCATAATCATTTCTGAGAGGTAACAGAATTGCATGACAACCTGCAGAGCTAGTTTCGTCAAAATTAACACACATACTTGATGTGACTCATAAGCCGAACGAGTTACTTTCCGACGTTATTTTAGATGTGCAAGTGCCAGTCAAAAACACGCGGCGACGGCAATATGCAAACCAATTCGCTAGTTACCACCGGTCTTGTTGTGCGTGTTTCAAGCTCAAGAGCATCTTCAAGCAGAAAATGGTCAACAGCAACATTCACACGGTTTCGTACTGCTCAAGTGCTACACTAAAACGGTATGTTTCTTTTTCAGATCTGGAAAAACACTACCGAGAGAGGAATCAAACACGCAATCTTCGGATACGAAGTCCGACGCCTTGTCCATTAGGCCACACGGTCACTGACAAACAAGTGGAACTTATATACGACTCATCTCGAAACGCTCACACCACTGAGGAGTTGTGTTTTCGTTCTACACAGACGCTGCCCCTTGCTCTTTCCCACCCATTTGATACATTCAACCTGCTACGAGACCTACCAAATATAGACTGGGAAACTAGACCACACACTTTGTGCATTCGGAAATGTAAGGCAGGGCGTCCCTCGCCGCATTTGCTACGATGTCCATTTGCTACTTCTGCAGAAGTGGCGGCGGCGACGACGACGACGACGACGACGACAACCGCGGAAGGCTCTGAGATATGTGAGAAATACATCTATAAAATATATTTCAGACTGTCCCATCCCACCTTATGCTGTACCGCTTTGGCAAATGCTTTATCTGCGCCATTCGCCTTAATCACATCTGAGAGTAATTCTTAATAAAACGCCTCTCGCTAATTGTTAGTCATCCCAAATACTGTTTGCTATAAGGCCACGACGCGCAACTGATATCCAAAATTCGTCTGCCTCCTTTGAGGATCGAACTCACGACCCCTGGTTTACTAGACCAGTGCTCTGCCACTGAGCTAAAGAGGCGCGGCCTAGCGGTACTTTTGCGTACTTCATCCTTACGGTCGTCTGGATCATCAGACTTCAGCTGACAACACTTCATATTACCGTCTAATATTTGCAGCTATGGCGACCCATTACTGCTTGCCTACACATCTGACACGTAAAGGAAGTGCTCTCCAAATAACACCACTTGCTTTCAGAACATGTCTTTCACACATGTCTACAAAATCACCTTCACCTTCAAATACAGTTTCGTAGCGACTGACGGAGACGTAGGCAAAGTTTAAAGTTGCTATTTCCATTACATCACGTTAATCAGAAAAACGGTAAGTTACATCTGCAGAGGAACAAAATTCCGTTCCTCCCCACGTGGGGCTCGAACCCACGACCCTGGGATTAAGAGCCTTATGTTTTACCGACTGAGCTAGCCGCGCTGCCTCGGTGAGTATATGCCGGTTAGCACGTCACACAGTACTCGTTTGGGTTGATTGGTCCCATACAGAACCTCCCCATGTTGCCTAATGTTTTCCTAACGTCACACTCGTCACGTAGTTCACTTTTATTTCATAATCATTTCTGAGAGGTAACAGAATTGCATGACAACCTGCAGAGCTAGTTTCGTCAAAATTAACACACATACTTGATGTGACTCATAAGCCGAACGAGTTACTTTCCGACGTTATTTTAGATGTGCAAGTGCCAGTCAAAAACACGCGGCGACGGCAATATGCAAACCAATTCGCTAGTTAACACCGGTCTTGTTGTGCGTGTTTCAAGCTCAAGAGCATCTCCAAGCAGAAAATGGTCAACAGCAACATTCACACGGTTTCGTACTGCTCAAGTGCTACACTAAAACGGTATGTTTCTTTTTCAGATCTGGAAAAACACTACCGAGAGAGGAATCAAACACGCAATCTTCGGATACGAAGTCCGACGCCTTGTCCATTAGGCCACACGGTCACTGACAAACAAGTGGAACTTATATACGACTCATCTCGAAACGCTCACACCACTGAGGAGTTGTGTTTTCGTTCTACACAGACGCTGCCCCTTGCTCTTTCCCACCCATTTGATACATTCAACCTGCTACGAGACCTACCAAATATAGACTGGGAAACTAAACCACACACTTTGTGCATTCGGAAATGTAAGGCAGGGCGTCCCTCGCCGCATTTGCTACGATGTCCATTTGCTACTTCTGCAGAAGTGGCGACGACGACGACGACAACCGCGGAAGGCTCTGAGATATGTGAGAAATACATCTATAAAATATATTTCAGACTGTCCCATCCCACCTTATGCTGTACCGCTTTGGCAAATGCTTTATCTGCGCCATTCGCCTTAATCACATCTGAGAGTAATTCTTAATAAAACGCCTCTCGCTAATTGTTAGTCATCCCAGATACTGTTTGCTATAAGGCCACGACGCGCAACTGATATCCAAAATTCGTCTGCCTCCTGTGAGGATCGAACTCACGACCCCTGGTTTACTAGACCAGTGCTCTGCCACTGAGCTAAAGAGGCGCGGCCTAGCGGTACATTTGCGTACTTCATCCTTACGGTCGTCTGGATCATCAGACTTCAGCTGACAACACTTCATATTACCGTCTAATATTTGCAGCTATGGCGACCCATTACTGCTTGCCTACACATCTGACACGTAAAGGAAGTGCTCTCCAAATAACACCACTTGCATTTCAGAACATGTCTTTCACACATGTCTACAAAATCACCTTCACCTTCAAATACAGTTTCGTAGCGACTGACGGAGACGTAGGCAAAGTTTAAAGTTGCTATTTCCATTACATCACGTTAATCAGAAAAACGGTAAGTTACATCTGCAGAGGAACAAAATTCCGTTCCTCCCCACGTGGGGCTCGAACCCACGACCCTGGGATTAAGAGCCTTATGTTCTACCGACTTTTTTTTTCTAATTAACCCTTGGATTAAGACTGTGACGATCTACCAACTTTTTTTTTTATTAAAGTCCGACGCCTTATCCATTTGTTTTTTTTTTGTTTTTTTTTTAGTTTTTTTTTTTTTTTGTTCGTTGTAATTTGTATATTCGTTTGTTTTCTATCCATCTTCTTTGCTCGTTTCTGCTGTCTGTTTTGCGCTTTTGTTTCATTCAAAATACACCAAATTTAATATGTCGTAGAAATAACTGATCCTGGAAAGGACATATTCTTGATCTCATACGTTGCTTTATTCAGAATCACAATGAGACCAATGGAAGTCTTTGCTGTGAGTATAACCTTGACTATAGTACAGGAAAAACGAATTGTTATAACAGATATTCATGTTATCCACGTCCTACTTCATCTCAAGGACGATGTGAAGAAAATTTTGAAATGTTGACTGATACCGGTGCCCATATTGGTTGGTTGTGCGCCAGTGTTGGTGTGAGAGATATACTTGAAAATCTAAGACATTAGGCGCACTGCCGGACAGAATATAGTGGATAAAATGTCCCATAAGCCATAGGTAGCTGTTATGTTTGGCTGCAGGGAAGAGTCGGTAGTCCGGGCGCAGAATGTCGTGGATCTGAATCGCATGAGGCGCAGTCCGGTTGAGCACAGCGAGTTTTTTGCGCGTCCAATTCCAGATGTGCACTTGATCCTTGCAGACAAACAGATGTGCAATAGTCTCAACCATGTGGCACAAGTCGCAGTAGGGACTGGGTGCAAGATTAATCCTGTGCCGCTTTTCTTTCGTCGGAATAGTGTCAGCGACCACGTCATACCATTTGGAGCGGACATCTGTCGGAAGCGTTGGATTATGGATGTTAGCCCAAACGAGGGACCAATTGCAAGCCGGATACTTCTTTTCCAAGGGGCCAGGCAGTGACGGCCGAAGTAAGTGGCGGTACAGTTTTACCGTCGGCTTCTTGAAAAGCTCGTCGTCGAGATAGCTACTTTCAAGGTAATACAGTGCTATATGCTGAAAGTGCGGGCCGACGTGGCCAATGTCCACAGGCGGAGATATATTGCGGGGGCGGGACAGTTGATAGAGCCGCTTCGTGACGGTGTCCTCGCTGGCGGTGAGTATCTGCCATGAGCGTTTCAGATACAGGGCTAGGGCATGAATGCCGGGGTTTTTCAAGCCAAGGCCTCCCATATGGCATGGCAGTGCTGTCGTGGTGAAGGAAACCTTAAAAATATTGAGCTTCCAGACGTACCAGGCGGCCGCCGCTAGGAGTGATCTTGCTACTGTGGGTGGCATAGGTAGGACGGCGGCAACAAATTGTAATTTAGAGAGGGCATCAGAGTTGACGAAAAAGGCTCGCTGCAGACGATCGAGGTGTCGCATGTTCTGGTCGCGCAGGAGTGCTTTTATCGCCTGAATTTTGGGTATCCAATTTTTGTGAGACATGTCCAGAGGCCGGGCCGTAACGTAGAGACCAAGGTGTTTTCTAGTCTGTACACAGGGCAGCCAAGCGTCGCCTGTGATAGGTCGTTCTTGACCAAGCGTTAAGGCGGCGGATTTATTGACGTTTAACATGGCACCACTATCTCTTTGGAATTCCTCAAGAATGCGTTTCGCTGCGGTGACATCGCGAACGTCGTTAAGAAGCACGCTGACATCGTCTGCGTAAGCTTGGACCACAGACTTGATACCATAAAACTGGAATCCAGGGAGGCTATGATGTAGATGGCGCAACAAGGGTTCCATGAGGATCGCATAGAGCGTCGTTGAAAGTGGACTGCCTTGCTTGATACCCCGTGAGAGCTGGATGTACTCCGTCAACGTATTATTGATCAGGAAGCGCGTACGGGTACCACTGATACAGTTGTTGATGAGGTGGATAAAATTAAGACTGAAGCCCATTGATTCCATCACGCCGCTGAGATAGTGATAGTCAGCTCGATCGTAAGCCTTATCGAAGTCAAGAAATGCTATGGCCATAGGAGTGCGGGAGGCCCAGGTGAGGGAGACGAGATCCCGATATAGCGCCAAAATGGTGGACAGCGACCGACCACGGATCGCACTCATTTGGTATGGTCCCAGAAGATAGGGTAACAGCTGCCGTAATCGGGCATTGAGGGCGCGCGTCAGAAGCTTAAAGTCGGCATTGAGCAGAGTAATGGGCCGCAGATCTTTGGTGGTGGTCGGCGTCGGCGTCTTAGGTATTAAAACAGTTAACCCTTCTGTGAAGGGTGGGGGTAGAGCAATCCCACGTAGTACTTCATTGTACATCTCTGTGAGTTCGTCCCCTAATATAGGCCAATATTTGACGTAAAACTCGACAGAGAGCCCGTCCGTGCCCGGAGATTTATTTCGTGGCGCAGCAAGCAGGGCATCCTTCAGTTCTTCTTTGGTAAAGGGAGCAAGCAGGTCCCGATTGAGGTCGTCGGTAATGCGGTACGGCGGGGGTCCAGAAAGATACCATTCTCGCACTTTCTCATGTGGTACACCAGCACAGGTGTAAAGTGCAGCAAAGTGGTTGGTAACATGGTTTTTGATGTCTCGCTGTAGGGTATAACAAGCACCGTCTGCATCCTGCAACTTATGAATAAGTTTCCTACGCGCTGCACGTAACTGTTGGACGATATGATGGACTGACGTCTGCTGTTGCGGCAAGTTTGTGGAGTCACGTGCTCGAATCTGGTGGCCGACGGCGGTGCAGGCCGTCAAGGATGTAATCTTGGCTTGGAGTCTGCGTACGTGCGTGATGTTATTAGGCACCTGATGATAATCCCGGTACAATTCTCGCAGGGCACAGAAATAGAATTCAGTGATTTCCTTCTCACCGCGAGCACGAATCCGGGCGTGGTGCTTGATGCAAGTAATGAGTTTCCCCTTTGCATGAAGCGTCCACCAATCAATCCACGTGGAATACGTGGGCCTGCTTGATGTTACGGAGTGCCAAACTGACCGGATCTCACGCTCTAAAGTGGCGTCTTGTAAGAGGCGACAGTTGAGTTGCCATCGTCCGAAGCCTCTATAAACTTTCTGCGGTGAGTGATTAAAGACGATGTGGTAAGCGATATGGTCACTGAAATTAACGGGCCAATATTCGCAAGTTCCCACGTCGGCTAAAAGACCGCGTTGCACATATATGCGATCTAACCTGCTGGAAGATGTCTGCGTAAAGTGAGTAAAGGCAACTTCATCTGGGTGTAAGGTCGCCCACGTGTCGACTGACTGCAATTCTGTAACCAGTGTTAGCAGTTCCTGGCTGAAGTTAAAGTTCGGCGTTTGATCGGTGCGGCGCAATACGCAGTTAAAGTCACCACCCATAATAATACGCAGACGCAAGTCGGTGATTAGATTCGCTATCTCTCCCGTGTAAAACTCCCTCCTCGCCGCTCGCGCGTTGGAACCGGAAGGGGCGTACACATTAAGAAGGAGTACATCATGGAACTGTGCGGCAATGCCTCGTCCGGTAGGTAACATGGACAAACAAGAACATTCAATGCCTTCCCGATACAGAATGATCGTACCTGCCTCCGTCCCTATATTGACAATGGCGTCATAACCGGGGACGTCGGCTAGGAGTGGAGTCAGTGCTTCCTGTACGAACAGAATATCTATATCAGCGGCCCGTAAATAATGTCGAAGGCTGTGGATTTTTGCTTGAGAGACAATGCGGTTAACATTTATGGTAGAAATCTTATAGGATTGTCGTGAACGGAGCGATGTGGGATGAGTGGTCATCTGCAGATGAAAACAGGTACGATTTTTATCCCTTCAACAGTCGTCCGCTTCGGAGGTCGTATAAGTCTAGACGTCGCCGTCCGTGGACGCTGCATTGCGCCGAGACGTAAGCAGCGTATCACCAGTTGCCATCGGTTCTTCACGCTCGGGATTGCCAGTCATATCTTCAATATCATCCGCCCAATTATCGACAGACACAGCCGTCGTCGCGCCTGCTGCAGCAGTTCCGGAACCGCATTGCGGGCCGTCACCCTGCACATCTGCAACTTGGGCCGTCCGCGGTGGTGCACTAATATGTGCCCTCCCCGTGTCAAGGTTGGATACATCATCGTCAATATTCATGGGTGAGGCCAACGACGGAAGACAATCTTCGGTCCCCGAAGTGTCATCGCAGATCATGCGGCCCGCGTGTTTGGCCTTTTCACGCAAGGGAGGTGCCGATTGAGCTGCCGCCGGACGAGCGATCCGACGTTTCTTGTGCTTTTTCGGGGAGGACCCACTGACAGAGGCTTCCGCATTCTTTAAAGGAAGAGGAAGAGTCTCTGTCTCTTGCTGGCTGTCAGTGGCGGTAGTGGCCGCCTCCACAACGTCAACCCTGGCTTCCTCACGTGAGGCGTCACGGGGCACCGCGGCTAGCAAGCCAGCGACCGGCAAGGCATCCTGAGCGGTAGAGATTTCCATAGGTACATCTCCGTCATTCGTAACATCGGCCACACTAAGTCCGACTTCCGCAGCCGACGCAGTGGGTGTATTTGCACGGACCGCCGCTACATGAGTAGTCGGTAATATTGTCGGTTGCGGGGGAGGGCCCAGTTCACCCGCAGGCAGCTGCGTTACACGTCGTTGGATGCACTGTGCCCGGACGTGTCCCGTGGAATTACAGCCTGAACATGTACGAGGCTGTCCCTCATATATGATTATCGCCCTATATCCACAAATCGTTAGGTAGGACGGAATATGCCGTTGCAATTCGATCTTAATTTGCCGCACACCGTTCAAAACAGGGTACTTATGGAACGGGGCCCACTTTTCGGCAATGTTACTGATAATTTTGCCGTAGGACTTAATAGAAGCATTAATTTGTTCAGCCGAGATTTCAAAAGGCAACTCGAAAATCCTGACGGTACGAATACCAAGACCAGCGTGGACAACAGTCACCTCACCAACATTCCCGTCACTGTGTCGAAATTTATAGGTACCGCCACATGAATCGATGATTTTGTCGCACAATTCTGGGTCACGCAATTTGATATAAACTGTGCTACTGACAATAGACAAATGGATACCAATGATATCGGTGGGAGGCAATTTTACGTCTTCATCGAGAAATCGTTCGACTTCGTAATATTTCGGTCGAGAAAAACTTCCATCAAACATAAACTTCAAAGAATCTTTCCGCTCTGGGTGATCCATGTTAGGTTCTATTCGTTACAAACAAGATGATTGCGCGCCGCAACGGCCCTCGACTCACCACGTGCCGCACCGCAGGCCGCAGCTGAGCACGTAAACAACGCTCCAGGCACGTCCGACCTGCACGACGGCCGCGCCTCGACTGACTGAGCTAGCCGCGCTGCCTCGGTGAGTATATGCCGGTTAGCACGTCACACAGTACTCGTTTGGGTTGATTGGTCCCATACAGAACCTCTCCATGTTGCCTAATGTTTTCCTAACGTCACACTCGTCACGTAGTTCACTTTTATTTCATAATCATTTCTGACAGGTAACAGAATTGCATGACAACCTGCAGAGCTAGTTTCGTCAAAATTAACACACATACTTGATGTGACTCATAAGCCGAACGAGTTACTTTCCGACGTTATTTTAGATGTGCAAGTGCCAGTCAAAAACACGCGGCGACGGCAATATGCAAACCAATTCGCTAGTTAACACCGGCCTTGTTGTGCGTGTTTTAAGCTGAAGAGCATCTCCAAGCAGAAAATGGTCAACAGCAACATTCACACGGTTTCGTACTGCTCAAGTGCTACACTAAAACGGTATGTTTCTTTTTCAGATCTGGAAAAACACGACCGAGAGAGGAATCAAACACGCAATCTTCGGATACGACGTCCGACGCCTTATCCATTTTTTTTTTCTTTTTTTGTTAGTTTTTTTCTTTTGGGCCTCCCTTCTCCCCACACAGCCCATCCATTCGCTCTCCTTTTATGCCTTCTTCGGCGAGCTTCTATGCTATATCGACTGATTTTTTTTTTTTTTTCAAATTTACTGTGACAGTTAGGGAAATGAAATGATGTTTGGCTTCTTCGCCATGTGAGGCTTCTCCTCCGTAGAACTGAAAATTGAAAAATTAAGGCTTCTTGGGAATTAATAAATTGTCACTCTTGCTTCATACTGAAAAAAATTAAACAAAAATAGAAAGATTGTAACTGAGGAACACGTGCAAGAAGCTTCCACTGCATTGTGTGCAACGAAATCACCTTCCGATATTACCGAGATCCTGGAAAATCATCATAGATGAAAGTAGTTGCTGGAGATATGGGGTTCATCCAGCAGTAAGTGTGAAGCCGCAGTGCCGTTTCGGGGTTCTGTCCGAGGCCTTCACGGCTACCGTAGCGGCCCTGGGGCACACGAAGTCCCCACCGTACTTCACCCTCAACAGCGATCCCCTACTTTGGCCTGTGACTACATTTTTCGTAGACGAGGGCTATTAAGATGTTTATCCAATCCCTTGTCTCTGAAACAGAATGTGTAACATGTTACCAAAAGTTTTTTTGTGGTCCCTGCGCGTACATATCTGATAATATTTTGCTCGTTCGTATAATTCGTATTCTAAAACACGGTCATTGCCGTGTTCAGATATAACGTAATGTACATAATTGCCAAACAACCACAACACAGCATTGGTTTTCTGGACAGGGAAGAAAACACCATCGGGGAAGAGTAATTTTTCAACATTGATCTCAGTACTAACAGTTCTGGTTATAAAGGCTACCCGCCGTTGGAGTCCCCTCCATATTTCGGCGAATCCGCCACAGAGAAAGCGGTGGATCAATGTGTCAACTGCGTCACATCGGGTGCACACAATCGTGTCACTAAGACCAATTTAGTGCAACTTTTCGTTAGTGGAAACTACGTTATTAACAACTCGGTACCAGGTTGCCTGAATGTCGGAAGACAGTTCACGATTACTAATATTTTTCCAAATTCTTTTCCAGTCTTTGTCGGGATATCTGCACTCCATTTTGTTGACATGTTCTTTCGTTGTTAAGAGTTCCATTAATTTCCTGCAATTCCTTGATTGTGGATTCGTGACAATACTGTCCATGTAGCTAATCTCTAAAAAGAACTGGCGAATATATTTCAATTTATAATTAATTCCGCCTATATTTATGGGTGGACGTAAATTTTCTGGCTGTAGGAGTCGATACAGCCTGGCTGTAATACTATGTGGATGTTTTTCTATAATTTGTAGGGTCCTCTTTATATATAACGCCGTAGTCTTCCGCCATATATCTGTTAAACCTAGGCCACCTTCAGCGGAAGGTAACGTAACTGTACCGACTGCTACTCTAAAAATATTCCCTGTCCATATAAATCGGCAAATGATACTCATTATACGTTTGGCAATGGGTTTCGAAACTGGCAATATTTGACCTATATATATAGCTTTTGATAAAATGGACCAATTAATTATTCTGATTCGTTGTTTAATGTTCAGATGTCTGGTCTGATTGAGTATTGTGGCTCCTCTGATTGTATCCAGTACTTTCTTCCAATTGTAGGTCATGGTCTGAAGCGGACATCGGTAAAAGGTGACACCCAGAGCGGTGTGACGATCGACGGAGCGTGCCCATTCCAAACGGACATCTTGAAGACCTTTAAGATTTAAAAACGAACTCTTCACCTCGTTAACCCTAGCGCCTGTAGCTTCACAAAAGATCTGAATATTCGTAGTTAATTTCTCTAAATCTTCGTTACTACGAATAACCACTCCAACGTCATCAGCATATGCATTGGTGACGTTGTTAACGCCAGATATCGTGATGCCCTCAAGATCGACATCGAGTCTCCTTAGTAAAGGCTCCAGTGCAACAACATACAGGAGCATTGACAAAGGACTTCCCTGCGGGACGCCGTTGCGAATTTCAATGGGTGGAGTGAAATGCCCATTTACAGACACTTGTGTTTGGATGCCTTCAACAATGTTAATTAAAACTTGCACAAAATGTTGACTAAAACCCACATAGGTCAACGTTCTGAACAAAAATAAGTGGTTGACCCTGTCAAAAGCCTTTGAGAAGTCGATAAAGGCAAGGCCTCCTGGTGAGGATGACGTTGCAAAAATTGCAGAGACATCCCTATATTCACAAACAGTTTTAAAAATATTCCGCCCCGAGAGACAGGTTTGGTGGTCACCTATGATCTTCTCCATTAGAGGTCTCAGTCTTTCCTTCAGTACACGTGCAATTATTTTATAATCCGAGTTCATCAAACATATTGGTCTCAATTGATTGAGATCTTTAACTGCCGCGTTCCTTCCCTTTGGTATTAGCACAGTTACGCTTTCTTTGAACTCGCGTGGAACAGTAACACCTTGCAACACTTCATTTATCACTTCTGTGAATTGATTACCGATGAGAGGCCAAAATTTACAATAAAACTCTACAGGCAAGCCATCAGGCCCTGGGGACTTACGGGTAGGCGAATATTTAAGTATATCAAACACCTCCTCACATGTGATCGCAGTGGTAAGGGACACATTGTCCTCGTCATTGATAACGTTGTCGATACCTGTAGTTCGTAGCAAATCGTTCGCACAGTCTAGATTATACCGGGTATCAGTATATAACGTACGATAAAATCCATAAACTGCATTTAAAATGTCAGAGTGTTCCGTCAGCACCCGGTTATCGCCCACTCTAAGACAAGCAATAAACGCTCGTCTTCTATTTCTTTCATGTTCGAGTAAGTGGTACAGCGATGCGTTTTCGTCCTCCACCGTTGTCGGGACACGAGATTTAATTTTTAAACCCTCCAGCTGTTGTCGCTTGAGACTTATGAGGTGAGCCTTGATCTTCTTTATTTCAATGAAAACCTCATCAGTCATCTGCTGAGCTGATAGTTCCCTTAAGCATGTATAGTAAAATTCAACGGTATTGCGAGACCACATCGCTCGCTCCCTCCCGTAAGCTATTAGGGATGATCTCAATTTCTTTTTAGCACATGAGGTCCACCACGCAAGGCGAGAGCTGTATTTATGGCGCATACGTAGAGCAGCCTGCCATACCTCCGCTACTGTTCTTGATAGGGCACCCTCGAACAACATATGGGTATTCAGCTTCCATAAGGGGCGACCCCAATACGTTCCTTGCTTCTGAAACCGAATGCTGCATTTCACTGCGAGATGGTCCGAAAAGGTAGTGGGAATTACTTCGATACCACTGATTTTATTTTCCAGGTTTGCTGTGACGTATATTCTGTCTATTCTGCTTTGCGAGCGACTACTGATGTACGTAAATTTGACTAACGTGGGGTATTTGCTTTCCCACACGTCTGTCCACTTCATGTTTGTCACCAAAGCCGCCAGTTCCCTGGAGAAGCTAAAATTTGGTCGCTGATCCTTTTTGTGAAGTACACAATTAAAGTCACCACCGATTAAAGCTTCCGCCGGATTCCCCTTAAGTAAATAGACCATATCGTTCTTAAAAAAATTAGCCCTATCATCTCTAGCGTTGTTACCAGAGGGGACATATACATTTAAAACAGTAGTAGTAAAAATTTTACAACTGATGCCCCTCCCATTTTCTAACAGACAGATATCCTTCACATCAATACCATCTTTGACAAGGATCGCAGTCCCACATGTGGCTTCCGGTGCAATATTTAAAATCTCTTGAAAACCTGGGACATAAAAGTTGTGGACATTAAATTCCTGTAGGAGGGCTATATCAGTATCCGACTGGTAAAGGAAATCTTTTAAAGAAGCGACTTTCGTTTCACTGCGAATCCGATTTATATTGATCGTGGTCACATTATATGTCAGTTCCGTTGGCATAGGTGCAGGTAAAAGAAATTGGCTAATGAAGTATACCCCATGCAGAGTCACGTCTGTACCATTCCATTCTGTCTGTCAGAAAGAAAAATAGACATTAAAAAAAAAAAAAATTAAATGCCACTAGCATGTGTCAGGTCCATCTCCATTCCGTGGTCGGTGCGATCTTCTTGGGCATCGGTCCAATCAAGTCCTTTTCCTGAGACAGTTCGGTCTAAATCCATAGTAGTGCCGGTCTGCAAACCTGCGACGCCAAGCGGTGCGCGAGGTTGTTGTTGAAGATCATCTGCATCGGCACGACTCATCTCCGCTTCAGTACACTCGTTAACTCGTGCTACTGGGCATTGTTCTCGTAGTCGTTCATTATCCCTTAAATGTTTTAACTTTTCCCGCAATGCAGGAGCTAAACTCTCTGCTGCTTTGTGTGCCAATCTCCTCTTCTTGCCTTTCTTCGAAGATCTCTTCGGCGATCTAGCAGGAGATGAAGTTTGCGACCTGTCAGGAGAAGTACCGGATGATACGTCTGACGTCGCCTGTTCCTTTTTTTCGGACAAAAGTCCGCGTATCGCATTCCACAACGGCAGAAGGAGGCGCATCTTTTTCCATGGCTCCCACTGGTAGCAACCCAGTCTCCAATTCTACACTATCGCTCGTTGTGGTTTCCTTGACGCAAGTGTCTTCTGTGGGCGCCAACGTGAAACCAATGTCCAGATTGCTATCTTCGTTCATAGTTCCCGCAGAGTGGATGCCTGGAGCGTCCACTCCTCGGAAGCTAGTGGCAATATCCTCACGTTGGTGGGAATCCTGACGACGCAAGGAAACCTCCGTTGCGGGTATTTGGGGATCTTCGGCCGAGTCCGCGGAAGAACGAGCAACCACAGTGGGAGAGTTGGAAAAAGTTGGCGTCGGCATAGATTCGAGGGGCGCGGAGCTGATCGGCAGACCATCCGCAAATCTAGAGCTGGAAGCCGGAGTATCATCGACAACCGCCCGCGAGGCAGCAAGCTCCCCGCGCACAGGCGGCACCGACTCGCCTCGGCTGCAGAAGTCAGCAGCGGCAGCGTATGACAACTTCATACCAACAACAGGGCCGGAACTCTGCATCTCGTCACGCGGTAACTGCGGGACACGCCTCCGTGAACATTCTGCACGAATGTGTTCCGTGGAATTGCATAAAGCGCAAGTCCGCGGTTGCCCATCATAGATAATCAAAGCACGATACCCACAAATATTAAGATAAGAGGGGACATGCTTCTGTAATTCAATCTTAATTTGCCTTACGCCGTTCAAGACAGGAAACATATGAGCTTCAGACCACCTTTCTGCCACATTGGAAATAATTCTGCCATAAGGCCGAAGGGCAACATTAAGTTCTTCGGGCGGAATTTCAAAAGGGAGCTCAAACACTCTGATCGTACGAATCCCGTACCCAGCATGACTAACAGCAACGTCACTCACATTCCCATCAGAATGATTAAACTTCACGCTACCTCCGCAACGATCCACAATGGAACTACATAATTCTGGACTTTTCATCTTCAGATACACAGCATTTGTCACAAACGAGAGATAAACTCCGACAACATCATCACCGTTAATCAATACTTTTTCGATAAACCATGCTTTAATTTCAAATGCTTTAGGTCGAACGAAATTTCGATCGAAAGTAAACTTGATTGTGTCTTTCCTCAAATAATTCGACCTATTCATTCTAGAACTTCATGAATACAAGTGCAACACGAATAGCGGCTTAGCAGCACCACTAACCTCAAACGCAGCGACTCAGCCTGTGTTTACTACAGCCAGACGTCCAGCTCCGCCACACGTCCGTCCCGCTCGGCGGCTGACTCGCAACTGATCCATTAGGCCACACGGTCACTGACAAACAAGTGGAACTTATATACGACTCATCTCAAAACGCTCACACCACTGAGGAGTTGTGTTTTCGTTCTACACAGACGCTGCCCCTTGCTCTTTCCCACCATTTGATACATTCAACCTGCTACGAGACCTACCAAATATAGACTGGGAAACTAAACCACACACTTTGTGCATTCGGAAATGTAAGGCAGGGCGTCCCTCGCCGCATTTGCTACGATGTCCATTTGCTACTTCTGCAGAAGTGGCGGCGGCGGCGGCGACGACGACGACGACGACGACGACGACAACCGCGGAAGGCTCTGAGATATGTGAGAAATACATCTATAAAATATTTTTCAGACAGTCCCATCCCACCTTATGCTGTACCGCTTTGGCAAATGCTTTATCTGCGCCATTCGCCTTAATCACATCTGAGAGTAATTCTTAATAAAACGCCTCTCGCTAATTGTTAGTCATCCCAGATACTGTTTGCTATAAGGCCATGACGCGCAACTGATATCCAAAATTCGTCTGCCTCCTGTGAGGATCGAACTCACGACCCCTGGTTTACTAGACCAGTGCTCTGCCACTGAGCTAAAGAGGCGCGGCCTAGCGGTACTTTTGCGTATTTCATCCTTACGGTCGTCTGGATCATCAGACTTCAGCTGACAACACTTCATATTACCGTCTAATATTTGCAGCTATGGCGACCCATTACTGCTTGGCTACACATCTGACGCGTAAAGGAAGTGCTCTCCAAATAACACCACTTGCATTTCAGAACATGTCTTTCACACATGTCTACAAAATCACCTTCACCTTCAAATACAGTTTCGTAGCGACTGACGGAGACGTAGGCAAAGTTTAAAGTTGCTATTTCCATTACATCACGTTAATCAGAAAAACGGTAAATTACATCTGCAGAGGAACAAAATTCCGTTCCTCCCCACGTGGGGCTCGAACCCACGACCCTGGGATTAAGAGCCTTATGTTCTACCGACTGAGCTAGCAGCGCTGCCTCGGTGAGTATATGCCGGTTAGCACGTCACACAGTACTCGTTTGGGTTGATTGGTCCCATACAGAACCTCCCCATGTTGCCTAATGTTTTCCTAACGTCACACTCGTCACGTAGTTCACTTTTATTTCATAATAATTTCTGAGAGGTAACAGAATTGCATGACAACCTGCAGAGCTAGTTTCGTCAAAATTAACACACATACTTGATGTGACTCATAAGCCGAACGGGTTACTTTCCGACGTTATTTTAGATGTGCAAGTGCCAGTCAAAAACACGCGGCGACGGCAATATGCAAACCAATTCGCTAGTTAACACCGGTCTTGTTGTGCGTGTTTTAACCTGAAGAGCATCTCCAAGCAGAAAATGGTCAACAGCAACATTCACACGGTTTCGTACTGCTCAAGTGCTGCACTAAAATGGTATGTTTCTTTTTCAGATCTGGAAAAACACGACCGAGAGAGGAATCAAACACGCAATCTTCGGATACGAAGTCCGACGCCTTCACCATTAGGCCACACGGTCACTGACAAACAAGTGGAACTTATATACGACTCATCTCGAAACGCTCACACCACAGAGGAGTTGTGTTTTCGTTCTACACAGACGCTGCCCCTTGCTCTTTCCCACCCATTTGATACATTCAACCTGCTACGAGACCTACCAAATATAGACTGGGAAACTAAACCACACACTTTGTGCATTCGGAAATGTAAGGCAGGGCGTCCCTCGCCGCATTTGCTACGATGTCCATTTGCTACTTCTGCAGAAGTGGCGGCGGCGACGACGATGACGATGACGACGACGACGACGACGACGACAACCGCGGAAGGCTCTGAGATATGTGAGAAATACATCTATAAAATATATTTCAGACTGTCCCATCCCACCTTATGCTGTACCGCTTTGGCAAATGCTTTATCTACGCCATTCGCCTTAATCACATCTGAGAGTAATTCTTAGTAAAACGCCTCTCGCTAATTGTTCGTCATCCCAGATACTGTTTGCTATAAGGCCACGACGCGCAACTGATATCCAAAATTCGTCTGCCTCCTGCGAGGATCGAACTCACGACCCCTGGTTTACTAGACCAGTGCTCTGCCACTGAGCCAAAGAGGCGCGGTATAGCGGTTATTTTGCGTACTTCATCCTTACGGTCGTCTGGATCATCAGACTTCAGCTGACAACACTTCATATTACCGTCTAATATTTGCAGCTATTGCGACCCATTACTGCTTGCCTACACATCTGACACGTAAAGGAAGTGCACTCCAAATAACACCACTTGCATTTCAGAACATGTCTTTCACACATGTCTACAAAATCACCTTCACCTTCAAATACAGTTTCGTAGCGACTGACGGAGACGTAGGCAAAGTTTAAAGTTGCTATTTCCATTGCATCACGTTAATCAGAAAAACGGTAAGTTACATCTGCAGAGGAACAAAATTCCGTTCCTCCCCACGTGGGGCTCGAACCCACGACCCTGGGATTAAGAGCCTTATGTTCTACCGACTGAGCTAGCCGCACTGAATCGGTGAGTATATGTCGGTTAGCACGTCACACAGTACTCGTTTGGGTTGATTGGTCCCATACAGAACCTCCCCATGTTGCCTAATGTTTTCCTAACGTCACACTCGTCACGTAGTTCACTTTTATTTCATAATCATTTCTGAGAGGTAACAGAATTGCATGACAACCTGCAGAGCTAGTTTCGTCAAAATTAACACACATACTTGATGTGACTCATAAGCCGAACGAGTTACTTTCCGACGTTATTTTAGATGTGCAAGTGCCAGTCAAAAACACGCGGCGACGGCAATATGCAAACCAATTCGCTAGTTAACACCGGTCTTGTTGTGCGTGTTTCAAGCTCAAGAGCATCTCCAAGCAGAAAATGGTCAACAGCAACGTTCACACGGGTTCGTACTGCTCAAGTGCTGCACTAAAATGGTATGTTTCTTTTTCATATCTGGAAAACCACGACCGAGAGAGGAATCAAACACGCAATCTTCGGATACGAAGTCCGACGCCTTATCCATTAGGCCACACGGTCACTGACAAACAAGTGGAACTTATATACGACTCATCTCAAAACGCTCACACCACTGAGGAGTTGTGTTTTCGTTCTACACAGACGCTGCCCCTTGCTCTTTCCCACCCATTTGATACATTTAACCTGCTACGAGACCTACCAAATATAGACTGGGAAACTAAACCACACACTTTGTGCATTCGGAAATGTAAGGCAGGGCGTCCCTCGCCGCATTTGCTACGATATCCATTTGCTACTTCTGCAGAAGTGGCGGCGGCGACGACGACGACGACGACGACGACGACGACGACGACGACGACCGCGGAAGGCTCTGTGAGAAATACATCTATAAAATATATTTCAGACTGTCCCATCCCACCTTATGCTGTACCGCTTTGGCAAATGCTTTATCTGCGCCATTCGCCTTAATCACATCTGAGAGTAATTCTTAATAAAACGCCTCTCGCTAATTGTTAGTCATCCCAGATACTGTTTGCTATAAGACCACGACGCGCAACTGATATCCAAAATTCATCTGCCTCCTGTGAGGATCGAACTCACGACCCGTGGTTTACTAGACCAGTGCTCTGCCACTGAGCTAAAGAGGCGCGGCCTAGCGGTACTTTTGCGTACTTCATCCTTACGGTCGTCTGGATCATCAGACTTCAGCTGACAACACTTCATATTACCGTCTAATATTTGCAGCTATGGCGACCCATTACTGCTTGCCTACACATCTGACACGTAAAGGAAGTGCTCTCCAAATAACACCACTTGCATTTCAGAACATGTCTTTCACACATGTCTACAAAATCACCTTCACCTTCAAATACAGTTTCGTAGCGACTGACGGAGACGTAGGCAAAGTTTAAAGTTGCTATTTCCATTACATCACGTTAATCAGAAAAACGGTAAGTTACATCTGCAGAGGAACAAAATTCCGTTCCTCCCCACGTGGGGCTCGAACCCACGACCCAGGGATTAAGAGCCTTATGTACTACCGACTGAGCTAGCCGCACTGAATCGGTGAGTATATGCCGGTTAGCACGTCAACACAGTACTCGTTTGGGTTGATTGGTCCCATACAGAACCTCCCCATGTTGCCTAATGTTTTCCTAACGTCACACTCGTCACGTAGTTCACTTTTATTTCATAATCATTTCTGAGAGGTAACAGAATTGCATGACAACCTGCAGAGCTAGTTTCGTCAAAATTAACACACATACTTGATGTGACTCATAAGCCGAACGAGTTACTTTCCGACGTTATTTTAGATGTGCAAGTGCCAGTCAAAAACACGCGGCGACGGCAATATGCAAACCAATTCGCTAGTTAACACCGGCCTTGTTGTGCGTGTTTCAAGCTCAAGAGCATCTCCATGCAGAAAATGGTCAACAGCAACATTCACACGGTTTCGTACTGCTCAAGTGCTGCACTAAAACGGTATGTTTCTTTTTCATATCTGGAAAAACACGACCGAGAGAGGAATCAAACACGCAATCTTCGGATACGAAGTCCGACGCCTTATCCATTAGGCCACACGGTCACTGACAAACAAGTGGAACTTATATACGACTCATCACAAAACGCTCACACCACTGAGGAATTGTGTTTTCGTTCTACACAGACGCTGCCCCTTGCTCTTTCCCACCCATTTGATACATTCAACCTGCTACGAGACCTACCAAATATAGACTGGGAAACTAAACCACACACTTTGTGCATTCGGAAATGTAAGGCAGGGCGTCCCTCGCCGCATTTGCTACGATGTCCATTTGCTACTTCTGCAGAAGTGGCGGCGGCGGCGACGACGACGACGACGACGACGACGACGACAACCGCGGAAGGCTCTGAGATATGTGAGAAATACATCTATAAAATATATTTCAGACTGTCCCATCCCACCTTATGCTGTACCGCTTTGGCAAATGCTTTATCTACGCCATTCGCCTTAATCACATCTGAGAGTAATTCTTAATAAAACGCCTCTCGCTAATTGTTAGTCATCCCAAATACTGTTTGCTATAAGGCCACGACGCGCAACTGATATCCAAAATTCGTCTGCCTCCTGTGAGGATCGAACTCACGACCCCTGGTTTACTAGACCAGTGCTCTGCCACTGAGCTAAAGAGGCGCGGCCTAGCGGTACTTTTGCGTACTTCATCCTTACGGTCGTCTGGATCATCAGACTTCAGCTGACAACACTTCATATTACCGTCTAATATTTGCAGCTATGGCGACCCATTACTGCTTGCCTACACATCTGACACGTAAAGGAAGTGCTCTCCAAATAACACCACTTGCATTTCAGAACATGTCTTTCACACATGTCTACAAAATCACCTTCACCTTCAAATACAATTTCGTAGCGACTGACGGAGACGTAGGCAAAGTTTAAAGTTGCTATTTCCATTACATCACGTTAATCAGAAAAACGGTAAGTTACATCTGCAGAGGAACAAAATTCCGTTCCTCCCCACATGGGGCTCGAACCCACGACCCTGGGATTAAGAGCCTTATGTTCTACCGACTGAGCTAGCCGCGCTGAGTCGGTGAGTATATGCCAGTTAGCACGTCACACAGTACTCGTTTGGGTTGATTGGTCCCATACAGAACCTCCCCATGTTGCCTAATGTTTTCCTAACGTCACACTCGTCACGTAGTTCACTTTTATTTCATAATCATTTCTGAGAGGTAACAGAATTGCATGACAACCTGCAGAGCTAGTTTCGTCAAAATTAACACACATACTTGATGTGACTCATAAGCCGAACGAGTTACTTTCCGACGTTATTTTAGATGTGCAAGTGCCAGTCAAAAACACGCGGCGACGGCAATATGCAAACCAATTCGCTAGTTAACACCGGCCTTGTTGTGCGTGTTTTAAGCTGAAGAGCATCTCCAAGCAGAAAATGGTCAACAGCAACATTCACACGGTTTCGTACTGCTCAAGTGCTACACTAAAACGGTATGTTTCTTTTTCATATCTGGAAAAACACGACCGAGAGAGGAATCAAACACGCAATCTTCGGATACGAAGTCCGACGCCTTATCCATTAGGCCACACGGTCACTGACAAACAAGTGGAACTTATATACGACTCATCTCAAAACGCTCACACCACTGAGGAGTTGTGTTTTCGTTCTACACAGACGCTGCCCCTTGCTCTTTCCCACCCATTTGATACATTCAACCTGCTACGAGACCTACCAAATATAGACTGGGAAACTAAACCACACACTTTGTGCATTCGGAAATGTAAGGCAGGGCGTCCCTCGCCGCATTTGCTACGATGTCCCTTTCCTACTTCTGCAGAAGTGGCGGCGGCGGCGACGACGACGACGACGACGACGACGACGACGACGACAACCGCGGAAGGCTCTGAGATATGTGAGAAATACATCTATAAAATATATTTCAGACTGTCCCATCCCACCTTATGCTGTACCGCTTTGGCAAATGCTTTATCTACGCCATTCGCCTTAATCACATCTGAGAGTAATTCTTAATAAAACGCCTCTCGCTAATTGTTAGTCATCCCAAATACTGTTTGCTATAAGGCCACGACGCGCAACTGATATCCAAAATTCGTCTGCCTCCTGTGAGGATCGAACTCACGACCCCTGGTTTACTAGACCAGTGCTCTGCCACTGAGCTAAAGAGGCGCGGCCTAGCGGTACTTTTGCGTACTTCATCCTTACGGTCGTCTGGATCATCAGACTTCAGCTGACAACACTTCATATTACCGTCTAATATTTGCAGCTATGGCGACCCATTACTGCTTGCCTACACATCTGACACGTAAAGGAAGTGCTCTCCAAATAACACCACTTGCATTTCAGAACATGTCTTTCACACATGTCTACAAAATCACCTTCACCTTCAAATACAGTTTCGTAGCGACTGACGGAGACGTAGGCAAAGTTTAAAGTTGCTATTTCCATTACATCACGTTAATCAGAAAAACGGTAAGTTACATCTGCAGAGGAACAAAATTCCGTTCCTCCCCACTTGGGGCTCGAACCCACGACCCTGGGATTAAGAGCCTTATGTTCTACCGACTGAGCTAGCCGCGCTGAGTCGGTGAGTATATGCCGGTTAGCACGTCACACAGTACTCGTTTGGGTTGATTGGTCCCATACAGAACCTCCCCATGTTGCCTAATGTTTTCCTAACGTCACACTAGTCACGTAGTTCACTTTTATTTCATAATCATTTCTGAGAGGTAACAGAATTGCATGACAACCTGCAGAGCTAGTTTCGTCAAAATTAACACACATACTTGATGTGACTCATAAGCCGAACGAGTTACTTTCCGACGTTATTTTAGATGTGCAAGTGCCAGTCAAAAACACGCGGCGACGGCAATATGCAAACCAATTCGCTAGATAACACCGGTCTTGTTGTGCGTGTTTCAAGCTCAAGAGCATCTCCAAGCAGAAAATGGTCAACAGCAACGTTCACACGGTTTCGTACTGCTCAAGTGCTGCACTAAAACGGTATGTTTCTTTTTCATATCTGGAAAAACACGACCGAGAGAGGAATCAAACACGCAATCTTCGGATACGAAGTCCGACGCCTTATCCATTAGGCCACACGGTCACAGACAAACAAGTGGAACTTATATACGACTCATCTCAAAACGCTCACACCAATGAGGAGTTGTGTTTTCGTTCTACACAGACGCTGCCCCTTGCTCTTTCCCACCCATTTGACACATTCAACCTGCTACGAGACCTACCAAATATAGACTGGGAAACTAAACCACACACTTTGTGCATTCGGAAATGTAAGGCAGGGCGTCCCTCGCCGCATTTGCTACGATGTCCATTTGCTACTTCTGCAGAAGTGGCGGCGGCGGCGTCGGCGACGACGACGACGACGACGACGACGACGACGACGACGACGACCGCGGAAGGCTCTGAGATATGTGAGAAATACATCTATAAAATATATTTCAGACTGTCCCATCCCACCTTATGCTGTACCGCTTTGGCAAATGCTTTATCTGCGCCATTCGCCTTAATCACATCTGAGAGTAATTCTTAATAAAACGCCTCTCGCTAATTGTTAGTCATCCCAAATACTGTTTGCTATAAGGCCACGACGCGCAACTGATATCCAAAATTCGTCTGCCTCCTGTGAGGATCGAACTCACGACCCCTGGTTTACTAGACCAGTGCTCTGCCACTGAGCTAAAGAGGCGCGGCCTAGCGGTACTTTTGCGTACTTCATCCTTACGGTCGTCTGGATCATCAGACTTCAGCTGACAACACTTCATATTACCGTCTAATATTTGCAGCTATGGCGACCCATTACTGCTTGCCTACACATCTGACACGTAAAGGAAGTGCTCTCCAAATAACACCACTTGCATTTCAGAACATGTCTTTCACACATGTCTACAAAATCACCTTCACCTTCAAATACAGTTTCGTAGCGACTGACGGAGACGTAGGCAAAGTTTAAAGTTGCTATTTCCATTACATCACGTTAATCAGAAAAACGGTAAGTTACATCTGCAGAGGAACAAAATTCCGTTCCTCCCCACATGGGGCTCGAACCCACGACCCTGGGATTAAGAGCCTTATGTTCTACCGACTGAGCTAGCCGCGCTGAGTCGGTGAGTATATGCCGGTTAGCACGTCACACAGTACTCGTTTGGGTTGATTGGTCCCATACAGAACCTCCCCATGTTGCCTAATGTTTTCCTAACGTCACACTCGTCACGTAGTTCACTTTTATTTCATAATCATTTCTGAGAGGTAACAGAATTGCATGACAACCTGCAGAGCTAGTTTCGTCAAAATTAACACACATACTTGATGTGACTCATAAGCCGAACGAGTTACTTTCCGACGTTATTTTAGATGTGCAAGTGCCAGTCAAAAACACGCGGCGACGGCAATATGCAAACCAATTCGCTAGTTAACACCGGTCTTGTTGTGCGTGTTTCAAGCTCAAGAGCATCTCCAAGCAGAAAATGGTCAACAGCAACGTTCACACGGGTTCGTACTGCTCAAGTGCTGCACTAAAATGGTATGTTTCTTTTTCATATCTGGAAAAACACGACCGAGAGAGGAATCAAACACGCAATCTTCGGATACGAAGTCCGACGCCTTATCCATTAGGCCACACGGTCACTGACAAACAAGTGGAACTTATATACGACTCATCACAAAACGCTCACACCACTGAGGAATTGTGTTTTCGTTCTACACAGACGCTGCCCCTTGCTCTTTCCCACCCATTTGATACATTCAACCTGCTACGAGACCTACCAAATATAGACTGGGAAACTAAACCACACACTTTGTGCATTCGGAAATGTAAGGCAGGGCGTCCCTCGCCGCATTTGCTACGATGTCCATTTGCTACTTCTGCAGAAGTGGCGGCGGCGGCGACGACGACGACGACGACGACGACGACGACAACCGCGGAAGGCTCTGAGATATGTGAGAAATACATCTATAAAATATATTTCAGACTGTCCCATCCCACCTTATGCTGTACCGCTTTGGCAAATGCTTTATCTACGCCATTCGCCTTAATCACATCTGAGAGTAATTCTTAATAAAACGCCTCTCGCTAATTGTTAGTCATCCCAAATACTGTTTGCTATAAGGCCACGACGCGCAACTGATATCCAAAATTCGTCTGCCTCCTGTGAGGATCGAACTCACGACCCCTGGTTTACTAGACCAGTGCTCTGCCACTGAGCTAAAGAGGCGCGGCCTAGCGGTACTTTTGCGTACTTCATCCTTACGGTCGTCTGGATCATCAGACTTCAGCTGACAACACTTCATATTACCGTCTAATATTTGCAGCTATGGCGACCCATTACTGCTTGCCTACACATCTGACACGTAAAGGAAGTGCTCTCCAAATAACACCACTTGCATTTCAGAACATGTCTTTCACACATGTCTACAAAATCACCTTCACCTTCAAATACAATTTCGTAGCGACTGACGGAGACGTAGGCAAAGTTTAAAGTTGCTATTTCCATTACATCACGTTAATCAGAAAAACGGTAAGTTACATCTGCAGAGGAACAAAATTCCGTTCCTCCCCACATGGGGCTCGAACCCACGACCCTGGGATTAAGAGCCTTATGTTCTACCGACTGAGCTAGCCGCGCTGAGTCGGTGAGTATATGCCAGTTAGCACGTCACACAGTACTCGTTTGGGTTGATTGGTCCCATACAGAACCTCCCCATGTTGCCTAATGTTTTCCTAACGTCACACTCGTCACGTAGTTCACTTTTATTTCATAATCATTTCTGAGAGGTAACAGAATTGCATGACAACCTGCAGAGCTAGTTTCGTCAAAATTAACACACATACTTGATGTGACTCATAAGCCGAACGAGTTACTTTCCGACGTTATTTTAGATGTGCAAGTGCCAGTCAAAAACACGCGGCGACGGCAATATGCAAACCAATTCGCTAGTTAACACCGGCCTTGTTGTGCGTGTTTTAAGCTGAAGAGCATCTCCAAGCAGAAAATGGTCAACAGCAACATTCACACGGTTTCGTACTGCTCAAGTGCTACACTAAAACGGTATGTTTCTTTTTCATATCTGGAAAAACACGACCGAGAGAGGAATCAAACACGCAATCTTCGGATACGAAGTCCGACGCCTTATCCATTAGGCCACACGGTCACTGACAAACAAGTGGAACTTATATACGACTCATCTCAAAACGCTCACACCACTGAGGAGTTGTGTTTTCGTTCTACACAGACGCTGCCCCTTGCTCTTTCCCACCCATTTGATACATTCAACCTGCTACGAGACCTACCAAATATAGACTGGGAAACTAAACCACACACTTTGTGCATTCGGAAATGTAAGGCAGGGCGTCCCTCGCCGCATTTGCTACGATGTCCCTTTCCTACTTCTGCAGAAGTGGCGGCGGCGGCGACGACGACGACGACGACGACGACGACGACGACGACAACCGCGGAAGGCTCTGAGATATGTGAGAAATACATCTATAAAATATATTTCAGACTGTCCCATCCCACCTTATGCTGTACCGCTTTGGCAAATGCTTTATCTACGCCATTCGCCTTAATCACATCTGAGAGTAATTCTTAATAAAACGCCTCTCGCTAATTGTTAGTCATCCCAAATACTGTTTGCTATAAGGCCACGACGCGCAACTGATATCCAAAATTCGTCTGCCTCCTGTGAGGATCGAACTCACGACCCCTGGTTTACTAGACCAGTGCTCTGCCACTGAGCTAAAGAGGCGCGGCCTAGCGGTACTTTTGCGTACTTCATCCTTACGGTCGTCTGGATCATCAGACTTCAGCTGACAACACTTCATATTACCGTCTAATATTTGCAGCTATGGCGACCCATTACTGCTTGCCTACACATCTGACACGTAAAGGAAGTGCTCTCCAAATAACACCACTTGCATTTCAGAACATGTCTTTCACACATGTCTACAAAATCACCTTCACCTTCAAATACAGTTTCGTAGCGACTGACGGAGACGTAGGCAAAGTTTAAAGTTGCTATTTCCATTACATCACGTTAATCAGAAAAACGGTAAGTTACATCTGCAGAGGAACAAAATTCCGTTCCTCCCCACTTGGGGCTCGAACCCACGACCCTGGGATTAAGAGCCTTATGTTCTACCGACTGAGCTAGCCGCGCTGAGTCGGTGAGTATATGCCGGTTAGCACGTCACACAGTACTCGTTTGGGTTGATTGGTCCCATACAGAACCTCCCCATGTTGCCTAATGTTTTCCTAACGTCACACTAGTCACGTAGTTCACTTTTATTTCATAATCATTTCTGAGAGGTAACAGAATTGCATGACAACCTGCAGAGCTAGTTTCGTCAAAATTAACACACATACTTGATGTGACTCATAAGCCGAACGAGTTACTTTCCGACGTTATTTTAGATGTGCAAGTGCCAGTCAAAAACACGCGGCGACGGCAATATGCAAACCAATTCGCTAGATAACACCGGTCTTGTTGTGCGTGTTTCAAGCTCAAGAGCATCTCCAAGCAGAAAATGGTCAACAGCAACGTTCACACGGTTTCGTACTGCTCAAGTGCTGCACTAAAACGGTATGTTTCTTTTTCATATCTGGAAAAACACGACCGAGAGAGGAATCAAACACGCAATCTTCGGATACGAAGTCCGACGCCTTATCCATTAGGCCACACGGTCACAGACAAACAAGTGGAACTTATATACGACTCATCTCAAAACGCTCACACCAATGAGGAGTTGTGTTTTCGTTCTACACAGACGCTGCCCCTTGCTCTTTCCCACCCATTTGACACATTCAACCTGCTACGAGACCTACCAAATATAGACTGGGAAACTAAACCACACACTTTGTGCATTCGGAAATGTAAGGCAGGGCGTCCCTCGCCGCATTTGCTACGATGTCCATTTGCTACTTCTGCAGAAGTGGCGGCGGCGGCGTCGGCGACGACGACGACGACGACGACGACGACGACGACGACGACGACCGCGGAAGGCTCTGAGATATGTGAGAAATACATCTATAAAATATATTTCAGACTGTCCCATCCCACCTTATGCTGTACCGCTTTGGCAAATGCTTTATCTGCGCCATTCGCCTTAATCACATCTGAGAGTAATTCTTAATAAAACGCCTCTCGCTAATTGTTAGTCATCCCAAATACTGTTTGCTATAAGGCCACGACGCGCAACTGATATCCAAAATTCGTCTGCCTCCTGTGAGGATCGAACTCACGACCCCTGGTTTACTAGACCAGTGCTCTGCCACTGAGCTAAAGAGGCGCGGCCTAGCGGTACTTTTGCGTACTTCATCCTTACGGTCGTCTGGATCATCAGACTTCAGCTGACAACACTTCATATTACCGTCTAATATTTGCAGCTATGGCGACCCATTACTGCTTGCCTACACATCTGACACGTAAAGGAAGTGCTCTCCAAATAACACCACTTGCATTTCAGAACATGTCTTTCACACATGTCTACAAAATCACCTTCACCTTCAAATACAGTTTCGTAGCGACTGACGGAGACGTAGGCAAAGTTTAAAGTTGCTATTTCCATTACATCACGTTAATCAGAAAAACGGTAAGTTACATCTGCAGAGGAACAAAATTCCGTTCCTCCCCACATGGGGCTCGAACCCACGACCCTGGGATTAAGAGCCTTATGTTCTACCGACTGAGCTAGCCGCGCTGAGTCGGTGAGTATATGCCGGTTAGCACGTCACACAGTACTCGTTTGGGTTGATTGGTCCCATACAGAACCTCCCCATGTTGCCTAATGTTTTCCTAACGTCACACTCGTCACGTAGTTCACTTTTATTTCATAATCATTTCTGAGAGGTAACAGAATTGCATGACAACCTGCAGAGCTAGTTTCGTCAAAATTAACACACATACTTGATGTGACTCATAAGCCGAACGAGTTACTTTCCGACGTTATTTTAGATGTGCAAGTGCCAGTCAAAAACACGCGGCGACGGCAATATGCAAACCAATTCGCTAGTTAACACCGGTCTTGTTGTGCGTGTTTCAAGCTCAAGAGCATCTCCAAGCAGAAAATGGTCAACAGCAACGTTCACACGGGTTCGTACTGCTCAAGTGCTGCACTAAAATGGTATGTTTCTTTTTCATATCTGGAAAAACACGACCGAGAGAGGAATCAAACACGCAATCTTCGGATACGAAGTCCGACGCCTTGACCATTAGGCCACACGGTCACTGACAAACAAGTGGAACTTATATACGACTCATCTCAAAACGCTCACACCTCTGAGGAGTTGTGTTTTCGTTCTACACAGACGCTGCCCCTTGCTCTTTCCCACCCATTTGATACATTCAACCTGCTACGAGACCTACCAAATATAGACTGGGAAACTAAACCACACACTTTGTGCATTCGGAAATGTAAGGCAGGGCGTCCCTCGCCGCATTTGCTACGATATCCATTTGCTACTTCTGCAGAAGTGGCGGCGGCGGCGACGACGACGACGACGACGACGACGACGACGACAACCGCGGAAGGCTCTGAGATATGTGAGAAATACATCTATAAAATATATTTCAGACTGTCCCATCCCACCTTATGCTGTACCGCTTTGGCAAATGCTTTATCTGCGCCATTCGCCTTAATCACATCTGAGAGTAATTCTTAATAAAACGCCTCTCGCTAATTGTTAGTCATCCCAGATACTGTTTGCTATAAGGCCACGACGCGCAACTGATATCCAAAATTCGTCTGCCTCCTGTGAGGATCGAACTCACGACCCCTGGTTTACTAGACCAGTGCTCTGCCACTGAGCTAAAGAGGCGCGGCCTAGCGGTACTTTTGCGTACTTCATCCTTACGGTCGTCTGGATCATCAGACTTCAGCTGACAACACTTCATATTACCGTCTAATATTTGCAGCTATGGCGACCCATTACTGCTTGCCTACACATCTGACACGTAAACGAAGTGCTCTCCAAATAACACCACTTGCATTTCAGAACATGTCTTTCACACATGTCTACAAAATCACCTTCACCTTCAAATACAGTTTCGTAGCGACTGACGGAGACGTAGGCAAAGTTTAAAGTTGCTATTTCCATTACATCACGTTAATCAGAAAAACGGTAAGTTACATCTGCAGAGGAACAAAATTCCGTTCCTCCCCACGTGGGGCTCGAACACACGACCCTGGGATTAAGAGCCTTATGTCCTACAGACTGAGCTAGCCGCGCTGCCTCGGTGAGTATATGCCGGTTAGCACGTCACACAGTACTCGTTTGGGTTGATTGGTCCCATACAGAACCTCCCCATGTTGCCTAATGTTTTCCTAACGTCACACTCGTCACGTAGTTCACTTTTATTTCATAATCATTTCTGAGAGGTAACAGAATTGCATGACAACCTGCAGAGCTAGTTTCGTCAAAATTAACACACATACTTGATGTGACTCATAAGCCGAACGAGTTACTTTCCGACGTTATTTTAGATGTGCAAGTGCCAGTCAAAAACACGCGGCGACGGCAATATGCAAACCAATTCGCTAGTTAACATCGGTCTTGTTGTGCGTGTTTCAAGCTCAAGAGCATCTCCAAGCAGAAAATGGTCAACAGCAACGTTCACACGGTTTCGTACTGCTCAAGTGCTACACTAAAACGGTATGTTTCTTTTTCAGATCTGGAAAAACACGACCGAGAGATGAATCAAACACGCAAATCTTCGGATACGAAGTCCGACGCCTTATCCATTAGGCCACACGGTCACTGACAAGCAAGTGGAACTTATATACGACTCATCTCAAAACGCTCACACCACTGAGGAGTTGTGTTTTCGTTCTACACAGACGCTGCCCCTTGCTCTTTCCCACCCATTTGATACATTCAACCTGCTACGAGACCTACCAAATATAGACTGGGAAACTAAACCACACACTTTGTGCATTCGGAAATGTAAGGCAGGGCGTCCCTCGCCGCATTTGCTACGATGTCCATTTGCTACTTCTGCAGAAGTGGCGGCGGCGGCGGCGTCGGCGACGACGACGACGACGACGACGACGACGACGACGACGACGACGACCGCGGAAGGCTCTGAGATATGTGAGAAATACATCTATAAAATATATTTCAGACTGTCCCATCCCACCTTATGCTGTACCGCTTTGGCAAATGCTTTATCTGCGCCATTCGCCTTAATCACATCTGAGAGTAATTCTTAATAAAACGCCTCTCGCTAATTGTTAGTCATCCCAGATACTGTTTGCTATAAGGCCACGACGCGCAACTGATATCCAAAATTCGTCTGCCTCCTGTGAGGATCGAACTCACGACCCCTGGTTTACTAGACCAGTGCTCTGCCACTGAGCTAAAGAGGCGCGGCCTAGCGGTACTTTTGCGTACTTCATCCTTACGGTCGTCTGGATCATCAGACTTCAGCTGACAACACTTCATATTACCGTCTAATATTTGCAGCTATGGCGACCCATTACTGCTTGCCTACACATCTGACACGTAAACGAAGTGCTCTCCAAATAACACCACTTGCATTTCAGAACATGTCTTTCACACATGTCTAAAAAATCACCTTCACCTTCAAATACAGTTTCGTAGCGACTGACGGAGACGTAGGCAAAGTTTAAAGTTGCTATTTCCATTACATCACGTTAATCAGAAAAACGGTAAGTTACATCTGCAGAGGAACAAAATTCCGTTCCTCCCCACGTGGGGCTCGAACCCACGACCCTGGGATTAAGAGCCTTATGTTCTACCGACTGAGCTAGCCGCGCTGAATCGGTGAGTATATGCCGGTTAGCACGTCAACACAGTACTCGTTTGGGTTGATTGGTCCCATACAGAACCTCCCCATGTTGCCTAATGTTTTCCTAACGTCACACTCGTCACGTAGTTCACTTTTATTTCATAATCATTTCTGAGAGGTAACAGAATTGCATGACAACCTGCAGAGCTAGTTTCGTCAAAATTAACACACATACTTGATGTGACTCATAAGCCGAACGAGTTACTTTCCGACGCTATTTTAGATGTGCAAGTGCCAGTCAAAAACACGCGGCGACGGCAATATGCAAACCAATTCGCTAGTTAACACCGGTCTTGTTGTGCGTGTTTCAAGCTCAAGAGCATCTCCAAGCAGAAAATGGTCAACAGCAACGTTCACACGGTTTCGTACTGCTCAAGTGCTGCACTAAAACGGTATGTTTCTTTTTTATATCTGGAAAAACACGACCGAGAGAGGAATCAAACACGCAATCTTCGGATACGAAGTCCGACGCCTTATCCATTAGGCCACACGGTCACTGACAAACAAGTGGAACTTATATACGACTCATCTCAAAACGCTCACACCACTGAGGAGTTGTGTTTTCGTTCTACACAGACGCTGCCCCTTGCTCTTTCCCACCCATTTGATACATTCAACCTGCTACGAGACCTACCAAATATAGACTGGGAAACTAAACCACACACTTTGTGCATTCGGAAATGTAAGGCAGGGCGTCCCTCGCCGCATTTGCTACGATGTCCATTTGCTACTTCTGCAGAAGTGGCGGCGGCGGTGGCGGCGGCGACGACGACGACGGCGACGACGACGACGACGACGACGACGACAACCGCGGAAGGCTCTGAGATACGTGAGAAATACATCTATAAAATATATTTCAGACTGTCCCATCCCACCTTATGCTGTACCGCTTTGGCAAATGCTTTATCTGCGCCATTCGCCTTAATCACATCTGAGAGTAATTCTTAATAAAACGCCTCTCGCTAATTGTTAGTCATCCCAGATACTGTTTGCTATAAGGCCACGACGAGCAACTGATATCCAAAATTCGTCTGCCTCCTGTGAGGATCGAACTCACGACCCCTGGTTTACTAGACCAGTGCTCTGCCACTGAGCTAAAGAGGCGCGGCCTAGCGGTACTTTTGCGTACTTCATCCTTACGGTCGTCTGGATCATCAGACTTCAGCTGACAACACTTCATATTACCGTCTAATATTTGCAGCTATGGCGACCCATTACTGCTTGCCTACACATCTGACACGTAAACGAAGTGCTCTCCAAATAACACCACTTGCATTTCAGAACATGTCTTTCACACATGTCTACAAAATCACCTTCACCTTCAAATACAGTTTCGTAGCGACTGACGGAGACGTAGGCAAAGTTTAAAGTTGCTATTTCCATTACATCACGTTAATCAGAAAAACGGTAAGTTACATCTGCAGAGGAACAAAATTCCGTTCCTCCCCACGTGTGGCTCGAACCCACGACCCTGGGATTAAGAGCCTTATGTTCTACCGACTGAGCTAGCCGCGCTGCCTCGGTGAGTATATGCCGGTTAGCACGTCACACAGTACTCGTTTGGGTTGATTGGTCCCATACAGAACCTCCCCATGTTGCCTAATGTTTTCCTAACGTCACACTCGTCACGTAGTTCACTTTTATTTCATAATCATTTCTGAGAGGTAACAGAATTGCATGACAACCTGCAGAGCTAGTTTCGTCAAAATTAACACACATACTTGATGTGACTCATAAGCCGAACGAGTTACTTTCCGACGTTATTTTAGATGTGCAAGTGCCAGTCAAAAACACGCGGCGACGGCAATATGCAAACCAATTCGCTAGTTAACACCGGTCTTGTTGTGCGTGTTTCAAGCTCAAGAGCATCTCCAAGCAGAAAATGGTCAACAGCAACGTTCACACGGTTTCGTACTGCTCAAGTGCTGCACTAAAACGGTATGTTTCTTTTTCATATCTGGAAAAACACGACCGAGAGAGGAATCAAACACGCAATCTTCGGATACGAAGTCCGACGCCTTATCCATTAGGCCACACGGTCACAGACAAACAAGTGGAACTTATATACGACTCATCTCAAAACGCTCACACCAATGAGGAGTTGTGTTTTCGTTCTACACAGACGCTGCCCCTTGCTCTTTCCCACCCATTTGACACATTCAACCTGCTACGAGACCTACCAAATATAGACTGGGAAACTAAACCACACACTTTGTGCATTCGGAAATGTAAGGCAGGGCGTCCCTCGCCGCATTTGCTACGATGTCCATTTGCTACTTCTGCAGAAGTGGCGGCGGCGGTGGCGGCGGCGGCGGCGGCGACGACGACGACGACGACAACCGCGGAAGGCTCTGAGATATGTGAGAAATACATCTATAAAATATATTTCAGACTGTCCCATCCCACCTTATGCTGTACCGCTTTGGCAAATGCTTTATCTGCGCCATTCGCCTTAATCACATCTGAGAGTAATTCTTAATAAAACGCCTCTCGCTAATTGTTAGTCATCCCAGATACTGTTTGTTATAAGGCCACGACGCGCAACTGATATCCAAAATTCGTCTGCCTCCTGTGAGGATCGAACTCACGACCCCTGGTTTACTAGACCAGTGCTCTGCCACTGAGCTAAAGAGGCGCGGCCTAGCGGTACTTTTGCGTACTTCATCCTTACGGTCGTCTGGATCATCAGACTTCAGCTGACAACACTTCATATTACCGTCTAATATTTGCAGCTATGGCGACCCATTACTGCTTGCCTACACATCTGACACGTAAACGAAGTGCTCTCCAAATAACACCACTTGCATTTCAGAACATGTCTTTCACACATGTCTACAAAATCACCTTCACCTTCAAATACAGTTTCGTAGCGACTGACGGAGACGTAGGCAAAGTTTAAAGTTGCTATTTCCATTACATCACGTTAATCAGAAAAACGGTAAGTTACATCTGCAGAGGAACAAAATTCCGTTCCTCCCCACGTGGGGCTCGAACCCACGACCCTGGGATTAAGAGCCTTATGTTCTACCGACTGAGCTAGCCGCGCTGAATCGGTGAGTATATGCCGGTTAGCACGTCAACACAGTACTCGTTTGGGTTGATTGGTCCCATACAGAACCTCCCCATGTTGCCTAATGTTTTCCTAACGTCACACTCGTCACGTAGTTCACTTTTATTTCATAATCATTTCTGAGAGGTAACAGAATTGCATGACAACCTGCAGAGCTAGTTTCGTCAAAATTAACACACATACTTGATGTGACTCATAAGCCGAACGAGTTACTTTCCGACGCTATTTTAGATGTGCAAGTGCCAGTCAAAAACACGCGGCGACGGCAATATGCAAACCAATTCGCTAGTTGACACCGGTCTTGTTGTGCGTGTTTCAAGCTCAAGAGCATCTCCAAGCAGAAAATGGTCAACAGCAACGTTCACACGGTATCGTACTGCTCAAGTGCTGCACTAAAACGGTATGTTTCTTTTTCATATCTGGAAAAACACGACCGAGAGAGGAATCAAACACGCAATCTTCGGATATGAAGTCCGACGCCTTATCCATTAGGCCACACGGTCACTGACAAACAAGTGGAACTTATATACGACTCATCTCAAAACGCTCACACCACTGAGGAGTTGTGTTTTCGTTCTACACAGACGCTGCCCCTTGCTCTTTCCCACCCATTTGATACATTCAACCTGCTACGAGACCTACCAAATATAGACTGGGAAACTAAACCACACACTTTGTGCATTCGGAAATGTAAGGCAGGGCGTCCCTCGCCGCATTTGCTACGATGTCCATTTGCTACTTCTGCAGAAGTGGCGGCGGCGGCGGCGACGACGACGACGACGACGACGACGGCGACGACGACGACGACGACGACGACGACAACCGCGGAAGGCTCTGAGATATGTGAGAAATACATCTATAAAATATATTTCAGACTGTCCCATCCCACCTTATGCTGTACCGCTTTGGCAAATGCTTTATCTGCGCCATTCGCCTTAATCACATCTGAGAGTAATTCTTAATAAAACGCCTCTCGCTAATTGTTAGTCATCCCAGATACTGTTTGTTATAAGGCCACGACGCGCAACTGATATCCAAAATTCGTCTGCCTCCTGTGAGGATCGAACTCACGACCCCTGGTTTACTAGACCAGTGCTCTGCCACTGAGCTAAAGAGGCGCGGCCTAGCGGTACTTTTGCGTACTTCATCCTTACGGTCGTCTGGATCATCAGACTTCAGCTGACAACACTTCATATTACCGTCTAATATTTGCAGCTATGGCGACCCATTACTGCTTGCCTACACATCTGACACGTAAACGAAGTGCTCTCCAAATAACACCACTTGCATTTCAGAACATGTCTTTCACACATGTCTACAAAATCACCTTCACCTTCAAATACAGTTTCGTAGCGACTGACGGAGACGTAGGCAAAGTTTAAAGTTGCTATTTCCATTACATCACGTTAATCAGAAAAACGGTAAGTTATATCTGCAGAGGAACAAAATTCCGTTCCTCCCCACGTGGGGCTCGAACCCACGACCCTGGGATTAAGAGCCTTATGTTCTACCGACTGAGCTAGCCGCGCTGAATCGGTGAGTATATGCCGGTTAGCACGTCAACACAGTACTCGTTTGGGTTGATTGGTCCCATACAGAACCTCCCCATGTTGCCTAATGTTTTCCTAACGTCACACTCGTCACGTAGTTCACTTTTATTTCATAATCATTTCTGAGAGGTAACAGAATTGCATGACAACCTGCAGAGCTAGTTTCGTCAAAATTAACACACATACTTGATGTGACTCATAAGCCGAACGAGTTACTTTCCGACGCTATTTTAGATGTGCAAGTGCCAGTCAAAAACACGCGGCGACGGCAATATGCAAACCAATTCGCTAGTTAACACCGGTCTTGTTGTGCGTGTTTCAAGCTCAAGAGCATCTCCAAGCAGAAAATGGTCAACAGCAACGTTCACACGGTTTCGTACTGCTCAAGTGCTGCACTAAAACGGTATGTTTCTTTTTCATATCTGGAAAAACACGACCGAGAGAGGAATCAAACACGCAATCTTCGGATATGAAGTCCGACGCCTTATCCATTAGGCCACACGGTCACTGACAAACAAGTGGAACTTATATACGACTCATCTCAAAACGCTCACACCACTGAGGAGTTGTGTTTTCGTTCTACACAGACGCTGCCCCTTGCTCTTTCCCACCCATTTGATACATTCAACCTGCTACGAGACCTACCAAATATAGACTGGGAAACTAAACCACACACTTTGTGCATTCGGAAATGTAAGGCAGGGCGTCCCTCGCCGCATTTGCTACGATGTCCATTTGCTACTTCTGCAGAAGTGGCGGCGGCGGTGGCGGCGGCGACGACGACGACGACGACGACGACGACAACCGCGGAAGGCTCTGAGATATGTGAGAAATACATCTATAAAATATATTTCAGACTGTCCCATCCCACCTTATGCTGTACCGCTTTGGCAAATGCTTTATCTGCGCCATTCGCCTTAATCACATCTGAGAGTAATTCTTAATAAAACGCCTCTCGCTAATTGTTAGTCATCCCAGATACTGTTTGCTATAAGGCCACGATGCGCAACTGATATCCAAAATTCGTCTGCCTCCTGTGAGGATCGAACTCACGACCCCTGGTTTACTAGACCAGTGCTCTGCCACTGAGCTAAAGAGGCGCGGCCTAGCGGTACTTTTGCGTACTTCATCCTTACGGTCGTCTGGATCATCAGACTTCAGCTGACAACACTTCATATTACCGTCTAATATTTGCAGCTATGGCGACCCATTACTGCTTGCCTACACATCTGACACGTAAACGAAGTGCTCTCCAAATAACACCACTTGCATTTCAGAACATGTCTTTCACACATGTCTACAAAATCACCTTCACCTTCAAATACAGTTTCGTAGCGACTGACGGAGACGTAGGCAAAGTTTAAAGTTGCTATTTCCATTACATCACGTTAATCAGAAAAACGGTAAGTTACATCTGCAGAGGACCAAAATTCCGTTCCTCCCCACGTGGGGCTCGAACCCACGACCCTGGGATTAAGAGCCTTATGTTCTACCGACTGAGCTAGCCGCGCTGCCTCGGTGAGTATATGCCGGTTAGCACGTCACACAGTACTCGTTTGGGTTGATTGGTCCCATACAGAACATCCCCATGTTGCCTAATGTTTTCCTAACGTCACACTCGTCACGTAGTTCACTTTTATTTCATAATCATTTCTGAGAGGTAACAGAATTGCATGACAACCTGCAGAGCTAGTTTCGTCAAAATTAACACACATACTTGATGTGACTCATAAGCCGAACGAGTTACTTTCCGACGTTATTTTAGATGTGCAAGTGCCAGTCAAAAACACGCGGCGACGGCAATATGCAAACCAATTCGCTAGTTAACACCGGTCTTGTTGTGCGTGTTTCAAGCTCAAGAGCATCTCCAAGCAGAAAATGGTCAACAGCAACGTTCACACGGTTTCGTATTGCTCAAGTGCTGCACTAAAACGGTATGTTTCTTTTTCATATCTGGAAAAACACGACCGAGAGAGGAATCAAACACGCAATCTTCGGATACGAAGTCCGACGCCTTATCCATTAGGCCACACGGTCACAGACAAACAAGAGGAACTTATATACGACTCATCTCAAAACGCTCACACCAATGAGGAGTTGTGTTTTCGTTCTACACAGACGCTGCCCCTCGCTCTTTCCCACCCATTTGACACATTCAACCTGCTACGAGACCTACCAAATATAGACTGGGAAACTAAACCACACACTTTGTGCATTCGGAAATGTAAGGCAGGGCGTCCCTCGCCGCATTTGCTACGATGTCCATTTGCTACTTCTGCAGAAGTGGCGGCGGCGGCGTCGACGACGACGACGACGACGACGACGACGACGACGACGACGACGACGACCGCGGAAGGCTCTGAGATATGTGAGAAATACATCTATAAAATATATTTCAGACTGTCCCATCCCACCTTATGCTGTACCGCTTTGGCAAATGCTTTATCTGCGCCATTCGCCTTAATCACATCTGAGAGTAATTCTTAATAAAACGCCTCTCGCTAATTGTTAGTCATCCCAGATACTGTTTGCTATAAGGCCACGACGCGCAACTGATATCCAAAATTCGTCTGCCTCCTGTGAGGATCGAACTCACGACCCCTGGTTTACTAGACCAGTGCTCTGCCACTGAGCTAAAGAGGCGCGGCCTAGCGGTACTTTTGCGTACTTCATCCTTACGGTCGTCTGGATCATCAGACTTCAGCTGACAACACTTCATATTACCGTCTAATATTTGCAGCTATGGCGACCCATTACTGCTTGCCTACACATCTGACACGTAAACGAAGTGCTCTCCAAATAACACCACTTGCATTTCAGAACATGTCTTTCACACATGTCTACAAAATCACCTTCACCTTCAAATACAGTTTCGTAGCGACTGACGGAGACGTAGGCAAAGTTTAAAGTTGCTATTTCCATTACATCACGTTAATCAGAAAAACGGTAAGTTACATCTGCAGAGGAACAAAATTCCGTTCCTCCCCACGTGGGGCTCGAACCCACGACCCTGGGATTAAGAGCCTTATGTTCTACCGACTGAGCTAGCCGCGCTGAATCGGTGAGTATATGCCGGTTAGCACGTCAACACAGTACTCGTTTGGGTTGATTGGTCCCATACAGAACCTCCCCATGTTGCCTAATGTTTTCCTAACGTCACACTCGTCACGTAGTTCACTTTTATTTCATAATCATTTCTGAGAGGTAACAGAATTGCATGACAACCTGCAGAGCTAGTTTCGTCAAAATTAACACACATACTTGATGTGACTCATAAGCCGAACGAGTTACTTTCCGACGCTATTTTAGATGTGCAAGTGCCAGTCAAAAACACGCGGCGACGGCAATATGCAAACCAATTCGCTAGTTAACACCGGTCTTGTTGTGCGTGTTTCAAGCTCAAGAGCATCTCCAAGCAGAAAATGGTCAACAGCAACGTTCACACGGTTTCGTACTGCTCAAGTGCTGCACTAAAACGGTATGTTTCTTTTTCATATCTGGAAAAACACGACCGAGAGAGGAATCAAACACGCAATCTTCGGATACGAAGTCCGACGCCACACGGTCACTGACAAACAAGTGGAACTTATATACGACTCATCTCAAAACGCTCACACCACTGAGGAGTTGTGTTTTCGTTCTACACAGACGCTGCCCCTTGCTCTTTCCCACCCATTTGATACATTCAACCTGCTACGAGACCTACCAAATATAGACTGGGAAACTAAACCACACACTTTGTGCATTCGGAAATGTAAGGCAGGGCGTCCCTCGCCGCATTTGCTACGATGTCCATTTGCTACTTCTGCAGAAGTGGCGGCGGCGGTGGCGGCGGCGACGACGACGTATTACCGTCTAATATTTGCAGCTATGGCGACCCATTACTGCTTGCCTACACATCTGACACGTAAACGAAGTGCTCTCCAAATAACACCACTTGCATTTCAGAACATGTCTTTCACACATGTCTACAAAATCACCTTCACCTTCAAATACAGTTTCGTAGCGACTGACGGAGACGTAGGCAAAGTTTAAAGTTGCTATTTCCATTACATCACGTTAATCAGAAAAAGGTAAGTTACATCTGCAGAGGAACAAAATTCCGTTCCTCCCCACGTGGGGCTCGAACCCACGACCCTGGGATTAAGAGCCTCATGTTCTACCGACTGAGCTAGCCGCGCTGAATCGGTGAATATATGCCAGTTAGCACGTCAACACAGTACTCGTTTGGGTTGATTGGTCCCATACAGAACCTCCCCATGTTGCCTAATGTTTTCCTAACGTCACACTCGTCACGTAGTTCACTTTTATTTCATAATCATTTCTGAGAGGTAACAGAATTGCATGACAACCTGCAGAGCTAGTTTCGTCAAAATTAACACACATACTTGATGTGACTCATAAGCCGAACGAGTTACTTTCCGACGCTATTTTAGATGTGCAAGTGCCAGTCAAAAACACGCGGCGACGGCAATATGCAAACCAATTCGCTAGTTAACACCGGTCTTGTTGTGCGTGTTTCAAGCTCAAGAGCATCTCCAAGCAGAAAATGGTCAACAGCAACGTTCACACGGGTTCGTACTGCTCAAGTGCTGCACTAAAACGGTATGTTTCTTTTTCATATCTGGAAAAACACGACCGAGAGAGGAATCAAACACGCAATCTTCGGATACGAAGTCCGACGCCTTATGCATTAGGCCACACGGTCACTGACAAACAAGTGGAACTTATATACGACTCATCTCAAAACGCTTACACCACTGAGGAGTTGTGTTTTCGTTCTACACAGACGCTGCCCCTTGCTCTTTCCCACCCATTTGATACATTTAACCTGCTACGAGACCTACCAAATACAGACTGGGAAACTAAACCACACACTTTGTGCATTCGGAAATGTAAGGCAGGGCGTCCCTCGCCGCATTTGCTACGATATCCATTTGCTACTTCTGCAGAAGTGGCGGCGACGACGACGACGACGACGACGACGACGACAACCGCGGAAGGCTCTGAGATATGTGAGAAATACATCTATAAAATATATTTCAGACTGTCCCATCCCACCTTATGCTGTACCGCTTTGGCAAATGCTTTATCTGCGCCATTCGCCTTAATCACATCTGAGAGTAATTCTTAATAAAACGCCTCTCGCTAATTGTTAGTCATCCCAGATACTGTTTGCTATAAGGCCACGACGCGCAACTGATATCCAAAATTCGTCTGCCTCCTGTGAGGATCGAACTCACGACCCCTGGTTTACTAGACCAGTGCTCTGCCACTGAGCTAAAGAGGCGCGGCCTAGCGGTACTTTTGCGTACTTCATCCTTACGGTCGTCTGGATCATCAGACTTCAGCTGACAACACTTCATATTACCGTCTAATATTTGCAGCTATGGCGACCCATTACTGCTTGCCTACACATCTGACACGTAAACGAAGTGCTCTCCAAATAACACCACTTGCATTTCAGAACATGTCTTTCACACATGTCTACAAAATCACCTTCACCTTCAAATACAGTTTCGTAGCGACTGACGGAGACGTAGGCAAAGTTTAAAGTTGCTATTTCCATTACATCACGTTAATCAGAAAAACGGTAAGTTACATCTGCAGAGGAACAAAATTCCGTTCCTCCCCACGTGGGGCTCGAACCCACGACCCTGGGATTAAGAGCCTTATGTTCTACCGACTGAGCTAGCCGCGCTGAATCGGTGAGTATATGCCGGTTAGCACGTCAACACAGTACTCGTTTGGGTTGATTGGTCCCATACAGAACCTCCCCATGTTGCCTAATGTTTTCCTAACGTCACACTCGTCACGTAGTTCACTTTTATTTCATAATCATTTCTGAGAGGTAACAGAATTGCATGACAACCTGCAGAGCTAGTTTCGTCAAAATTAACACACATACTTGATGTGACTCATAAGCCGAACGAGTTACTTTCCGACGCTATTTTAGATGTGCAAGTGCCAGTCAAAAACACGCGGCGACGGCAATATGCAAACCAATTCGCTAGTTAACACCGGTCTTGTTGTGCGTGTTTCAAGCTCAAGAGCATCTCCAAGCAGAAAATGGTCAACAGCAACGTTCACACGGTTTCGTACTGCTCAAGTGCTGCACTAAAACGGTATGTTTCTTTTTCATATCTGGAAAAACACGACCGAGAGAGGAATCAAACACGCAATCTTCGGATACGAAGTCCGACGCCACACGGTCACTGACAAACAAGTGGAACTTATATACGACTCATCTCAAAACGCTCACACCACTGAGGAGTTGTGTTTTCGTTCTACACAGACGCTGCCCCTTGCTCTTTCCCACCCATTTGATACATTCAACCTGCTACGAGACCTACCAAATATAGACTGGGAAACTAAACCACACACTTTGTGCATTTGGAAATGTAAGGCAGGGCGTCCCTCGCCGCATTTGCTACGATGTCCATTTGCTACTTCTGCAGAAGTGGCGGCGGCGGTGGCGGCGGCGACGACGACGTATTACCGTCTAATATTTGCAGCTATGGCGACCCATTACTGCTTGCCTACACATCTGACACGTAAACGAAGTGCTCTCCAAATAACACCACTTGCATTTCAGAACATGTCTTTCACACATGTCTACAAAATCACCTTCACCTTCAAATACAGTTTCGTAGCGACTGACGGAGACGTAGGCAAAGTTTAAAGTTGCTATTTCCATTACATCACGTTAATCAGAAAAAGGTAAGTTACATCTGCAGAGGAACAAAATTCCGTTCCTCCCCACGTGGGGCTCGAACCCACGACCCTGGGATTAAGAGCCTCATGTTCTACCGACTGAGCTAGCCGCGCTGAATCGGTGAATATATGCCAGTTAGCACGTCAACACAGTACTCGTTTGGGTTGATTGGTCCCATACAGAACCTCCCCATGTTGCCTAATGTTTTCCTAACGTCACACTCGTCACGTAGTTCACTTTTATTTCATAATCATTTCTGAGAGGTAACAGAATTGCATGACAACCTGCAGAGCTAGTTTCGTCAAAATTAACACACATACTTGATGTCACTCATAAGCCGAACGAGTTACTTTCCGACGCTATTTTAGATGTGCAAGTGCCAGTCAAAAACACGCGGCGACGGCAATATGCAAACCAATTCGCTAGTTAACACCGGTCTTGTTGTGCGTGTTTCAAGCTCAAGAGCATCTCCAAGCAGAAAATGGTCAACAGCAACGTTCACACGGGTTCGTACTGCTCAAGTGCTGCACTAAAACGGTATGTTTCTTTTTCATATCTGGAAAAACACGACCGAGAGAGGAATCAAACACGCAATCTTCGGATACGAAGTCCGACGCCTTATGCATTAGGCCACACGGTCACTGACAAACAAGTGGAACTTATATACGACTCATCTCAAAACGCTTACACCACTGAGGAGTTGTGTTTTCGTTCTACACAGACGCTGCCCCTTGCTCTTTCCCACCCATTTGATACATTTAACCTGCTACGAGACCTACCAAATACAGACTGGGAAACTAAACCACACACTTTGTGCATTCGGAAATGTAAGGCAGGGCGTCCCTCGCCGCATTTGCTACGATATCCATTTGCTACTTCTGCAGAAGTGGCGGCGACGACGACGACGACGACGACGACGACGACAACCGCGGAAGGCTCTGAGATATGTGAGAAATACATCTATAAAATATATTTCAGACTGTCCCATCCCACCTTATGCTGTACCGCTTTGGCAAATGCTTTATCTGCGCCATTCGCCTTAATCACATCTGAGAGTAATTCTTAATAAAACGCCTCTCGCTAATTGTTAGTCATCCCAAATACTGTTTGCTATAAGGCCACGACGCGAACTGATATCCAAAATTCGTCTGCCTCCTGTGAGGATCGAACTCACGACCCCTGGTTTACTAGACCAGTGCTCTGCCACTGAGCTAAAGAGGCGCGGCCTAGCGGTACTTTTGCGTACTTCATCCTTACGGTCGTCTGGATCATCAGACTTCAGCTGACAACACTTCATATTACCGTCTAATATTTGCAGCTATGGCGACCCATTACTGCTTGCCTACACATCTGACACGTAAACGAAGTGCTCTCCAAATAACACCACTTGCATTTCAGAACATGTCTTTCACACATGTCTACAAAATCACCTTCACCTTCAAATACAGTTTCGTAGCGACTGACGGAGACGTAGGCAAAGTTTAAAGTTGCTATTTCCATTACATCACGTTAATCAGAAAAACGGTAAGTTACATCTGCAGAGGAACAAAATTCCGTTCCTCCCCACGTGGGGCTCGAACCCACGACCCTGGGATTAAGAGCCTTATCTTCTACCGACTAAGCTAGCCGCGCTGCCTCGGTGAGTATGTGCCGGTTAGCACGTCACACAGTACTCGTTTGGGTTGATTGGTCCCATACAGAACCTCCCCATGTTGCCTAATGTTTTCCTAACGTCACACTCGTCACGTAGTTCACTTTTATTTCATAATCATTTCTGAGAGGTAACAGAATTGCATGACAACCTGCAGAGCTAGTTTCGTCAAAATTAACACACATACTTGATGTGACTCATAAGCCGAACGAGTTACTTTCCGACGTTATTTTAGATGTGCAAGTGCCAGTCAAAAACACGTGGCGACGGCAATATGCAAACCAATTCGCTAGTTAACACCGGTCTTGTTGTGCGTGTTTTAAGCTGAAGAGCATCTCCAAGCAGAAAATGGTCAACAGCAACATTCACACGGTTTCGTACTGCTCAAGTGCTACACTAAAACGGTATGTTTCTTTTTCAGATCTGGAAAAACACGACCGAGAGAGGAATCAAACACGCAATCTTCGGATACGAAGTCCGACGCCTTGTCCATTAGGCCACACGGTCACTGACAAACAAGTGGAACTTATATACGACTCATCTCGAAACGCTCACACCACTGAGGAGTTGTGTTTTCGTTCTACACAGACGCTGCCCCTTGCTCTTTCCCACCCATTTGATACATTCAACCTGCTACGAGACCTACCAAATATAGACTGGGAAACTAAACCACACACTTTGTGCATTCGGAAATGTAAGGCAGGGCGTCCCTCGCCGCATTTGCTACGATGTCCATTTGCTACTTCTGCAGAAGTGGCGGCGGCGACGACGACGACGACGACGACGACGACGACAACCGCGGAAGGCTCTGAGATATGTGAGAAATACATCTAAAAAATATATTTCAGACTGTCCCATCCCACCTTATGCTGTACCGCTTTGGCAAATGCTTTATCTGCGCCATTCGCCTTAATCACATCTGAGAGTAATTCTTAATAAAATGCCTCTCGCTAATTGTTAGTCATCCCAAATACTGTTCGCTATAAGGCCACGACGCGCAACTGATATCCAAAATTCGTCTGCCTCCTGTGAGGATCGAACTCACGACCCCTGGTTTACTAGACCAGTGCTCTGCCACTGAGCTAAAGAGGCGCGGCCTAGCGGTACTTTTGCGTACTTCATCCTTACGGTCGTCTGGATCATCAGACTTCAGCTGACAACACTTCATATTACCGTCTAATATTTGCAGCTATGGCGACCCATTACTGCTTGCCTACACATCTGACACGTAAAGGAAGTGCTCTCCAAATAACACCACTTGCTTTCAGAACATGTCTTTCACACATGTCTACAAAATCACCTTCACCTTCAAATACAGTTTCGTAGCGACTGACGGAGACGTAGGCAAAGTTTAAAGTTGCTATTTCCATTACATCACGTTAATCAGAAAAACGGTAAGTTACATCTGCAGAGGAACAAAATTCCGTTCCTCCCCACGTGGGGCTCGAACCCACGACCCTGGGATTAAGAGCCTTATGTTCTACCGACTGAGCTAGCCGCGCTGCCTCGGTGAGTATATGCCGGTTAGCACGTCACACAGTACTCGTTTGGGTTGATTGGTCCCATACAGAACCTCCCCATGTTGCCTAATGTTTTCCTAACGTCACACTCGTCACGTAGTTCACTTTTATTTCATAATCATTTCTGAGAGGTAACAGAATTGCATGACAACCTGCAGAGCTAGTTTCGTCAAAATTAACACACATACTTGATGTGACTCATAAGCCGAACGAGTTACTTTCCGACGTTATTTTAGATGTGCAAGTGCCAGTCAAAAACACGCGGTGACGGCAATATGCAAACCAATTCGCTAGTTAACACCGGTCTTGTTGTGCGTGTTTCAAGCTCAAGAGCATCTCCAAGCAGAAAATGGTCAACAGCAACGTTCACACGGTTTCGTACTGCTCAAGTGCTGCACTAAAACGGTATGTTTCTTTTTCATATCTGGAAAAACACGACCGAGAGAGGAATCAAACACGCAATCTTCGGATACGAAGTCCGACGCCTTATCCATTAGGCCACACGGTCACAGACAAACAAGTGGAACTTATATACGACTCATCTCAAAACGCTCACACCAATGAGGAGTTGTGTTTTCGTTCTACACAGACGCTGCCCCTTGCTCTTTCCCACCCATTTGACACATTCAACCTGCTACGAGACCTACCAAATATAGACTGGGAAACTAAACCACACACTTTGTGCATTCGGAAATGTAAGGCAGGGCGTCCCTCGCCGCATTTGCTACGATGTCCATTTGCTACTTCTGCAGAAGTGGCGGCGGCGGCGACGACGACGACGACGACGACGACGACCGCGGAAGGCTCTGAGATATGTGAGAAATACATCTATAAAATATATTTCAGACTGTCCCATCCCACCTTATGCTGTACCGCTTTGGCAAATGCTTTATCTGCGCCATTCGCCTTAATCACATCTGAGAGTAATTCTTAATAAAACGCCTCTCGCTAATTGTTAGTCATCCCAGATACTGTTTGCTATAAGGCCACGACGCGCAACTGATATCCAAAATTCGTCTGCCTCCTGTGAGGATCGAACTCACGACCCCTGGTTTACTAGACCAGTGCTCTGCCACTGAGCTAAAGAGGGGCGGCCTAGCGGTACTTTTGCGTACTTCATCCTTACGGTCGTCTGGATCATCAGACTTCAGCTGACAACACTTCATATTACCGTCTAATATTTGCAGCTATGGCGACCCATTACTGCTTGCCTACACATCTGACACGTAAAGGAAGTGCTCTCCAAATAACACCACTTGCATTTCAGAACATGTCTTTCACACATGTCTACAAAATCACCTTCACCTTCAAATACAGTTTCGTAGCGACTGACGGAGACGTAGGCAAAGTTTAAAGTTGCTATTTCCATTACATCACGTTAATCAGAAAAAGGTAAGTTACATCTGCAGAGGAACAAAATTCCGTTCCTCCCCACGTGGGGCTCGAACCCACGACCCTGGGATTAAGAGCCTTATGTTCTACCGACTGAGCTAGCCGCGCTGAATCGGTGAGTATATGCCGGTTAGCACGTCAACACAGTACTCGTTTGGGTTGATTGGTCCCATACAGAACCTCCCCATGTTGCCTAATGTTTCCCTAACGTCACACTCGTCACGTAGTTCACTTTTATTTCATAATCATTTCTGAGAGGTAACAGAATTGCATGACAACCTGCAGAGCTAGTTTCGTCAAAATTAACACACATACTTGATGTGACTCATAAGCCGAACGAGTTACTTTCCGACGCTATTTTAGATTGCAAGTGCCAGTCAAAAACACGCGGCGACGGCAATATGCAAACCAATTCGCTAGTTAACACCGGTCTTGTTGTGCGTGTTTCAAGCTCAAGAGCATCTCCAAGCAGAAAATGGTCAACAGCAACGTTCACACGGGTTCGTACTGCTCAAGTGCTGCACTAAAACGGTATGTTTCTTTTTCATATCTGGAAAAACACGACCGAGAGAGGAATCAAACACGCAATCTTCGGATACGAAGTCCGACGCCTTATCGATTAGGCCACACGGTCACTGACAAACAAGTGGAACTTATATACGACTCATCTCAAAACGCTCACACCACTGAGGAGTTGTGTTTTCGTTCTACACAGACGCTGCCCCTTGCTCTTTCCCACCCATTTGATACATTTAACCTGCTACGAGACCTACCAAATACAGACTGGGAAACTAAACCACACACTTTGTGCATTCGGAAATGTAAGGCAGGGCGTCCCTCGCCGCATTTGCTACGATATCCATTTGCTACTTCTGCAGAAGTGGCGGCGACGACGACGACGACGACGACGACGACAACCGCGGAAGGCTCTGAGATATGTGAGAAATACATCTATAAATTATATTTCAGACTGTCCCATCCCACCTTATGCTGTACCGCTTTGGCAAATGCTTTATCTGCGCCATTCGCCTTAATCACATCTGAGAGTAATTCTTAATAAAACGCCTCTCGCTAATTGTTAGTCATCCCAAATACTGTTTGCTATAAGGCCACGACGCGCAACTGATATCCAAAATTCGTCTGCCTCCTGTGAGGATCGAACTCACGACCCCTGGTTTACTAGACCAGTGCTCTGCCACTGAGCTAAAGAGGCGCGGCCTAGCGGTACTTTTGCGTACTTCATCCTTACGGTCGTCTGGATCATCAGACTTCAGCTGACAACACTTCATATTACCGTCTAATATTTGCAGCTATGGCGACCCATTACTGCTTGCCTACACATCTGACACGTAAACGAAGTGCTCTCCAAATAACACCACTTGCATTTCAGAACATGTCTTTCACACATGTCTACAAAATCACCTTCACCTTCAAATACAGTTTCGTAGCGACTGACGGAGACGTAGGCAAAGTTTAAAGTTGCTATTTCCATTACATCACGTTAATCAGAAAAACGGTAAGTTACATCTGCAGAGGAACAAAATTCCGTTCCTCCCCACGTGGGGCTCGAACCCACGACCCTGGGATTAAGAGCCTTATGTTCTACCGACTAAGCTAGCCGCGCTGCCTCGGTGAGTATGTGCCGGTTAGCACGTCACACAGTACTCGTTTGGGTTGATTGGTCCCATTCAGAACCTCCCCATGTTGCCTAATGTTTTCCTAACGTCACACTCGTCACGTAGTTCACTTTTATTTCATAATCATTTCTGAGAGGTAACAGAATTGCATGACAACCTGCAGAGCTAGTTTCGTCAAAATTAACACACATACTTGATGTGACTCATAAGCCGAACGAGTTACTTTCCGACGTTATTTTAGATGTGCAAGTGCCAGTCAAAAACACGCGGCGACGGCAATATGCAAACCAATTCGCTAGTTAACACCGGTCTTGTTGTGCGTGTTTTAAGCTGAAGAGCATCTCCAAGCAGAAAATGGTCAACAGCAACATTCACACGGTTTCGTACTGCTCAAGTGCTACACTAAAACGGTATGTTTCTTTTTCATATCTGGAAAAACACGACCGAGAGAGGAATCAAACACGCAATCTTCGGGTACGAAGTCCGACGCCTTGTCCATTAGGCCACACGGTCACTGACAAACAAGTGGAACTTATATACGACTCATCTCGAAACGCTCACACCACTGAGGAGTTGTGTTTTCGTTCTACACAGACGCTGCCCCTTGCTCTTTCCCACCCATTTGATACATTCAACCTGCTACGAGACCTACCAAATACAGACTGGGAAACTAAACCACACACTTTGTGCATTCGGAAATGTAAGGCAGGGCGTCCCTCGCCGCATTTGCTACGATGTCCATTTGCTACTTCTGCAGAAGTGGCGGCGGCGGCGGCGGCGACGACGACGACGACGACGACGACGACGACGACGACGACGACGACGACGACGACAACCGCGGAAGGCTCTGAGATATGTGAGAAATACATCTAAAAAATATATTTCAGACTGTCCCATCCCACCTTATGCTGTACCGCTTTGGCAAATGCTTTATCTGCGCCATTCGCCTTAATCACATCTGAGAGTAATTCTTAATAAAATGCCTCTCGCTAATTGTTAGTCATCCCAAATACTGTTCGCTATAAGGCCACGACGCGCAACTGATATCCCAAATTCGTCTGCCTCCTGTGAGGATCGAACTCACGACCCCTGGTTTACTAGACCAGTGCTCTGCCACTGAGCTAAAGAGGCGCGGCCTAGCGGTACTTTTGCGTACTTCATCCTTACGGTTGTCTGGATCATCAGACTTCAGCTGACAACACTTCATATTACCGTCTAGTATTTGCAGCTATGGCGACCCATTACTGCTTGCCTACACATCTGACACGTAAACGAAGTGCTCTCCAAATAACACCACTTGCTTTCAGAACATGTCTTTCACACATGTCTACAAAATCACCTTCACCTTCAAATACAGTTTCGTAGCGACTGACGGAGACGTAGGCAAAGTTTAAAGTTGCTATTTCCATTACATCACGTTAATCAGAAAAACGGTAAGTTACATCTGCAGAGGAACAAAATTCCGTTCCTCCCCACATGGGGCTCGAACCCACGACCCTGGGATTAAGAGCCTTATGTTCTACCGACTGAGCTAGCCGCGCTGCCTCGGTGAGTATATGCCGGTTAGCACGTCACACAGTACTCGTTTGGGTTGATTGGTCCCATACAGAACCTCCCCATGTTGCCTAATGTTTTCCTAACGTCACACTCGTCACGTAGTTCACTTTTATTTCATAATCATTTCTGAGAGGTAACAGAATTGCATGACAACCTGCAGAGCTAGTTTCGTCAAAATTAACACACATACTTGATGTGACTCATAAGCCGAACGAGTTACTTTCCGACGTTATTTTAGATGTGCAAGTGCCAGTCAAAAACACGCGGCGACGGCAATATGCAAACCAATTCGCTAGTTAACACCGGTCTTGTTGTGCGTGTTTCAAGCTCAAGAGCATCTCCAAGCAGAAAATGGTCAACAGCAACATTCACACGGTTTCGTACTGCTCAAGTGCTACACTAAAACGGTATGTTTCTTTTTCAGATCTGGAAAAACACGACCGAGAGAGGAATCAAACACGCAATCTTCGGATACGAAGTCCGACGCCTTGTCCATTAGGCCACACGGTCACTGACAAACAAGTGGAACTTATATACGACTCATCTCAAAACGCTCACACCACTGAGGAGTTGTGTTTTCGTTCTACACAGACGCTGCCCCTTGCTCTTTCCCACCCATTTGATACATTCAACCTGCTACGAGACCTACCAAATATAGACTGGGAAACTAAACCACACACTTTGTGCATTCGGAAATGTAAGGCAGGGCGTCCCTCGCCGCATTTGCTACGATGTCCATTTGCTACTTCTGCAGAAGTGGCGGCGGCGACGACGACGACGACGACGACGACGACGACGACAACCGCGGAAGGCTCTGAGATATGTGAGAAATACATCTATAAAATATATTTCAGACTGTCCCATCCCACCTTATGCTGTACCGCTTTGGCAAATGCTTTATCTGCGCCATTCGCCTTAATCACATCTGAGAGTAATTCTTAATAAAACGCCTCTCGCTAATTGTTAGTCATCCCAGATACTGTTTGCTATAAGGCCACGACGCGCAACTGATATCCAAAATTCGTCTGCCTCCTGTGAGGATCGAACTCACGACCCCTGGTTTACTAGACCAGTGCTCTGCCACTGAGCTAAAGAGGCGCGGCCTAGCGGTACTTTTGCGTACTTCATCCTTACGGTCGTCTGGATCATCAGACTTCAGCTGACAACACTTCATATTACCGTCTAATATTTGCAGCTATGGCGACCCATTACTGCTTGCCTACACATCTGACACGTAAACGAAGTGCTCTCCAAATAACACCACTTGCATTTCAGAACATGTCTTTCACACATGTCTACAAAATCACCTTCACCTTCAAATACAGTTTCGTAGCGACTGACGGAGACGTAGGCAAAGTTTAAAGTTGCTATTTCCATTACATCACGTTAATCAGAAAAACGGTAAGTTACATCTGCAGAGGAACAAAATTCCGTTCCTCCCCACGTGGGGCTCGAACCCACGACCCTGGGATTAAGAGCCTTATGTTCTACCGACTAAGCTAGCCGCGCTGCCTCGGTGAGTATGTGCCGGTTAGCACGTCACACAGTACTCGTTTGGGTTGATTGGTCCCATACAGAACCTCCCCATGTTGCCTAATGTTTTCCTAACGTCACACTCGTCACGTAGTTCACTTTTATTTCATAATCATTTCTGAGAGGTAACAGAATTGCATGACAACCTGCAGAGCTAGTTTCGTCAAAATTAACACACATACTTGATGTGACTCATAAGCCGAACGAGTTACTTTCCGACGTTATTTTAGATGTGCAAGTGCCAGTCAAAAACACGCGGCGACGGCAATATGCAAACCAATTCGCTAGTTAACACCGGTCTTGTTGTGCGTGTTTTAAGCTGAAGAGCATCTCCAAGCAGAAAATGGTCAACAGCAACATTCACACGGTTTCGTACTGCTCAAGTGCTACACTAAAACGGTATGTTTCTTTTTCATATCTGGAAAAACACGACCGAGAGAGGAATCAAACACGCAATCTTCGGATACGAAGTCCGACGCCTTGTCCATTAGGCCACACGGTCACTGACAAACAAGTGGAACTTATATACGACTCATCTCGAAACGCTCACACCACTGAGGAGTTGTGTTTTCGTTCTACACAGACGCTGCCCCTTGCTCTTTCCCACCCATTTGATACATTCAACCTGCTACGAGACCTACCAAATACAGACTGGGAAACTAAACCACACACTTTGTGCATTCGGAAATGTAAGGCAGGGCGTCCCTCGCCGCATTTGCTACGATGTCCATTTGCTACTTCTGCAGAAGTGGCGGCGACGACGACGACGACGACGACGACGACGACGACAACCGCGGAAGGCTCTGAGATATGTGAGAAATACATCTAAAAAATATATTTCAGACTGTCCCATCCCACCTTATGCTGTACCGCTTTGGCAAATGCTTTATCTGCGCCATTCGCCTTAATCACATCTGAGAGTAATTCTTAATAAAATGCCTCTCGCTAATTGTTAGTCATCCCAAATACTGTTCGCTATAAGGCCACGACGCGCAACTGATATCCCAAATTCGTCTGCCTCCTGTGAGGATCGAACTCACGACCCCTGGTTTACTAGACCAGTGCTCTGCCACTGAGCTAAAGAGGCGCGGCCTAGCGGTACTTTTGCGTACTTCATCCTTACGGTTGTCTGGATCATCAGACTTCAGCTGACAACACTTCATATTACCGTCTAGTATTTGCAGCTATGGCGACCCATTACTGCTTGCCTACACATCTGACACGTAAACGAAGTGCTCTCCAAATAACACCACTTGCTTTCAGAACATGTCTTTCACACATGTCTACAAAATCACCTTCACCTTCAAATACAGTTTCGTAGCGACTGACGGAGACGTAGGCAAAGTTTAAAGTTGCTATTTCCATTACATCACGTTAATCAGAAAAACGGTAAGTTACATCTGCAGAGGAACAAAATTCCGTTCCTCCCCACATGGGGCTCGAACCCACGACCCTGGGATTAAGAGCCTTATGTTCTACCGACTGAGCTAGCCGCGCTGCCTCGGTGAGTATATGCCGGTTAGCACGTCACACAGTACTCGTTTGGGTTGATTGGTCCCATACAGAACCTCCCCATGTTGCCTAATGTTTTCCTAACGTCACACTCGTCACGTAGTTCACTTTTATTTCATAATCATTTCTGAGAGGTAACAGAATTGCATGACAACCTGCAGAGCTAGTTTCGTCAAAATTAACACACATACTTGATGTGACTCATAAGCCGAACGAGTTACTTTCCGACGTTATTTTAGATGTGCAAGTGCCAGTCAAAAACACGCGGCGACGGCAATATGCAAACCAATTCGCTAGTTAACACCGGTCTTGTTGTGCGTGTTTCAAGCTCAAGAGCATCTCCAAGCAGAAAATGGTCAACAGCAACATTCACACGGTTTCGTACTGCTCAAGTGCTACACTAAAACGGTATGTTTCTTTTTCAGATCTGGAAAAACACGACCGAGAGAGGAATCAAACACGCAATCTTCGGATACGAAGTCCGACGCCTTGTCCATTAGGCCACACGGTCACTGACAAACAAGTGGAACTTATATACGACTCATCTCGAAACGCTCACACCACTGAGGAGTTGTGTTTTCGTTCTACACAGACGCTGCCCCTTGCTCTTTCCCACCCATTTGATACATTCAACCTGCTACGAGACCTACCAAATATAGACTGGGAAACTAAACCACACACTTTGTGCATTCGGAAATGTAAGGCAGGGCGTCCCTCGCCGCATTTGCTACGATGTCCATTTGCTACTTCTGCAGAAGTGGCGGCGGCGACGACGACGACGACGACGACGACGACGACGACGACGACGACAACCGCGGAAGGCTCTGAGATATGTGAGAAATACATCTATAAAATATATTTCAGACTGTCCCATCCCACCTTATGCTGTACCGCTTTGGCAAATGCTTTATCTGCGCCATTCGCCTTAATCACATCTGAGAGTAATTCTTAATAAAACGCCTCTCGCTAATTGTTAGTCATCCCAGATACTGTTTGCTATAAGGCCACGACGCGCAACTGATATCCAAAATTCGTCTGCCTCCTGTGAGGATCGAACTCACGACCCCTGGTTTACTAGACCAGTGCTCTGCCACTGAGCTAAAGAGGCGCGGCCTAGCGGTACTTTTGCGTACTTCATCCTTACGGTCGTCTGGATCATCAGACTTCAGCTGACAACACTTCATATTACCGTCTAATATTTGCACCTATGGCGACCCATTACTGCTTGCCTACACATCTGACACGTAAACGAAGTGCTCTCCAAATAACACCACTTGCATTTCAGAACATGTCTTCCACACATGTCTACAAAATCACCTTCACCTTCAAATACAGTTTCGTAGCGACTGACGGAGACGTAGGCAAAGTTTAAAGTTGCTATTTCCATTACATCACGTTAATCAGAAAAACGGTAAGTTACATCTGCAGAGGAACAAAATTCCGTTCCTCCCCACGTGGGGCTCGAACCCACGACCCTGGGATTAAGAGCCTTATGTTCTACCGACTAAGCTAGCCGCGCTGCCTCGGTGAGTATGTGCCGGTTAGCACGTCACACAGTACTCGTTTGGGTTGATTGGTCCCATACAGAACCTCCCCATGTTGCCTAATGTTTTCCTAACGTCACACTCGTCACGTAGTTCACTTTTATTTCATAATCATTTCTGAGAGGTAACAGAATTGCATGACAACCTGCAGAGCTAGTTTCGTCAAAATTAACACACATACTTGATGCGACTCATAAGCCGAACGAGTTACTTTCCGACGTTATTTTAGATGTGCAAGTGCCAGTCAAAAACACGCGGCGACGGCAATATGCAAACCAATTCGCTAGTTAACACCGGTCTTGTTGTGCGTGTTTTAAGCTGAAGAGCATCTCCAAGCAGAAAATGGTCAACAGCAACATTCACACGGTTTCGTACTGCTCAAGTGCTACACTAAAACGGTATGTTTCTTTTTCATATCTGGAAAAACACGACCGAGAGAGGAATCAAACACGCAATCTTCGGATACGAAGTCCGACGCCTTGTCCATTAGGCCACACGGTCACTGACAAACAAGTGGAACTTATATACGACTCATCTCGAAACGCTCACACCACTGAGGAGTTGTGTTTTCGTTCTACACAGACGCTGCCCCTTGCTCTTTCCCACCCATTTGATACATTCAACCTGCTACGAGACCTACCAAATACAGACTGGGAAACTAAACCACACACTTTGTGCATTCGGAAATGTAAGGCAGGGCGTCCCTCGCCGCATTTGCTACGATGTCCATTTGCTACTTCTGCAGAAGTGGCGGCGGCGGCGGCGACGACGACGACGACGACGACGACGACGACGACGACAACCGCGGAAGGCTCTGAGATATGTGAGAAATACATCTAAAAAATATATTTCAGACTGTCCCATCCCACCTTATGCTGTACCGCTTTGGCAAATGCTTTATCTGCGCCATTCGCCTTAATCACATCTGAGAGTAATTCTTAATAAAATGCCTCTCGCTAATTGTTAGTCATCCCAAATACTGTTCGCTATAAGGCCACGACGCGCAACTGATATCCCAAATTCGTCTGCCTCCTGTGAGGATCGAACTCACGACCCCTGGTTTACTAGACCAGTGCTCTGCCACTGAGCTAAAGAGGCGCGGCCTAGCGGTACTTTTGCGTACTTCATCCTTACGGTTGTCTGGATCATCAGACTTCAGCTGACAACACTTCATATTACCGTCTAGTATTTGCAGCTATGGCGACCCATTACTGCTTGCCTACACATCTGACACGTAAACGAAGTGCTCTCCAAATAACACCACTTGCTTTCAGAACATGTCTTTCACACATGTCTACAAAATCACCTTCACCTTCAAATACAGTTTCGTAGCGACTGACGGAGACGTAGGCAAAGTTTAAAGTTGCTATTTCCATTACATCACGTTAATCAGAAAAACGGTAAGTTACATCTGCAGAGGAACAAAATTCCGTTCCTCCCCACATGGGGCTCGAACCCACAACCCTGGGATTAAGAGCCTTATGTTCTACCGACTGAGCTAGCCGCGCTGCCTCGGTGAGTATATGCCGGTTAGCACGTCACACAGTACTCGTTTGGGTTGATTGGTCCCATACAGAACCTCCCCATGTTGCCTAATGTTTTCCTAACGTCACACTCGTCACGTAGTTCACTTTTATTTCATAATCATTTCTGAGAGGTAACAGAATTGCATGACAACCTGCAGAGCTAGTTTCGTCAAAATTAACACACATACTTGATGTGACTCATAAGCCGAACGAGTTACTTTCCGACGTTATTTTAGATGTGCAAGTGCCAGTCAAAAACACGCGGCGACGGCAATATGCAAACCAATTCGCTAGTTAACACCGGTCTTGTTGTGCGTGTTTCAAGCTCAAGAGCATCTCCAAGCAGAAAATGGTCAACAGCAACATTCACACGGTTTCGTACTGCTCAAGTGCTACACTAAAACGGTATGTTTCTTTTTCAGATCTGGAAAAACACGACCGAGAGAGGAATCAAACACGCAATCTTCGGATACGAAGTCCGACGCCTTGTCCATTAGGCCACACGGTCACTGACAAACAAGTGGAACTTATATACGACTCATCTCGAAACGCTCACACCACTGAGGAGTTGTGTTTTCGTTCTACACAGACGCTGCCCCTTGCTCTTTCCCACCCATTTGATACATTCAACCTGCTACGAGACCTACCAAATATAGACTGGGAAACTAAACCACACACTTTGTGCATTCGGAAATGTAAGGCAGGGCGTCCCTCGCCGCATTTGCTACGATGTCCATTTGCTACTTCTGCAGAAGTGGCGGCGGCGACGACGACGACGACGACGACGACGACGACGACGACGACGACGACGACGACGACGACGACAACCGCGGAAGGCTCTGAGATATGTGAGAAATACATCTATAAAATATATTTCAGACTGTCCCATCCCACCTTATGCTGTACCGCTTTGGCAAATGCTTTATCTGCGCCATTCGCCTTAATCACATCTGAGAGTAATTCTTAATAAAATGCCTCTCGCTAATTGTTAGTCATCCCAAATACTGTTCGCTATAAGGCCACGACGCGCAACTGATATCCAAAATTCGTCTGCCTCCTGTGAGGATCGAACTCACGACCCCTGGTTTACTAGACCAGTGCTCTGCCACTGAGCTAAAGAGGCGCGGCCTAGCGGTACTTTTGCGTACTTCATCCTTACGGTTGTCTGGATCATCAGACTTCAGCTGACAACACTTCATATTACCGTCTAATATTTGCAGCTATGGCGACCCATTACTGCTTGCCTACACATCTGACACGTAAAGGAAGTGCTCTCCAAATAACACCACTTGCTTTCAGAACATGTCTTTCACACATGTCTACAAAATCACCTTCACCTTCAAATACAGTTTCGTAGCGACTGACGGAGACGTAGGCAAAGTTTAAAGTTGCTATTTCCATTACATCACGTTAATCAGAAAAACGGTAAGTTACATCTGCAGAGGAACAAAATTCCGTTCCTCCCCACGTGGGGCTCGAACCCACGACCCTGGGATTAAGAGCCTTATGTTCTACCGACTGAGCTAGCCGCGCTGCCTCGGTGAGTATATGCCGGTTAGCACGTCACACAGTACTCGTTTGGGTTGATTGGTCCCATACAGAACCTCCCCATGTTGCCTAATGTTTTCCTAACGTCACACTCGTCACGTAGTTCACTTTTATTTCATAATCATTTCTGAGAGGTAACAGAATTGCATGACAACCTGCAGAGCTAGTTTCGTCAAAATTAACACACATACTTGATGTGACTCATAAGCCGAACGAGTTACTTTCCGACGTTATTTTAGATGTGCAAGTGCCAGTCAAAAACACGCGGCGACGGCAATATGCAAACCAATTCGCTAGTTAACACCGGTCTTGTTGTGCGTGTTTCAAGCTCAAGAGCATCTCCAAGCAGAAAATGGTCAACAGCAACATTCACACGGTTTCGTACTGCTCAAGTGCTACACTAAAACGGTATGTTTCTTTTTCAGATCTGGAAAAACACGACCGAGAGAGGAATCAAACACGCAATCTTCGGATACGAAGTCCGACGCCTTGTCCATTAGGCCACACGGTCACTGACAAACAAGTGGAACTTATATACGACTCATCTCGAAACGCTCACACCACTGAGGAGTTGTGTTTTCGTTCTACACAGACGCTGCCCCTTGCTCTTTCCCACCCATTTGATACATTCAACCTGCTACGAGACCTACCAAATATAGACTGGGAAACTAAACCACACACTTTGTGCATTCGGAAATGTAAGGCAGGGCGTCCCTCGCCGCATTTGCTACGATGTCCATTTGCTACTTCTGCAGAAGTGGCGGCGGCGACGACGACGACGACGACGACGACGACGACGACGACGACGACAACCGCGGAAGGCTCTGAGATATGTGAGAAATACATCTATAAAATATATTTCAGACTGTCCCATCCCACCTTCTGCTGTACCGCTTTGGCAAATGCTTTATCTGCGCCATTCGCCTTAATCACATCTGAGAGTAATTCTTAATAAAACGCCTCTCGCTAATTGTTAGTCATCCCAGATACTGTTTGCTATAAGGCCACGACGCGCAACTGATATCCAAAATTCGTCTGCCTCCTGTGAGGATCGAACTCACGACCCCTGGTTTACTAGACCAGTGCTCTGCCACTGAGCTAAAGAGGCGCGGCCTAGCGGTACTTTTGCGTACTTCATCCTTACGGTCGTCTGGATCATCAGACTTCAGCTGACAACACTTCATATTACCGTCTAATATTTGCAGCTATGGCGACCCATTACTGCTTGCCTACACATCTGACACGTAAACGAAGTGCTCTCCAAATAACACCACTTGCATTTCAGAACATGTCTTTCACACATGTCTACAAAATCACCTTCACCTTCAAATACAGTTTCGTAGCGACTGACGGAGACGTAGGCAAAGTTTAAAGTTGCTATTTCCATTACATCACGTTAATCAGAAAAAGGTAAGTTACATCTGCAGAGGAACAAAATTCCGTTCCTCCCCACGTGGGGCTCGAACCCACGACCCTGGGATTAAGAGCCTTATGTTCTACCGACTGAGCTAGCCGCGCTGAATCGGTGAGTATATGCCGGTTAGCACGTCAACACAGTACTCGTTTGGGTTGATTGATCCCATACAGAACCTCCCCATGTTGCCTAATGTTTTCCTAACGTCACACTCGTCACGTAGTTCACTTTTATTTCATAATCATTTCTGAGAGGTAACAGAATTGCATGACAACCTGCAGAGCTAGTTTCGTCAAAATTAACACACATACTTGATGTGACTCATAAGCCGAACGAGTTACTTTCCGACGCTATTTTAGATGTGCAAGTGCCAGTCAAAAACACGCGGCGACGGCAATATGCAAACCAATTCGCTAGTTAACACCGGTCTTGTTGTGCGTGTTTCAAGCTCAAGAGCATCTCCAAGCAGAAAATGGTCAACAGCAACGTTCACACGGGTTCGTACTGCTCAAGTGCTGCACTAAAACGGTATGTTTCTTTTTCATATCTGGAAAAACACGACCGAGAGAGGAATCAAACACGCAATCTTCGGATACGAAGTCCGACGCCTTATCCATTAGGCCACACGGTCACTGACAAACAAGTGGAACTTATATACGACTCATCTCAAAACGCTCACACCACTGAGGAGTTGTGTTTTCGTTCTACACAGACGCTGCCCCTTGCTCTTTCCCACCCATTTGATACATTTAACCTGCTACGAGACCTACCAAATACAGACTGGGAAACTAAACCACACACTTTGTGCATTCGGAAATGTAAGGCAGGGCGTCCCTCGCCGCATTTGCTACGATATCCATTTGCTACTTCTGCAGAAGTGGCGGCGACGACGACGACGACGACGACGACGACGACGACAACCGCGGAAGGCTCTGAGATATGTGAGAAATACATCTATAAAATATATTTCAGACTGTCCCATCCCACCTTATGCTGTACCGCTTTGGCAAATGCTTTATCTGCGCCATTCGCCTTAATCACATCTGAGAGTAATTCTTAATAAAACGCCTCTCGCTAATTGTTAGTCATCCCAAATACTGTTTGCTATAAGGCCACGACGCGCAACTGATATCCAAAATTCGTCTGCCTCCTGTGAGGATCGAACTCACGACCCCTGGTTTACTAGACCAGTGCTCTGCCACTGAGCTAAAGAGGCGCGGCCTAGCGGTACTTTTGCGTACTTCATCCTTACGGTCGTCTGGATCATCAGACTTCAGCTGACAACACTTCATATTACCGTCTAATATTTGCAGCTATGGCGACCCATTACTGCTTGCCTACACATCTGACACGTAAACGAAGTGCTCTCCAAATAACACCACTTGCATTTCAGAACATGTCTTTCACACATGTCTACAAAATCACCTTCACCTTCAAATACAGTTTCGTAGCGACTGACGGAGACGTAGGCAAAGTTTAAAGTTGCTATTTCCATTACATCACGTTAATCAGAAAAACGGTAAGTTACATCTGCAGAGGAACAAAATTCCGTTCCTCCCCACGTGGGGCTCGAACCCACGACCCTGGGATTAAGAGCCTTATGTTCTACCGACTAAGCTAGCCGCGCTGCCTCGGTGAGTATGTGCCGGTTAGCACGTCACACAGTACTCGTTTGGGTTGATTGGTCCCATACAGAACCTCCCCATGTTGCCTAATGTTTTCCTAACGTCACACTCGTCACGTAGTTCACTTTTATTTCATAATCATTTCTGAGAGGTAACAGAATTGCATGACAACCTGCAGAGCTAGTTTCGTCAAAATTAACACACATACTTGATGTGACTCATAAGCCGAACGAGTTACTTTCCGACGTTATTTTAGATGTGCAAGTGCCAGTCAAAAACACGCGGCGACGGCAATATGCAAACCAATTCGCTAGTTAACACCGGTCTTGTTGTGCGTGTTTTAAGCTGAAGAGCATCTCCAAGCAGAAAATGGTCAACAGCAACATTCACACGGTTTCGTACTGCTCAAGTGCTACACTAAAACGGTATGTTTCTTTTTCATATCTGGAAAAACACGACCGAGAGAGGAATCAAACACGCAATCTTCGGATACGAAGTCCGACGCCTTGTCCATTAGGCCACACGGTCACTAACAAACAAGTGGAACTTATATACGACTCATCTCGAAACGCTGACACCACTGAGGAGTTGTGTTTTCGTTCTACACAGACGCTGCCCCTTTCTCTTTCCCACCCATTTGATACATTCAACCTGCTACGAGACCTACCAAATATAGACTGGGAAACTAAACCACACACTTTGTGCATTCGGAAATGTAAGGCAGGGCGTCCCTCGCCGCATTTGCTACGATGTCCATTTGCTACTTCTGCAGAAGTGGCGGCGGCGACGACGACGACGACGACGACGACGACGACGACGACGACGACGACGACGACGACAACCGCGGAAGGCTCTGAGATATGTGAGAAATACATCTATAAAATATATTTCAGACTGTCCCATCCCACCTTATGCTGTACCGCTTTGGCAAATGCTTTATCTGCGCCATTCGCCTTAATCACATCTGAGAGTAATTCTTAATAAAATGCCTCTCGCTAATTGTTAGTCATCCCAAATACTGTTCGCTATAAGGCCACGACGCGCAACTGATATCCAAAATTCGTCTGCCTCCTGTGAGGATCGAACTCACGACCCCTGGTTTACTAGACCAGTGCTCTGCCACTGAGCTAAAGAGGCGCGGCCTAGCGGTACTTTTGCGTACTTCATCCTTACGGTCGTCTGGATCATCAGACTTCAGCTGACAACACTTCATATTACCGTCTAATATTTGCAGCTATGGCGACCCATTACTGCTTGCCTACACATCTGACACGTAAACGAAGTGCTCTCCAAATAACACCACTTGCTTTCAGAACATGTCTTTCACACATGTCTACAAAATCACCTTCACCTTCAAATACAGTTTCGTAGCGACTGACGGAGACGTAGGCAAAGTTTAAAGTTGCTATTTCCATTACATCACGTTAATCAGAAAAACGGTAAGTTACATCTGCAGAGGAACAAAATTCCGTTCCTCCCCACGTGGGGCTCGAACCCACGACCCTGGGATTAAGAGCCTTATGTTCTACCGACTGAGCTAGCCGCGCTGCCTCGGTGAGTATATGCCGGTTAGCACGTCACACAGTACTCGTTTGGGTTGATTGGTCCCATACAGAACCTCCCCATGTTGCCTAATGTTTTCCTAGCGTCACACTCGTCACGTAGTTCACTTTTATTTCATAATCATTTCTGAGAGGTAACAGAATTGCATGACAACCTGCAGAGCTAGTTTCGTCAAAATTAACACACATACTTGATGTGACTCATAAGCCGAACGAGTTACTTTCCGACGTTATTTTAGATGTGCAAGTGCCAGTCAAAAACACGCGGCGACGGCAATATGCAAACCAATTCGCTAGTTAACACCGGTCTTGTTGTGCGTGTTTCAAGCTCAAGAGCATCTCCAAGCAGAAAATGGTCAACAGCAACATTCACACGGTTTCGTACTGCTCAAGTGCTGCACTAAAACGGTATGTTTCTTTTTCATATCTGGAAAAACACGACCGAGAGAGGAATCAAACACGCAATCTTCGGATACGAAGTCCGACGCCTTATCCATTAGGCCACACGGTCACTGACAAACAAGTGGAACTTATATACGACTCATCTCAAAACGCTCACACCACTGAGGAGTTGTGTTTTCGTTCTACACAGACGCTGCCCCTTGCTCTTTCCCACCCATTTGATACATTCAACCTGCTACGAGACCTACCAAATATAGACTGGGAAACTAAACCACACACTTTGTGCATTCGGAAATGTAAGGCAGGGCGTCCCTCGCCGCATTTGCTACGATGTCCATTTGCTACTTCTGCAGAAGTGGCGGCGGCGACGACGACGACGACGACAACCGCGGAAGGCTCTGAGATATGTGAGAAATACATCTATAAAATATATTTCAGACTGTCCCATCCCACCTTATGCTGTACCGCTTTGGCAAATGCTTTATCTGCGCCATTCGCCTTAATCACATCTGAGAGTAATTCTTAATAAAACGCCTCTCGCTAATTGTTAGTCATCCCAAATACTGTTTGCTATAAGGCCACGACGCGCAACTGATATCCAAAATTCGTCTGCCTCCTGTGAGGATCGAACTCACGACCCCTGGTTTACTAGACCAGTGCTCTGCCACTGAGCTAAAGAGGCGCGGCCTAGCGGTACTTTTGCGTACTTCATCCTTACGGTCGTCTGGATCATCAGACTTCAGCTGACAACACTTCATATTACCGTCTAATATTTGCAGCTATGGCGACCCATTACTGCTTGCCTACACATCTGACACGTAAACGAAGTGCTCTCCAAATAACACCACTTGCATTTCAGAACATGTCTTTCACACATGTCTACAAAATCACCTTCACCTTCAAATACAGTTTCGTAGCGACTGACGGAGACGTAGGCAAAGTTTAAAGTTGCTATTTCCATTACATCACGTTAATCAGAAAAACGGTAAGTTACATCTGCAGAGGAACAAAATTCCGTTCCTCCCCACGTGGGGCTCGAACCCACGACCCTGGGATTAAGAGCCTTATGTTCTACCGACTAAGCTAGCTGCGCTGCCTCGGTGAGTATATGCCGGTTAGCACGTCACACAGTACTCGTTTGGGTTGATTGGTCCCATACAGAACCTCCCCATGTTGCCTAATGTTTTCCTAACGTCACACTCGTCACGTAGTTCACTTTTATTTCATAATCATTTCTGAGAGGTAACAGAATTGCATGACAACCTGCAGAGCTAGTTTCGTCAAAATTAACACACATACTTGATGTGACTCATAAGCCGAACGAGTTACTTTCCGACGTTATTTTAGATGTGCAAGTGCCAGTCAAAAACACGCGGCGACGGCAATATGCAAACCAATTCGCTAGTTAACACCGGTCTTGTTGTGCGTGTTTTAAGCTGAAGAGCATCTCCAAGCAGAAAATGGTCAACAGCAACATTCACACGGTTTCGTACTGCTCAAGTGCTACACTAAAACGGTATGTTTCTTTTTCAGATCTGGAAAAACACGACCGAGAGAGGAATCAAACACGCAATCTTCGGATACGAAGTCCGACGCCTTGTCCATTAGGCCACACGGTCACTGACAAACAAGTGGAACATATATACGACTCATCTCGAAACGCTCACACCACTGAGGAGTTGTGTTTTCGTTCTACACAGACGCTGCCCCTTGCTCTTTCCCACCCATTTGATACATTCAACCTGCTACGAGACCTACCAAATATAGACTGGGAAACTAAACCACACACTTTGTGCATTCGGAAATGTAAGGCAGGGCGTCCCTCGCCGCATTTGCTACGATGTCCATTTGCTACTTCTGCAGAAGTGGCGGCGGCGACGACGACGACGACGACGACGACGACAACCGCGGAAGGCTCTGAGATATGTGAGAAATACATCTAAAAAATATATTTCAGACTGTCCCATCCCACCTTATGCTGTACCGCTTTGGCAAATGCTTAATCTGCGCCATTCGCCTTAATCACATCTGAGAGTAATTCTTAATAAAACGCCTCTCGCTAATTGTTAGTCATCCCAGATACTGTTTGCTATAAGGCCACGACGCGCAACTGATATCAAAAATTCGTCTGCCTCCTGTGAGGATCGAACTCACGACCCCTGGTTTACTAGACCAGTGCTCTGCCACTGAGCTAAAGAGGCGCGGCCTAGCGGTACTTTTGCGTACTTCATCCTTACGGTCGTCTGGATCATCAGACTTCAGCTGACAACACTTCATATTACCGTCTAATATTTGCAGCTATGGCGACCCATTACTGCTTGCCTACACATCTGACACGTAAAGGAAGTGCTCTCCAAATAACACCACTTGCATTTCAGAACATGTCTTTCACACATGTCTACAAAATCACCTTCACCTTCAAATACAGTTTCGTAGCGACTGACGGAGACGTAGGCAAAGTTTAAAGTTGCTATTTCCATTACATCACGTTAATCAGAAAAACGGTAAGTTACATCTGCAGAGGAACAAAATTCCGTTCCTCCCCACGTGGGGCTCGAACCCACGACCCTGGGATTAAGAGCCTTATGTTCTACCGACTGAGCTAGCCGCGCTGCCTCGGTGAGTATATGCCGGTTAGCACGTCACACAGTACTCGTTTGGGTTGATTGGTCCCATACAGAACCTCCCCATGTTGCCTAATGTTTTCCTAACGTCACACTCGTCACGTTGTTCACTTTTATTTCATAATCATTTCTGAGAGGTAACAGAATTGCATGACAACCTGCAGAGATAGTTTCGTCAAAATTAACACACATACTTGATGTGACTCATAAGCCGAACGAGTTACTTTCCGACGTTATTTTAGATGTGCAAGTGCCAGTCAAAAACACGCGGCGACGGCAATATGCAAACCAATTCGCTAGTTAACACCGGTCTTGTTGTGCGTGTTTCAAGCTCAAGAGCATCTCCAAGCAGAAAATGGTCAACAGCAACATTCACACGGTTTCGTACTGCTCAAGTGCTACACTAAAACGGTATGTTTCTTTTTCAGATCTGGAAAAACACGACCGAGAGAGGAATCAAACACGCAATCTTCGGATACGAAGACCGACGCCTTGTCCATTAGGCCACACGGTCACTGACAAACAAGTGGAACTTATATACGACTCATCTCGAAACGCTCACACCACTGAGGAGTTGTGTTTTCGTTCTACACAGACGCTGCCCCTTGCTCTTTCCCACCCATTTGACACATTCAACCTGCTACGAGACCTACCAAATATAGACTGGGAAACTAAACCACACACTTTGTGCATTCGGAAATGTAAGGCAGGGCATCCCTCGCCGCATTTGCTACGATGTCCATTTGCTACTTCTGCAGAAGTGGCGGCGGCGGCGACGACGACGACGACGACGACGACGACGACGACGACGACGACGACGACGACGACCGCGGAAGGCTCTGAGATATGTGAGAAATACATCTATAAAATATATTTCAGACTGTCCCATCCCACCTTATGCTGTACCGCTTTGGCAAATGCTTTATCTGCGCCATTCGCCTTAATCACATCTGAGAGTAATTCTTAATAAAACGCCTCTCGCTAATTGTTAGTCATCCCAGATACTGTTTGCTATAAGGCCACGACGCGCAACTGATATCCAAAATTCGTCTGCCTCCTGTGAGGATCGAACTCACGACCCCTGGTTTACTAGACCAGTGCTCTGCCACTGAGCTAAAGAGGCGCGGCCTAGCGGTACTTATGCGTACTTCATCCTTACGGTCGTCTGGATCATCAGACTTCAGCTGACAACACTTCATATTACCGTCTAGTATTTGCAGCTATGGCGACCCATTACTGCCTGCCTACACGTCTGACACGTAAAGGAAGTGCTCTCCAAATAACACCACTTGCATTTCAGAACATGTCTTTCACACATGTCTACAAAATCACCTTCACCTTCAAATACAGTTTCGTAGCGACTGACGGAGACGTAGGCAAAGTTTAAAGTTGCTATTTCCATTACATCACGTTAATCAGAAAAAGGTAAGTTACATCTGCAGAGGAACAAAATTCCGTTCCTCCCCACGTGGGGCTCGAACCCACGACCCTGGGATTAAGAGCCTTATGTTCTACCGACTGAGCTAGCCGCGCTGAATCGGTGAGTATATGCCGGTTAGCACGTCAACACAGTACTCGTTTGGGTTGATTGGTCCCATACAGAACCTCCCCATGTTGCCTAATGTTTTCCTAACGTCACACTCGTCACGTAGTTCACTTTTATTTCATAATCATTTCTGAGAGGTAACAGAATTGCATGACAACCTGCAGAGCTAGTTTTCGTCAAAATTAACACACATACTTGATGTGACTCATAAGCCGAACGAGTTACTTTCCGACGCTATTTTAGATGTGCAAGTGCCAGTCAAAAACACGCGGCGACGGCAATATGCAAACCAATTCGCTAGTTAACACCGGTCTTGTTGTGCGTGTTTCAAGCTCAAGAGCATCTCCAAGCAGAAAATGGACAACAGCAACGTTCACACGGGTTCGTACTGCTCAAGTGCTGCACTAAAACGGTATGTTTCTTTTTCATATCTGGAAAAACACGACCGAGAGAGGAATCAAACACGCAATCTTCGGATACGAAGTCCGACGCCTTATCCATTAGGCCACACGGTCACTGACAAACAAGTGGAACTTATATACGACTCATCTCAAAACGCTCACACCACTGAGGAGTTGTGTTTTCGTTCTACACAGACGCTGCCCCTTGCTCTTTCCCACCCATTTGATACATTTAACCTGCTACGAGACCTACCAAATACAGACTGGGAAACTAAACCACACACTTTGTGCATTCGGAAATGTAAGGCAGGGCGTCCCTCGCCGCATTTGCTACGATATCCATTTGCTACTTCTGCAGAAGTGGCGGCGACGACGACGACGACGACGACGACGACGACGACGACGACAACCGCGGAAGGCTCTGAGATATGTGAGAAATACATCTATAAAATATATTTCAGACTGTCCCATCCCACCTAATGCTGTACCGCTTTGGCAAATGCTTTATCTGCGCCATTCGCCTTAATCACATCTGAGAGTAATTCTTAATAAAACGCCTCTCGCTAATTGTTAGTCATCCCAAATACTGTTTGCTATAAGGCCACGACGCGCAACTGATATCCAAAATTCGTCTGCCTCCTGTGAGGATCGAACTCACGACCCCTGGTTTACTAGACCAGTGCTCTGCCACTGAGCTAAAGAGGCGCGGCCTAGCGGTACTTTTGCGTACTTCATCCTTACGGTCGTCTGGATCATCAGACTTCAGCTGACAACACTTCATATTACCGTCTAATATTTGCAGCTATGGCGACCCATTACTGCTTGCCTACACATCTGACACGTAAAGGAAGTGCTCTCCAAATAACACCACTTGCTTTCAGAACATGTCTTTCACACATGTCTACAAAATCACCTTCACCTTCAAATACAGTTTCGTAGCGACTGACGGAGACGTAGGCAAAGTTTAAAGTTGCTATTTCCATTACATCACGTTAATCAGAAAAACGGTAAGTTACATCTGCAGAGGAACAAAATTCCGTTCCTCCCCACGTGGGGCTCGAACCCACGACCCTGGGATTAAGAGCCTTATGTTCTACCGACTGAGCTAGCCGCGCTGCCTCGGTGAGTATATGCCGGTTAGCACGTCACACAGTACTCGTTTGGGTTGATTGGTCCCATACAGAACCTCCCCATGTTGCCTAATGTTTTCCTAACGTCACACTCGTCACGTAGTTCACTTTTATTTCATAATCATTTCTGAGAGGTAACAGAATTGCATGACAACCTGCAGAGCTAGTTTCGTCAAAATTAACACACATACTTGATGTGACTCATAAGCCGAACGGGTTACTTTCCGACGTTATTTTAGATGTGCAAGTGCCAGTCAAAAACACGCGGCGACGGCAATATGCAAACCAATTCGCTAATTAACACCGGTCTTGTTGTGCGTGTTTCAAGCTCAAGAGCATCTCCAAGCAGAAAATGGTCAACAGCAACATTCACACGGTTTCGTACTGCTCAAGTGCTACACTAAAACGGTATGTTTCTTTTTCAGATCTGGAAAAACACGACCGAGAGAGGAATCAAACACGCAATCTTCGGATACGAAGTCCGACGCCTTGTCCATTAGGCCACACGGTCACTGACAAACAAGTGGAACTTATATACGACTCATCTCGAAACGCTCACACCACTGAGGAGTTGTGTTTTCGTTCTACACAGACGCTGCCCCTTGCTCTTTCCCACCCATTTGATACATTCAACCTGCTACGAGACCTACCAAATATAGACTGGGAAACTAAACCACACACTTTGTGCATTCGGAAATGTAAGGCAGGGCGTCCCTCGCCGCATTTGCTACGATGTCCATTTGCTACTTCTGCAGAAGTGGCGGCGGCGGCGGCGGCGACGACGACGACGACGACGACGACGACGACGACGACGACGACCGCGGAAGGCTCTGAGATATGTGAGAAATACATCTATAAAATATATTTCAGACTGTCCCATCCCACCTTATGCTGTACCGCTTTGGCAAATGCTTTATCTGCGCCATTCGCCTTAATCACATCTGAGAGTAATTCTTAATAAAACGCCTCTCGCTAATTGTTAGTCATCCCAGATACTGTTTGCTATAAGGCCACGACGCGCAACTGATATCAAAAATTCGTCTGCCTCCTGTGAGGATCGAACTCACGACCCCTGGTTTACTAGACCAGTGCTCTGCCACTGAGCTAAAGAGGCGCGGCCTAGCGGTACTTTTGCGTACTTCATCCTTACGGTCGTCTGGATCATCAGACTTCAGCTGACAACACTTCATATTACCGTCTAATATTTGCAGCTATGGCGACCCATTACTGCTTGCCTACACATCTGACACGTAAAGGAAGTGCTCTCCAAATAACACCACTTGCTTTCAGAACATGTCTTTCACACATGTCTACAAAATCACCTTCACCTTCAAATACAGTTTCGTAGCGACTGACGGAGACGTAGGCAAAGTTTAAAGTTGCTATTTCCATTACATCACGTTAATCAGAAAAACGGTAAGTTACATCTGCAGAGGAACAAAATTCCGTTCCTCCCCACGTGGGGCTCGAACCCACGACCCTGGGATTAAGAGCCTTATGTTCTACCGACTGAGCTAGCCGCGCTGCCTCGGTGAGTATATGCCGGTTAGCACGTCACACAGTACTCGTTTGGGTTGATTGGTCCCATACAGAACCTCCCCATGTTGCCTAATGTTTTCCTAACGTCACACTCGTCACGTAGTTCACTTTTATTTCATAATCATTTCTGAGAGGTAACAGAATTGCATGACAACCTGCAGAGCTAGTTTCGTCAAAATTAACACACATACTTGATGTGACTCATAAGCCGAACGAGTTACTTTCCGACGTTATTTTAGATGTGCAAGTGCCAGTCAAAAACACGCGGCGACGGCAATATGCAAACCAATTCGCTAGTTAACACCGGTCTTGTTGTGCGTGTTTCAAGCTCAAGAGCATCTCCAAGCAGAAAATGGTCAACAGCAACATTCACACGGTTTCGTACTGCTCAAGTGCTACACTAAAACGGTATGTTTCTTTTTCAGATCTGGAAAAACACGACCGAGAGAGGAATCAAACACGCAATCTTCGGATACGAAGTCCGACGCCTTGTCCATTAGGCCACACGGTCACTGACAAACAAGTGGAACTTATATACGACTCATCTCGAAACGCTCACACCACTGAGGAGTTGTGTTTTCGTTCTACACAGACGCTGCCCCTTGCTCTTTCCCACCCATTTGATACATTCAACCTGCTACGAGACCTACCAAATATAGACTGGGAAACTAAACCACACACTTTGTGCATTCGGAAATGTAAGGCAGGGCGTCCCTCGCCGCATTTGCTACGATGTCCATTTGCTACTTCTGCAGAAGTGGCGGCGGCGGCGGCGACGACGACGACGACGACGACGACGACGACGACGACGACGACCGCGGAAGGCTCTGAGATATGTGAGAAATACATCTATAAAATATATTTCAGACTGTCCCATCCCACCTTATGCTGTACCGCTTTGGCAAATGCTTTATCTGCGCCATTCGCCTTAATCACATCTGAGAGTAATTCTTAATAAAACGCCTCTCGCTAATTGTTAGTCATCCCAGATACTGTTTGCTATAAGGCCACGACGCGCAACTGATATCCAAAATTCGTCTGCCTCCTGTGAGGATCGAACTCACGACCCCTGGTTTACTAGACCAGTGCTCTGCCACTGAGCTAAAGAGGCGCGGCCTAGCGGTACTTTTGCGTACTTCATCCTTACGGTCGTCTGGATCATCAGACTTCAGCTGACAACACTTCATATTACCGTCTAATATTTGCAGCTATGGCGACCCATTACTGCTTGCCTACACATCTGACACGTAAAGGAAGTGCTCTCCAAATAACACCACTTGCATTTCAGAACATGTCTTTCACACATGTCTACAAAATCACCTTCACCTTCAAATACAGTTTCGTAGCGACTGACGGAGACGTAGGCAAAGTTTAAAGTTGCTATTTCCATTACATCACGTTAATCAGAAAAAGGTAAGTTACATCTGCAGAGGAACAAAATTCCGTTCCTCCCCACGTGGGGCTCGAACCCACGACCCTGGGATTAAGAGCCTTATGTTCTACCGACTGAGCTAGCCGCGCTGAATCGGTGAGTATATGCCGGTTAGCACGTCAACACAGTACTCGTTTGGGTTGATTGGTCCCATACAGAACCTCCCCATGTTGCCTAATGTTTTCCTAACGTCACACTCGTCACGTAGTTCACTTTTATTTCATAATCATTTCTGAGAGGTAACAGAATTGCATGACAACCTGCAGAGCTAGTTTCGTCAAAATTAACACACATACTTGATGTGACTCATAAGCCGAACGAGTTACTTTCCGACGCTATTTTAGATGTGCAAGTGCCAGTCAAAAACACGCGGCGACGGCAATATGCAAACCAATTCGCTAGTTAACACCGGTCTTGTTGTGCGTGTTTCAAGCTCAAGAGCATCTCCAAGCAGAAAATGGTCAACAGCAACGTTCACACGGGTTCGTACTGCTCAAGTGCTGCACTAAAACGGTATGTTTCTTTTTCATATCTGGAAAAACACGACCGAGAGAGGAATCAAACACGCAATCTTCGGATACGAAGTCCGACGCCTTATCCATTAGGCCACACGGTCACTGACAAACAAGTGGAACTTATATACGACTCATCTCAAAACGCTCACACCACTGAGGAGTTGTGTTTTCGTTCTACACAGACGCTGCCCCTTGCTCTTTCCCACCCATTTGATACATTTAACCTGCTACGAGACCTACCAAATACAGACTGGGAAACTAAACCACACACTTTGTGCATTCGGAAATGTAAGGCAGGGCGTCCCTCGCCGCATTTGCTACGATATCCATTTGCTACTTCTGCAGAAGTGGCGGCGACGACGACGACGACGACGACGACGACGACGACAACCGCGGAAGGCTCTGAGATATGTGAGAAATACATCTATAAAATATATTTCAGACTGTCCCATCCCACCTAATGCTGTACCGCTTTGGCAAATGCTTTATCTGCGCCATTCGCCTTAATCACATCTGAGAGTAATTCTTAATAAAACGCCTCTCGCTAATTGTTAGTCATCCCAAATACTGTTTGCTATAAGGCCACGACGCGCAACTGATATCCAAAATTCGTCTGCCTCCTGTGAGGATCGAACTCACGACCCCTGGTTTACTAGACCAGTGCTCTGCCACTGAGCTAAAGAGGCGCGGCCTAGCGGTGCTTTTGCGTACTTCATCCTTACGGTCGTCTGGATCATCAGACTTCAGCTGACAACACTTCATATTACCGTCTAATATTTGCAGCTATGGCGACCCATTACTGCTTGCCTACACATCTGACACGTAAAGGAAGTGCTCTCCAAATAACACCACTTGCTTTCAGAACATGTCTTTCACACATGTCTACAAAATCACCTTCACCTTCAAATACAGTTTCGTAGCGACTGACGGAGACGTAGGCAAAGTTTAAAGTTGCTATTTCCATTACATCACGTTAATCAGAAAAACGGTAAGTTACATCTGCAGAGGAACAAAATTCCGTTCCTCCCCACGTGGGGCTCGAACCCACGACCCTGGGATTAAGAGCCTTATGTTCTACCGACTGAGCTAGCCGCGCTGCCTCGGTGAGTATATGCCGGTTAGCACGTCACACAGTACTCGTTTGGGTTGATTGGTCCCATACAGAACCTCCCCATGTTGCCTAATGTTTTCCTAACGTCACACTCGTCACGTAGTTCACTTTTATTTCATAATCATTTCTGAGAGGTAACAGAATTGCATGACAACCTGCAGAGCTAGTTTCGTCAAAATTAACACACATACTTGATGTGACTCATAAGCCGAACGAGTTACTTTCCGACGTTATTTTAGATGTGCAAGTGCCAGTCAAAAACACGCGGCGACGGCAATATGCAAACCAATTCGCTAGTTAACACCGGTCTTGTTGTGCGTGTTTCAAGCTCAAGAGCATCTCCAAGCAGAAAATGGTCAACAGCAACATTCACACGGTTTCGTACTGCTCAAGTGCTACACTAAAACGGTATGTTTCTTTTTCAGATCTGGAAAAACACGACCGAGAGAGGAATCAAACACGCAATCTTCGGATACGAAGTCCGACGCCTTGTCCATTAGGCCACACGGTCACTGACAAACAAGTGGAACTTATATACGACTCATCTCGAAACGCTCACACCACTGAGGAGTTGTGTTTTCGTTCTACACAGACGCTGCCCCTTGCTCTTTCCCACCCATTTGATACATTCAACCTGCTACGAGACCTACCAAATATAGACTGGGAAACTAAACCACACACTTTGTGCATTCGGAAATGTAAGGCAGGGCGTCCCTCGCCGCATTTGCTACGATGTCCATTTGCTACTTCTGCAGAAGTGGCGGCGGCGGCGGCGGCGACGACGACGACGACGACGACGACGACGACGACGACGACGACCGCGGAAGGCTCTGAGATATGTGAGAAATACATCTATAAAATATATTTCAGACTGTCCCATCCCACCTTATGCTGTACCGCTTTGGCAAATGCTTTATCTGCGCCATTCGCCTTAATCACATCTGAGAGTAATTCTTAATAAAACGCCTCTCGCTAATTGTTAGTCATCCCAGATACTGTTTGCTATAAGGCCACGACGCGCAACTGATATCAAAAATTCGTCTGCCTCCTGTGAGGATCGAACTCACGACCCCTGGTTTACTAGACCAGTGCTCTGCCACTGAGCTAAAGAGGCGCGGCCTAGCGGTACTTTTGCGTACTTCATCCTTACGGTCGTCTGGATCATCAGACTTCAGCTGACAACACTTCATATTACCGTCTAATATTTGCAGCTATGGCGACCCATTACTGCTTGCCTACACATCTGACACGTAAAGGAAGTGCTCTCCAAATAACACCACTTGCTTTCAGAACATGTCTTTCACACATGTCTACAAAATCACCTTCACCTTCAAATACAGTTTCGTAGCGACTGACGGAGACGTAGGCAAAGTTTAAAGTTGCTATTTCCATTACATCACGTTAATCAGAAAAACGGTAAGTTACATCTGCAGAGGAACAAAATTCCGTTCCTCCCCACGTGGGGCTCGAACCCACGACCCTGGGATTAAGAGCCTTATGTTCTACCGACTGAGCTAGCCGCGCTGCCTCGGTGAGTATATGCCGGTTAGCACGTCACACAGTACTCGTTTGGGTTGATTGGTCCCATACAGAACCTCCCCATGTTGCCTAATGTTTTCCTAACGTCACACTCGTCACGTAGTTCACTTTTATTTCATAATCATTTCTGAGAGGTAACAGAATTGCATGACAACCTGCAGAGCTAGTTTCGTCAAAATTAACACACATACTTGATGTGACTCATAAGCCGAACGAGTTACTTTCCGACGTTATTTTAGATGTGCAAGTGCCAGTCAAAAACACGCGGCGACGGCAATATGCAAACCAATTCGCTAATTAACACCGGTCTTGTTGTGCGTGTTTCAAGCTCAAGAGCATCTCCAAGCAGAAAATGGTCAACAGCAACATTCACACGGTTTCGTACTGCTCAAGTGCTACACTAAAACGGTATGTTTCTTTTTCAGATCTGGAAAAACACGACCGAGAGAGGAATCAAACACGCAATCTTCGGATACGAAGTCCGACGCCTTGTCCATTAGGCCACACGGTCACTGACAAACAAGTGGAACTTATATACGACTCATCTCGAAACGCTCACACCACTGAGGAGTTGTGTTTTCGTTCTACACAGACGCTGCCCCTTGCTCTTTCCCACCCATTTGATACATTCAACCTGCTACGAGACCTACCAAATATAGACTGGGAAACTAAACCACACACTTTGTGCATTCGGAAATGTAAGGCAGGGCGTCCCTCGCCGCATTTGCTACGATGTCCATTTGCTACTTCTGCAGAAGTGGCGGCGGCGGCGGCGACGACGACGACGACGACGACGACGACGACGACGACGACCGCGGAAGGCTCTGAGATATGTGAGAAATACATCTATAAAATATATTTCAGACTGTCCCATCCCACCTTATGCTGTACCGCTTTGGCAAATGCTTTATCTGCGCCATTCGCCTTAATCACATCTGAGAGTAATTCTTAATAAAACGCCTCTCGCTAATTGTTAGTCATCCCAGATACTGTTTGCTATAAGGCCACGACGCGCAACTGATATCCAAAATTCGTCTGCCTCCTGTGAGGATCGAACTCACGACCCCTGGTTTACTAGACCAGTGCTCTGCCACTGAGCTAAAGAGGCGCGGCCTAGCGGTACTTTTGCGTACTTCATCCTTACGGTCGTCTGGATCATCAGACTTCAGCTGACAACACTTCATATTACCGTCTAATATTTGCAGCTATGGCGACCCATTACTGCTTGCCTACACATCTGACACGTAAAGGAAGTGCTCTCCAAATAACACCACTTGCATTTCAGAACATGTCTTTCACACATGTCTACAAAATCACCTTCACCTTCAAATACAGTTTCGTAGCGACTGACGGAGACGTAGGCAAAGTTTAAAGTTGCTATTTCCATTACATCACGTTAATCAGAAAAAGGTAAGTTACATCTGCAGAGGAACAAAATTCCGTTCCTCCCCACGTGGGGCTCGAACCCACGACCCTGGGATTAAGAGCCTTATGTTCTACCGACTGAGCTAGCCGCGCTGAATCGGTGAGTATATGCCGGTTAGCACGTCAACACAGTACTCGTTTGGGTTGATTGGTCCCATACAGAACCTCCCCATGTTGCCTAATGTTTTCCTAACGTCACACTCGTCACGTAGTTCACTTTTATTTCATAATCATTTCTGAGAGGTAACAGAATTGCATGACAACCTGCAGAGCTAGTTTCGTCAAAATTAACACACATACTTGATGTGACTCATAAGCCGAACGAGTTACTTTCCGACGCTATTTTAGATGTGCAAGTGCCAGTCAAAAACACGCGGCGACGGCAATATGCAAACCAATTCGCTAGTTAACACCGGTCTTGTTGTGCGTGTTTCAAGCTCAAGAGCATCTCCAAGCAGAAAATGGTCAACAGCAACGTTCACACGGGTTCGTACTGCTCAAGTGCTGCACTAAAACGGTATGTTTCTTTTTCATATCTGGAAAAACACGACCGAGAGAGGAATCAAACACGCAATCTTCGGATACGAAGTCCGACGCCTTATCCATTAGGCCACACGGTCACTGACAAACAAGTGGAACTTATATACGACTCATCTCAAAACGCTCACACCACTGAGGAGTTGTGTTTTCGTTCTACACAGACGCTGCCCCTTGCTCTTTCCCACCCATTTGATACATTTAACCTGCTACGAGACCTACCAAATATAGACTGGGAAACTAAACCACACACTTTGTGCATTCGGAAATGTAAGGCAGGGCGTCCCTCGCCGCATTTGCTACGATATCCATTTGCTACTTCTGCAGAAGTGGCGGCGACGACGACGACGACGACGACGACGACGACGACAACCGCGGAAGGCTCTGAGATATGTGAGAAATACATCTATAAAATATATTTCAGACTGTCCCATCCCACCTAATGCTGTACCGCTTTGGCAAATGCTTTATCTGCGCCATTCGCCTTAATCACATCTGAGAGTAATTCTTAATAAAACGCCTCTCGCTAATTGTTAGTCATCCCAAATACTGTTTGCTATAAGGCCACGACGCGCAACTGATATCCAAAATTCGTCTGCCTCCTGTGAGGATCGAACTCACGACCCCTGGTTTACTAGACCAGTGCTCTGCCACTGAGCTAAAGAGGCGCGGCCTAGCGGTACTTTTGCGTACTTCATCCTTACGGTCGTCTGGATCATCAGACTTCAGCTGACAACACTTCATATTACCGTCTAATATTTGCAGCTATGGCGACCCATTACTGCTTGCCTACACATCTGACACGTAAAGGAAGTGCTCTCCAAATAACACCACTTGCTTTCAGAACATGTCTTTCACACATGTCTACAAAATCACCTTCACCTTCAAATACAGTTTCGTAGCGACTGACGGAGACGTAGGCAAAGTTTAAAGTTGCTATTTCCATTACATCACGTTAATCAGAAAAACGGTAAGTTACATCTGCAGAGGAACAAAATTCCGTTCCTCCCCACGTGGGGCTCGAACCCACGACCCTGGGATTAAGAGCCTTATGTTCTACCGACTGAGCTAGCCGCGCTGCCTCGGTGAGTATATGCCGGTTAGCACGTCACACAGTACTCGTTTGGGTTGATTGGTCCCATACAGAACCTCCCCATGTTGCCTAATGTTTTCCTAACGTCACACTCGTCACGTAGTTCACTTTTATTTCATAATCATTTCTGAGAGGTAACAGAATTGCATGACAACCTGCAGAGCTAGTTTCGTCAAAATTAACACACATACTTGATGTGACTCATAAGCCGAACGAGTTACTTTCCGACGTTATTTTAGATGTGCAAGTGCCAGTCAAAAACACGCGGCGACGGCAATATGCAAACCAATTCGCTAGTTAACACCGGTCTTGTTGTGCGTGTTTCAAGCTCAAGAGCATCTCCAAGCAGAAAATGGTCAACAGCAACATTCACACGGTTTCGTACTGCTCAAGTGCTACACTAAAACGGTATGTTTCTTTTTCAGATCTGGAAAAACACGACCGAGAGAGGAATCAAACACGCAATCTTCGGATACGAAGTCCGACGCCTTGTCCATTAGGCCACACGGTCACTGACAAACAAGTGGAACTTATATACGACTCATCTCGAAACGCTCACACCACTGAGGAGTTGTGTTTTCGTTCTACACAGACGCTGCCCCTTGCTCTTTCCCACCCATTTGATACATTCAACCTGCTACGAGACCTACCAAATATAGACTGGGAAACTAAACCACACACTTTGTGCATTCGGAAATGTAAGGCAGGGCGTCCCTCGCCGCATTTGCTACGATGTCCATTTGCTACTTCTGCAGAAGTGGCGGCGGCGACGACGACGACGACGACGACGACGACAACCGCGGAAGGCTCTGAGATATGTGAGAAATACATCTAAAAAATATATTTCAGACTGTCCCATCCCACCTTATGCTGTACCGCTTTGGCAAATGCTTTATCTGCGCCATTCGCCTTAATCACATCTGAGAGTAATTCTTAATAAAATGCCTCTCGCTAATTGTTAGTCATCCCAAATACTGTTCGCTATAAGGCCACGACGCGCAACTGATATCCAAAATTCGTCTGCCTCCTGTGAGGATCGAACTCACGACCCCTGGTTTACTAGACCAGTGCTCTGCCACTGAGCTAAAGAGGCGCGGCGTAGCGGTACTTTTGCGTACTTCATCCTTACGGTCGTCTGGATCATCAGACTTCAGCTGACAACACTTCATATTACCGTCTAATATTTGCAGCTATGGCGACCCATTACTGCTTGCCTACACATCTGACACGTAAAGGAAGTGCTCTCCAAATAACACCACTTGCTTTCAGAACATGTCTTTCACACATGTCTACAAAATCACCTTCACCTTCAAATACAGTTTCGTAGCGACTGACGGAGACGTAGGCAAAGTTTAAAGTTGCTATTTCCATTACATCACGTTAATCAGAAAAACGGTAAGTTACATCTGCAGAGGAACAAAATTCCGTTCCTCCCCACGTGGGGCTCGAACCCACGACCCTGGGATTAAGAGCCTTATGTTCTACCGACTGAGCTAGCCGCGCTGCCTCGGTGAGTATATGCCGGTTAGCACGTCACACAGTACTCGTTTGGGTTGATTGGTCCCATACAGAACCTCCCCATGTTGCCTAATGTTTTCCTAACGTCACACTCGTCACGTAGTTCACTTTTATTTCATAATCATTTCTGAGAGGTAACAGAATTGCATGACAACCTGCAGAGCTAGTTTCGTCAAAATTAACACACATACTTGATGTGACTCATAAGCCGAACGAGTTACTTTCCGACGTTATTTTAGATGTGCAAGTGCCAGTCAAAAACACGCGGCGACGGCAATATGCAAACCAATTCGCTAGTTAACACCGGTCTTGTTGTGCGTGTTTCAATCTCAAGAGCATCTCCAAGCAGAAAATGGTCAACAGCAACATTCACACGGTTTCGTACTGCTCAAGTGCTACACTAAAACGGTATGTTTCTTTTTCAGATCTGGAAAAACACGACCGAGAGAGGAATCAAACACGCAATCTTCGGATACGAAGACCGACGCCTTGTCCATTAGGCCACACGGTCACTGACAAACAAGTGGAACTTATATACGACTCATCTCGAAACGCTCACACCACTGAGGAGTTGTGTTTTCGTTCTACACAGACGCTGCCCCTTGCTCTTTCCCACCCATTTGATACATTCAACCTGCTACGAGACCTACCAAATATAGACTGGGAAACTAAACCACACACTTTGTGCATTCGGAAATGTAAGGCAGGGCGTCCCTCGCCGCATTTGCTACGATGTCCATTTGCTACTTCTGCAGAAGTGGCGGCGGCGACGACGACGACGACGACGACGACGACGACGACGACAACGACAACCGCGGAAGGCTCTGAGATATGTGAGAAATACATCTATAAAATATATTTCAGACTGTCCCATCCCACCTTATGCTGTACCGCTTTGGCAAATGCTTTATCTGCGCCATTCGCCTTAATCACATCTGAGAGTAATTCTTAATAAAACGCCTCTCGCTAATTGTTCGTCATCCCAGATACTGTTTGCTATAAGGCCACGACGCGCAACTGATATCCAAAATTCGTCTGCCTCCTGTGAGGATCGAACTCACGACCCCTGGTTTACTAGACCAGTGCTCTGCCACTGAGCTAAAGAGGCGCGGCCTAGCGGTACTTTTGCGTACTTCATCCTTACGGTCGTCTGGATCATCAGACTTCAGCTGACAACACTTCATATTACCGTCTAATATTTGCAGCTATGGCGACCCATTACTGCTTGCCTCCACATCTGACACGTAAAGGTAGTGCTCTCCAAATAACACCACTTGCATTTCAGAACATGTCTTTCACACATGTCTACAAAATCACCTTCACCTTCAAATACAGTTTCGTAGCGACTGACGGAGACGTAGGCAAAGTTTAAAGTTGCTATTTCCATTACATCACGTTAATCAGAAAAACGGTAAGTTACATCTGCAGAGGAACAAAATTCCGTTCCTCCCCACGTGGGGCTCGAACCCACGACCCTGGGATTAAGAGCCTTATGTTCTACCGACTGAGCTAGCCGCGCTGCCTCGGTGAGTATATGCAGGTTAGCACGTCACACAGTACTCGTTTGGTTAATTGGTCCCATACAGAACCTCCCCATGTTGCCTAATGTTTTTCTAACGTCACACTCGTCACGTAGTTCACTTTTATTTCATAATCATTTCTGAGAGGTAACAGAATTGCATGACAACCTGCAGAGCTAGTTTCGTCAAAATTAACACACATACTTGATGTGACTCATAAGCCGAACGAGTTACTTTCCGACGTTATTTTCGATGTGCAAGTGCCAGTCAAAAACACGCGGCGACGGCAATATGCAAACCAATTCGCTAGTTAACACCGGTCTTGTTGTGCGTGTTTTAAGCTGAAGAGCATCTCCAAGCAGAAAATGGTCAACAGCAACATTCACACGGTTTCGTACTGCTCAAGTGCTACACTAAAACGGTATGTTTCTTTTTCAGATCTGGAAAAACACGACCGAGAGAGGAATCAAACACGCAGTCTTCGGATACGAAGTCCGACGCCTTGTCCATTAGGCCACACGGTCAATGACAAACAAGTGGAACTTATATACGACTCATCTCGAAACGCTCACACCACTGAGGAGTTGTGTTTTCGTTCTACACAGACGCTGCCCCTTGCTCTTTCCCACCTATTTGATACATTCAACCTGCTACGAGACCTACCAAATATAGACTGGGAAACTAAACCACACACTTTGTGCATTCGGAAATGTAAGGCACGGCGTCCCTCGCCGCATTTGCTACGATGTCCATTTGCTACTTCTGCAGAAGTGGCGGCGGCGACGACGACGACGACGACGGCAACCGCGGAAGGCTCTGAGATATGTGAGAAATACATCTATAAAATATATTTCAGACTGTCCCATCCCACCTTATGCTGTACCGCTTTGGCAAATGCTTTATCTGCGCCATTCGCCTTCATCACATCTGAGAGTAATTCTTAATAAAACGCCTCTCGCTAATTGTTAGTCAACCCAAATACTGTTTGCTATAAGGCTACGACGCGCAACTGATATCCAAAATTCGTCTGCCTCCTGTGAGGATCGAACTCACGACCCCTGGTTTACTAGACCAGTGCTCTGCCACTGAGCTAAAGAGGCGCGGCCTAGCGGTACTTTTGCGTACTTCATCCTTACGGTCGTCTGGATCATCAGACTTCAGCTGACAACACTTCATATTACCGTCTAATATTTGCAGCTATGGCGACCCATTACTGCTTGCCTACACATCTGACACGTAAAGGAAGTGCTCTCCAAATAACACCACTTGCATTTCAGAACATGTCTTTCACACATGTCTACAAAATCACCTTCACCTTCAAATACAGTTTCGTAGCGACTGACGGAGACGTAGGCAAAGTTTAAAGTTGCTATTTCCATTACATCACGTTAATCAGAAAAACGGTAAGTTACATCTGCAGAGGAACAAAATTCCGTTCCTCCCCACGTGGGGCTCGAACCCACGACCCTGGGATTAAGAGCCTTATGTTCTACCGACTAAGCTAGCCGCGCTGCCTCGGTGAGTATGTGCCGGATAGCACGTCACACAGTACTCGTTTGGGTTGATTGGTCCCATACAGAACCTCCCCATGTTGCCTATTGTTTTCCTAACGTCACACTCGTCACGTAGTTCACTTTTATTTCATAATCATTTCTGAGAGGTAACAGAATTGCATGACAACCTGCAGAGCTAGTTTCGTCAAAATTAACACACATACTTGATGTGACTCATAAGCCGAACGAGTTACTTTCCGACGTTATTTTAGATGTGCAAGTGCCAGTCAAAAACACGCGGCGACGGCAATATGCAAACCAATTCGCTAGTTAACACCGGTCTTGTTGTGCGTGTTTCAATCTCAAGAGCATCTCCAAGCAGAAAATGGTCAACAGCAACATTCACACGGTTTCGTACTGCTCAAGTGCTACACTAAAACGGTATGTTTCTTTTTCAGATCTGGAAAAACACGACCGAGAGAGGAATCAAACACGCAATCTTCGGATACGAAGACCGACGCCTTGTCCATTAGGCCACACGGTCACTGACAAACAAGTGGAACTTATATACGACTCATCTCGAAACGCTCACACCACTGAGGAGTTGTGTTTTCGTTCTACACAGACGCTGCCCCTTGCTCTTTCCCACCCATTTGATACATTCAACCTGCTACGAGACCTACCAAATATAGACTGGGAAACTAAACCACACACTTTGTGCATTCGGAAATGTAAGGCAGGGCGTCCCTCGCCGCATTTGCTACGATGTCCATTTGCTACTTCTGCAGAAGTGGCGGCGGCGACGACGACGACGACGACGACGACGACGACGACGACGACGACAACGACAACCGCGGAAGGCTCTGAGATATGTGAGAAATACATCTATAAAATATATTTCAGACTGTCCCATCCCACCTTATGCTGTACCGCTTTGGCAAATGCTTTATCTGCGCCATTCGCCTTCATCACATCTGAGAGTAATTCTTAATAAAACGCCTCTCGCTAATTGGTCGTCATCCCAGATACTGTTTGCTATAAGGCCACGACGCGCAACTGATATCCAAAATTCGTCTGCCTCCTGTGAGGATCGAACTCACGACCCCTGGTTTACTAGACCAGTGCTCTGCCACTGAGCTAAAGAGGCGCGGCCTAGCGGTACTTTTGCGTACTTCATCCTTACGGTCGTCTGGATCATCAGACTTCAGCTGACAACACTTCATATTACCGTCTAGTATTTGCAGCTATGGCGACCCATTACTGCTTGCCTACACGTCTGACACGTAAAGGAAGTGCTCTCCAAATAACACCACTTGCATTTCAGAACATGTCTTTCACACATGTCTACAAAATCACCTTCACCTTCAAATACAGTTTCGTAGCGACTGACGGAGACGTAGGCAAAGTTTAAAGTTGCTATTTCCATTACATCACGTTAATCAGAAAAACGGTAAGTTACATCTGCAGAGGAACAAAATTCCGTTCCTCCCCACGTGGGGCTCGAACCCACGACCCTGGGATTAAGGGCCTTATGTTCTACCGACTGAGCTAGCCGCGCTGCCTCGGTGAGTATATGCCGGTTAGCACGTCACACAGTACTCGTTTGGGTTGATTGGTCCCATACAGAACCTCCCCATGTTGCCTAATGTTTTCCTAACGTCACACTCGTCACGTAGTTCACTTTTATTTCATAATCATTTCTGAGAGGTAACAGAATTGCATGACAACCTGCAGAGCTAGTTTCGTCAAAATTAACACACATACTTGATGTGACTCATAAGCCGAACGAGTTACTTTCCGACGTTATTTTAGATGTGCAAGTGCCAGTCAGAAACACGCGGCGACGGCAATATGCAAACCAATTCGCTAGTTAACACCGGTCTTGTTGTGCGTGTTTTAAGCTGAAGAGCATCTCCAAGCAGAAAATGGTCAACAGCAACATTCACACGGTTTCGTAGTGCTCAAGTGCTACACTAAAACGGTATGTTTCTTTTTCATATCTGGAAAAACACGACCGAGAGAGGAATCAAACACGCAATCTTCGGATACGAAGTCCGACGCCTTGTCCATTAGGCCACACGGTCACTGACAAACAAGTGGAACTTATATACGACTCATCTCGAAACGCTCACACCACTGAGGAGTTGTGTTTTCGTTCTACACAGACGCTGCCCCTTGCTCTTTCCCACCCATTTGATACATTCAACCTGCTACGAGACCTACCAAATATAGACTGGGAAACTAAACCACACACTTTGTGCATTCGGAAATGTAAGGCAGGGCGTCCCTCGCCGCATTTGCTACGATGTCCATTTGCTACTTCTGCAGAAGTGGCGACGACGACGACGACGACAACCGCGGAAGGCTCTGAGATATGTGAGAAATACATCTATAAAATATATTTCAGACTGTCCCATCCCACCTTATGCTGTACCGCTTTGGCAAATGCTTTATCTGCGCCATTCGCCTTAATCACATCTGAGAGTAATTCTTAATAAAACGCCTCTCGCTAATTGTTCGTCATCCCAGATACTGTTTGCTATAAGGCCACGACGCGCAACTGATATCCAAAATTCGTCTGCCTCCTGTGAGGATCAAACTCACGACCCCTGGTTTACTAGACCAGTGCTCTGCCACTGAGCTAAAGAGGCGCGGCCTAGCGGTACATTTGCGTACTTCATCCTTACGGTCGTCTGGATCATCAGACTTCAGCTGACAACACTTCATATTACCGTCTAATATATGCAGCTATGGCGACCCATTACTGCTTGCCTACACATCTGACACGTAAAGGAAGTGCTCTCCAAATAACACCACTTGCTTTCAGAACATGTCTTTCACACATGTCTACAAAATCACCTTCACCTTCAAATACAGTTTCGTAGCGACTGACGGAGACGTAGGCAAAGTTTAAAGTTGCTATTTCCATTACATCACGTTAATCAGAAAAACGGTAAGTTACATCTGCAGAGGAACAAAATTCCGTTCCTCCCCACGTGGGGCTCGAACCCACGACCCTGGGATTAAGAGCCTTATGTTCTACCGACTTTTTTTTCTAATTAACCCTTGGATTAAGAGTGTGACGCTCTACCAACTTTTTTTTTGTTTTTTTTATTAAAGTCCGACGCCTTATCCATTTGTTTTTTTTGTTTTTTTTAGTTTTTTTTTTTTGTTCGTTGTAATTTGTATATTCGTTTGTTTTCTATCCATCTTCTTTGCTCGTTTCTGCTGTCTGTTTTGCGCTTTTGTTTCATTCAAAATACACCAAATTTAATATGGCGTAGAAATAACTGATCCTGGGAAGGACATATTCTTGATCTCATACGTTGCTTTATTCAGAATCACAATGAGACCAATGGAAGTCTTTGCTGTGAGTATAACCTTGACTATAGTACAGGAAAAACGAATTGTTATAACAGATATTCATGTTATCCACGTCCTACTTCATCTCAAGGACGATGTGAAGAAAATTTTGAAATGTTGACTGATACCGGTGCCCATATTGGTTGGTTGTGCGCCAGTGTTGGTGTGAGAGATATACTTGAAAATCTAAGACATTAGGCGCACTGCCGGACAGAATATAGTGGATAAAATGTCCCATAAGCCATAGGTAGCTGTTATGTTTGGCTGCAGGGAAGAGTCGGTAGTCCGGGCGCAGAATGTCGTGGATCTGAATCGCATGAGGCGCAGTCCGGTTGAGCACAGCGAGTTTTTTGCGCGTCCAATTCCAGATGTGCACTTGATCCTTGCAGACAAACAGATGTGCAATAGTCTCAACCATGTGGCACAAGTCGCAGTAGGGACTGGGTGCAAGATTAATCCTGTGCCGCTTTTCTTTCGTCGGAATAGTGTCAGCGACCACGTCATACCATTTGGAGCGGACATCTGTCGGAAGCGTTGGATTATGGATGTTAGCCCAAACGAGGGACCAATTGCAAGCCGGATACTTCTTTTCCAAGGGGCCAGGCAGTGACGGCCGAAGTAAGTGGCGATACAGTTTTACCGTCGGCTTCTTGAAAAGCTCGTCGTCGAGATAGCTACTTTCAAGGTAATACAGTGCTATATGCTGAAAGTGCGGGCCGACGTGGCCAATGTCCACAGGCGGAGATATATTGCGGGGGCGGGACAGTTGATAGAGCCGCTTCGTGACGGTGTCCTCGCTGGCGGTGAGTATCTGCCATGAGCGTTTCAGATACAGGGCTAGGGCATGAATGCCGGGGTTTTTCAAGCCAAGGCCTCCCATATGGCATGGCAGTGCTGTCGTGGTGAAGGAAACCTTAAAAATATTGAGCTTCCAGACGTACCAGGCGGCCGCCGCTAGGAGTGATCTTGCTACTGTGGGTGGCATAGGTAGGACGGCGGCAACAAATTGTAATTTAGAGAGGGCATCAGAGTTGACGAAAAAGGCTCGCTGCAGACGATCGAGGTGTCGCATGTTCTGGTCGCGCAGGAGTGCTTTTATCGCCTGAATTTTGGGTATCCAATTTTTGTGAGACATGTCCAGAGGCCGGGCCGTAACGTAGAGACCAAGGTGTTTTCTAGTCTGTACACAGGGCAGCCAAGCGTCGCCTGTGATAGGTCGTTCTTGACCAAGCGTTAAGGCGGCGGATTTATTGACGTTTAACATGGCACCACTATCTCTTTGGAATTCCTCAAGAATGCGTTTCGCTGCGGTGACATCGCGAACGTCGTTAAGAAGCACGCTGACATCGTCTGCGTAAGCTTGGACCACAGACTTGATACCATAAAACTGGAATCCAGGGAGGCTATGATGTAGATGGCGCAACAAGGGTTCCATGAGGATCGCATAGAGCGTCGTTGAAAGTGGACTGCCTTGCTTGATACCCCGTGAGAGCTGGATGTACTCCGTCAATGTATTATTGATCAGGAAGCGCGTACGGGTACCACTGATACAGTTGTTGATGAGGTGGATAAAATTAAGACTGAAGCCCATTGATTCCATCACGCCGCTGAGATAGTGATAGTCAGCTCGATCGTAAGCCTTATCGAAGTCAAGAAATGCTATGGCCATAGGAGTGCGGGTGGCCCAGGTGAGGGAGACGAGATCCCGATATAGCGCCAAAATGGTGGACAGCGACCGACCACGGATCGCACTCATTTGGTATGGTCCCAGAAGATAGGGTAACAGCTGCCGTAATCGGGCATTGAGGGCGCGCGTCAGAAGCTTAAAGTCGGCATTGAGCAGAGTAATGGGCCGCAGATCTTTGGTGGTGGTCGGCGTCGGCGTCTTAGGTATTAAAACAGTTAACCCTTCTGTGAAGGCTGGGGGTAGAGCAATCCCACGTAGTACTTCATTGTACATCTCTGTGAGTTCGTCCCCTAATATAGGCCAATATTTGACGTAAAACTCGACAGAGAGCCCGTCCGTGCCCGGAGATTTATTTCGTGGCGCAGCAAGCAGGGCATCCTTCAGTTCTTCTTTGGTAAAGGGAGCAAGCAGGTCCCGATTGAGGTCGTCGGTAATGCGGTACGGCGGGGGTCCAGAAAGATACCATTCTCGCACTTTCTCATGTGGTACACCAGCACAGGTGTAAAGTGCAGCAAAGTGGTTGGTAACATGGTTTTTGATGTCTCGCTGTAGGGTATAACAAGCACCGTCTGCATCCTGCAACTTATGAATAAGTTTCCTACGCGCTGCACGTAACTGTTGGACGATATGATGGACTGACGTCTGCTGTTGCGGCAAGTTTGTGGAGTCACGTGCTCGAATCTGGTGGCCGACGGCGGTGCAGGCCGTCAAGGATGTAATCTTGGCTTGGAGTCTGCGTACGTGCGTGATGTTATTAGGCACCTGATGATAATCCCGGTACAATTCTCGCAGGGCACAGAAATAGAATTCAGTGATTTCCTTCTCACCGCGAGCACGAATCCGGGCGTGGTGCTTGATGCAAGTAATGAGTTTCCCCTTTGCATGAAGCGTCCACCAATCAATCCACGTGGAATACGTGGGCCTGCTTGATGTTACGGAGTGCCAAACTGACCGGATCTCACGCTCTAAAGTGGCGTCTTGTAAGAGGCGACAGTTGAGTTGCCATCGTCCGAAGCCTCTATAAACTTTCTGCGGTGAGTGATTAAAGACGATGTGGTAAGCGATATGGTCACTGAAATTAACGGGCCAATATTCGCAAGTTCCCACGTCGGCTAAAAGACCGCGTTGCACATATATGCGATCTAACCTGCTGGAAGATGTCTGCGTAAAGTGAGTAAAGGCAACTTCATCTGGGTGTAAGGTCGCCCACGTGTCGACTGACTGCAATTCTGTAACCAGTGTTAGCAGTTCCTGGCTGAAGTTAAAGTTCGGCGTTTGATCGGTGCGGCGCAATACGCAGTTAAAGTCACCACCCATAATAATACGCAGACGCAAGTCGGTGATTAGATTCGCTATCTCTCCCGTGTAAAACTCCCTCCTCGCCGCTCGCGCGTTGGAACCGGAAGGGGCGTACACATTAAGAAGGAGTACATCATGGAACTGTGCGGCAATGCCTCGTCCGGTAGGTAACATGGACAAACAAGAACATTCAATGCCTTCCCGATACAGAATGATCGTACCTGCCTCCGTCCCTATATTGACAATGGCGTCATAACCGGGGACGTCGGCTAGGAGTGGAGTCAGTGCTTCCTGTACGAACAGAATATCTATATCAGCGGCCCGTAAATAATGTCGAAGGCTGTGGATTTTTGCTTGAGAGACAATGCGGTTAACATTTATGGTAGAAATCTTATAGGATTGTCGTGAACGGAGCGATGTGGGATGAGTGGTCATCTGCAGATGAAAACAGGTACGATTTTTATCCCTTCAACAGTCGTCCGCTTCGGAGGTCGTATAAGTCTAGACGTCGCCGTCCGTGGACGCTGCATTGCGCCGAGACGTAAGCAGCGTATCACCAGTTGCCATCGGTTCTTCACGCTCGGGATTGCCAGTCATATCTTCAATATCATCCGCCCAATTATCGACAGACACAGCCGTCGTCGCGCCTGCTGCAGCAGTTCCGGAACCGCATTGCGGGCCGTCACCCTGCACATCTGCCACTTGGGCCGTCCGCGGTGGTGCACTAATATGTGCCCTCCCCGTGTCAAGGTTGGATACATCATCGTCAATATTCATGGGTGAGGCCAACGACGGAAGACAATCTTCGGTCCCCGAAGTGTCATCACAGATCATGCGGCCCGCGTGTTTGGCCTTTTCACGCAAGGGAGGTGCCGATTGAGCTGCCGCCGGACGAGCGATCCGACGTTTCTTGTGCTTTTTCGGGGAGGACCCACTGACAGAGGCTTCCGCATTCTTTAAAGGAAGAGGAAGAGTCTCTGTCTCTTGCTGGCTGTCAGTGGCGGTAGTGGCCGCCTCCACAACGTCAACCCTGGCTTCCTCACGTGAGGCGTCACGGGGCACCGCGGCAGGTAAGCCAGCGACCGGCAAGGTTTCCTGAGCGGTAGAGATTTCCATAGGTACATCTCCGTCATTCGTAACATCGGCCACACTAAGTCCGACTTCCGCAGCCGACGCAGTGGGTGTATTTGCACGGACCGCCGCTACATGAGTAGTCGGTAATATTGTCGGTTGCGGGGGAGGGCCCAGTTCACCCGCAGGCAGCTGCGTTACACGTCGTTGGATGCACTGTGCCCGGACGTGTCCCGTGGAATTACAGCCTGAACATGTACGAGGCTGTGCCTCATATATGATTATCGCCCTATATCCACAAATCGTTAGGTAGGACGGAATATGCCGTTGCAATTCGATCTTAATTTGCCGCACACCGTTCAAAACAGGGTACTTATGGAACGGGGCCCACTTTTCGGCAATGTTACTGATAATTTTGCCGTAGGACTTAATAGAAGCATTAATTTGTTCAGCCGAGATTTCAAAAGGCAACTCGAAAATCCTGACGGTACGAATACCAAGACCAGCGTGGACAACAGTCACCTCACCAACATTCCCGTCACTGTGTCGAAATTTATAGGTACCGCCACATGAATCGATGATTTTGTCGCACAATTCTGGGTCACGCAATTTGATATAAACTGTGCTACTGACAATAGACAAATGGATACCAATGATATCGGTGGGAGGCAATTTTACGTCTTCATCGAGAAATCGTTCGACTTCGTAATATTTCGGTCGAGAAAAACTTCCATCAAACATAAACTTCAAAGTATCTTTCCGCTCTGGGTGATCCATGTTAGGTTCTATTCGTTACAAACAAGATGATTGCGCGCCGCAACGGCCCTCGACTCACCACGTGCCGCACCGCAGGCCGCAGCTGAGCACGTAAACAACGCTCCAGGCACGTCCGACCTGCACGACGGCCGCGCCTCGACTGACTGAGCTAGCCGCGCTGCCTCGGTGAGTATATGCCGGTTAGCACGTCACACAGTACTCGTTTGGGTTGATTGGTCCCATACAGAACCTCTCCATGTTGCCTAATGTTTTCCTAACGTCACACTCGTCACGTAGTTCACTTTTATTTCATAATCATTTCTGACAGGTAACAGAATTGCATGACAACCTGCAGAGCTAGTTTCGTCAAAATTAACACACATACTTGATGTGACTCATAAGCCGAACGAGTTACTTTCCGACGTTATTTTAGATGTGCAAGTGCCAGTCAAAAACACGCGGCGACGGCAATATGCAAACCAATTCGCTAGTTAACACCGGCCTTGTTGTGCGTGTTTTAAGCTGAAGAGCATCTCCAAGCAGAAAATGGTCAACAGCAACATTCACACGGTTTCGTACTGCTCAAGTGCTACACTAAAACGGTATGTTTCTTTTTCAGATCTGGAAAAACACGACCGAGAGAGGAATCAAACACGCAATCTTCGGATACGACGTCCGACGCCTTATCCATTTTTTTTTCTTTTTTTGTTAGTTTTTTTCTTTTGGGCCTCCCTTCTCCCCACACAGCCCATCCATTCGCTCTCCTTTTATGCCTTCTTCGGCGAGCTTCTATGCTATATCGACTGATTTTTTTTTCAAATTTACTGTGACAGTTAGGGAAATGAAATGATGTTTGGCTTCTTCGCCATGTGAGGCTTCTCCTCCGTAGAACTGAAAATTGAAAAATTAAGGCTTCTTGGGAATTAATAAATTGTCACTCTTGCTTCATACTGAAAAAAATTAAACAAAAATAGAAAGATTGTAACTGAGGAACACGTGCAAGAAGCTTCCACTGCATTGTGTGCAACGAAATCACCTTCCGATATTACCGAGATCCTGGAAAATCATCATAGATGAAAGTAGTTGCTGGAGATATGGGGTTCATCCAGCAGTAAGTGTGAAGCCGCAGTGCCGTTTCGGGGTTCTGTCCGAGGCCTTCACGGCTACCGTAGCGGCCCTGGGGCACACGAAGTCCCCACCGTACTTCACCCTCAACAGCGATCCCCTACTTTGGCCTGTGACTACATTTTTCGTAGACGAGGGCTATTAAGATGTTTATCCAATCCCTTGTCTCTGAAACAGAATGTGTAACATGTTACCAAAAGTTTTTTTGTGGTCCCTGCGCGTACATATCTGATAATATTTTGCTCGTTCGTATAATTCGTATTCTAAAACACGGTCATTGCCGTGTTCAGATATAACGTAATGTACATAATTGCCAAACAACCACAACACAGCATTGGTTTTCTGGACAGGGAAGAAAACACCATCGGGGAAGAGTAATTTTTCAACATTGATCTCAGTACTAACAGTTCTGGTTATAAAGGCTACCCGCCGTTGGAGTCCCCTCCATATTTCGGCGTATCCGCCACAGAGAAAGCGGTGGATCAATGTGTCAACTGCGTCACATCGGGTGCACACAATCGTGTCACTAAGACCAATGGAGTGCAACTTTTCGTTAGTGGAAACTACGTTATTAACAACTCGGTACCAGGTTGCCTGAATGTCGGAAGACAGTTCACGATTACTAATATTTTTCCAAATTCTTTTCCAGTCTTTGTCGGGATATCTGCACTCCATTTTGTTGACATGTTCTTTCGTTGTTAAGAGTTCCATTAATTTCCTGCAATTCCTTGATTGTGGATTCGTGACAATACTGTCCATGTAGCTAATCTCTAAAAAGAACTGGCGAATATATTTCAATTTATAATTAATTCCGCCTATATTTATGGGTGGACGTAAATTTTCTGGCTGTAGGAGTCGATACAGCCTGGCTGTAATACTATGTGGATGTTTTTCTATAATTTGTAGGGTCCTCTTTATATATAACGCCGTAGTCTTCCGCCATATATCTGTTAAACCTAGGCCACCTTCAGCGGAAGGTAACGTAACTGTACCGACTGCTACTCTAAAAATATTCCCTGTCCATATAAATCGGCAAATGATACTCATTATACGTTTGGCAATGGGTTTCGAAACTGGCAATATTTGACCTATATATATAGCTTTTGATAAAATGGACCAATTAATTATTCTGATTCGTTGTTTAATGTTCAGATGTCTGGTCTGATTGAGTATTGTGGCTCCTCTGATTGTATCCAGTACTTTCTTCCAATTGTAGGTCATGGTCTGAAGCGGACATCGGTAAAAGGTGACACCCAGAGCGGTGTGACGATCGACGGAGCGTGCCCATTCCAAACGGGCATCTTGAAGACCTTTAAGATTTAAAAACGAACTCTTCACCTCGTTAACCCTAGCGCCTGTAGCTTCACAAAAAGATCTGAATATTCGTAGTTAATTTCTCTAAATCTTCGTTACTACGAATAACCACTCCAACGTCATCAGCATATGCATTGGTGACGTTGTTAACGCCAGATATCGTGATGCCCTCAAGATCGACATCGAGTCTCCTTAGTAAAGGCTCCAGTGCAACAACATACAGGAGCATTGACAAAGGACTTCCCTGCGGGACGCCGTTGCGAATTTCAATGGGTGGAGTGAAATGCCCATTTACAGACACTTGTGTTTGGATGCCTTCAACAATGTTAATTAAAACTTGCACAAAATGTTGACTAAAACCCACATAGGTCAACGTTCTGAACAAAAATAAGTGGTTGACCCTGTCAAAAGCCTTTGAGAAGTCGATAAAGGCAAGGCCTCCTGGTGAGGATGACGTTGCAAAAATTGCAGAGACATCCCTATATTCACAAACAGTTTTAAAAATATTCCGCCCCGAGAGACAGGTTTGGTGGTCATCTATGATCTTCTCCATTAGAGGTCTCAGTCTTTCCTTCAGTACACGTGCAATTATTTTATAATCCGAGTTCATCAAACATATTGGTCTCAATTGATTGAGATCTTTAACTGCCGCGTTCCTTCCCTTTGGTATTAGCACAGTTACGCTTTCTTTGAACTCGCGTGGAACAGTAACACCTTGCAACACTTCATTTATCACTTCTGTGAATTGATTACCGATGAGAGGCCAAAATTTACAATAAAACTCTACAGGCAAGCCATCAGGCCCTGGGGACTTACGGGTAGGCGAATATTTAAGTATATCAAACACCTCCTCACATGTGATCGCAGTGGTAAGGGACACATTGTCCTCGTCATTGATAACGTTGTCGATACCTGTAGTTCGTAGCAAATCGTTCGCACAGTCTAGATTATACCGGGTATCAGTATATAACGTACGATAAAATCCATAAACTGCATTTAAAATGTCAGAGTGTTCCGTCAGCACCCGGTTATCGCCCACTCTAAGACAAGCAATAAACGCTCGTCTTCTATTTCTTTCATGTTCGAGTAAGTGGTACAGCGATGCGTTTTCGTCCTCCACCGTTGTCGGGACACGAGATTTAATTTTTAAACCCTCCAGCTGTTGTCGCTTGAGACTTATGAGGTGAGCCTTGATCTTCTTTATTTCAATGAAAACCTCATCAGTCATCTGCTGAGCTGATAGTTCCCTTAAGCATGTATAGTAAAATTCAACGGTATTGCGAGACCACATCGCTCGCTCCCTCCCGTAAGCTATTAGGGATGATCTCAATTTCTTTTTAGCACATGAGGTCCACCACGCAAGGCGAGAGCTGTATTTATGGCGCATACGTAGAGCAGCCTGCCATACCTCCGCTACTGTTCTTGATAGGGCACCCTCGAACAACATATGGGTATTCAGCTTCCATAAGGGGCGACCCCAATACGTTCCTTGCTTCTGAAACCGAATGCTGCATTTCACTGCGAGATGGTCCGAAAAGGTAGTGGGAATTACTTCGATACTACTGATTTTATTTTCCAGGTTTGCTGTGACGTATATTCTGTCTATTCTGCTTTGCGAGCGACTACTGATGTACGTAAATTTGACTAACGTGGGGTATTTGCTTTCCCACACGTCTGTCCACTTCATGTTTGTCACCAAAGCCGCCAGTTCCCTGGAGAAGCTAAAATTTGGTCGCTGATCCTTTTTGTGAAGTACACAATTAAAGTCACCACCGATTAAAGCTTCCGCCGGATTCCCCTTAAGTAAATAGACCATATCGTTCTTAAAAAAATTAGCCCTATCATCTCTAGCGTTGTTACCAGAGGGGACATATACATTTAAAACAGTAGTAGTAAAAATTTTACAACTGATGCCCCTCCCATTTTCTAACAGACAGATATCCTTCACATCAATACCATCTTTGACAAGGATCGCAGTCCCACATGTGGCTTCCGGTGCAATATTTAAAATCTCTTGAAAACCTGGGACATAAAAGTTGTGGACATTAAATTCCTGTAGGAGGGCTATATCAGTATCCGACTGGTAAAGGAAATCTTTTAAAGAAGCGACTTTCGTTTCACTGCGAATCCGATTTATATTGATCGTGGTCACATTATATGTCAGTTCCGTTGGCATAGGTGCAGGTAAAAGAAATTGGCTAATGAAGTATACCCCATGCAGAGTCACGTCTGTACCATTCCATTCTGTCTGTCAGAAAGAAAAATAGACATTAAAAAAAAAAAAATTAAATGCCACTAGCATGTGTCAGGTCCATCTCCATTCCGTGGTCGGTGCGATCTTCTTGGGCATCGGTCCAATCAAGTCCTTTTCCTGAGACAGTTCGGTCTAAATCCATAGTAGTGCCGGTCTGCAAACCTGCGACGCCAAGCGGTGCGTGAGGTTGTTGTTGAAGATCATCTGCATCGGCACGACTCATCTCCGCTTCAGTACACTCGTTAACTCGTGCTACTGGGCATTGTTCTCGTAGTCGTTCATTATCCCTTAAATGTTTTAACTTTTCCCGCAATGCAGGAGCTAAACTCTCTGCTGCTTTGTGTGCCAATCTCCTCTTCTTGCCTTTCTTCGAAGATCTCTTCGGCGATCTAGCAGGAGATGAAGTTTGCGACCTGTCAGGAGAAGTACCGGATGATACGTCTGACGTCGCCTGTTCCTTTTTTTCGGACAAAAGTCCGCGTATCGCATTCCACAACGGCAGAAGGAGGCGCATCTTTTTCCATGGCTCCCACTGGTAGCAACCCAGTCTCCAATTCTACACTATCGCTCGTTGTGGTTTCCTTGACGCAAGTGTCTTCTGTGGGCGCCAACGTGAAACCAATGTCCAGATTGCTATCTTCGTTCATAGTTCCCGCAGAGTGGATGCCTGGAGCGTCCACTCCTCGGAAGCTAGTGGCAATATCCTCACGTTGGTGGGAATCCTGACGACGCAAGGAAACCTCCGTTGCGGGTATTTGGGGATCTTCGGCCGAGTCCGCGGAAGAACGAGCAACCACAGTGGGAGAGTTGGAAAAAGTTGGCGTCGGCATAGATTCGAGGGGCGCGGAGCTGATCGGCAGACCATCCGCAAATCTAGAGCTGGAAGCCGGAGTATCATCGACAACCGCCCGCGAGGCAGCAGGCTCCCCGCGCACAGGCGGCACCGACTCGCCTCGGCTGCGGAAGTCAGCAGCGGCAGCGTATGACAACTTCATACCAACAACAGGGCCGGAACTCTGCATCTCGTCACGCGGTAACTGCGGGACACGCCTCCGTGAACATTCTGCACGAATATGTTCCGTGGAATTGCATAAAGCGCAAGTCCGCGGTTGCCCATCATAGATAATCAAAGCACGATACCCACAAATATTAAGATAAGAGGGGACATGCTTCTGTAATTCAATCTTAATTTGCCTTACGCCGTTCAAGACAGGAAACATATGAGCTTCAGACCACCTTTCTGCCACATTGGAAATAATTCTGCCATAAGGCCGAAGGGCAACATTAAGTTCTTCGGGCGGAATTTCAAAAGGGAGCTCAAACACTCTGATCGTACGAATCCCGTACCCAGCATGACTAACAGCAACGTCACTCACATTCCCATCAGAATGATTAAACTTCACGCTACCTCCGCAACGATCCACAATGGAACTACATAATTCTGGACTTTTCATCTTCAGATACACAGCATTTGTCACAAACGAGAGATAAACTCCGACAACATCATCACCGTTAATCAATACTTTTTCGATAAATCATGCTTTAATTTCAAATGCTTTAGGTCGAACGAAATTTCGATCGAAAGTAAACTTGATTGTGTCTTTCCTCAAATAATTCGACCTATTCATTCTAGAACTTCATGAATACAAGTGCAACACGAATAGCGGCTTAGCAGCACCACTAACCTCAAACGCAGCGACTCAGCCTGTGTTTACTACAGCCAGACGTCCAGCTCCGCCACACGTCCGTCCCGCTCGGCGGCTGACTCGCAACTGATCCATTAGGCCACACGGTCACTGACAAACAAGTGGAACTTATATACGACTCATCTCAAAACGCTCACACCACTGAGGAGTTGTGTTTTCGTTCTACACAGACGCTGCCCCTTGCTCTTTCCCACCATTTGATACATTCAACCTGCTACGAGACCTACCAAATATAGACTGGGAAACTAAACCACACACTTTGTGCATTCGGAAATGTAAGGCAGGGCGTCCCTCGCCGCATTTGCTACGATGTCCATTTGCTACTTCTGCAGAAGTGGCGGCGGCGGCGGCGACGACGACGACGACGACGACGACGACGACGACGACGACGACGACGACAACCGCGGAAGGCTCTGAGATATGTGAGAAATACATCTATAAAATATTTTTCAGACAGTCCCATCCCACCTTATGCTGTACCGCTTTGGCAAATGCTTTATCTGCGCCATTCGCCTTAATCACATCTGAGAGTAATTCTTAATAAAACGCCTCTCGCTAATTGTTAGTCATCCCAGATACTGTTTGCTATAAGGCCACGACGCGCAACTGATATCCAAAATTCGTCTGCCTCCTGTGAGGATCGAACTCACGACCCCTGGTTTACTAGACCAGTGCTCTGCCACTGAGCTAAAGAGGCGCGGCCTAGCGGTACTTTTGCGTATTTCATCCTTACGGTCGTCTGGATCATCAGACTTCAGCTGACAACACTTCATATTACCGTCTAATATTTGCAGCTATGGCGACCCATTACTGCTTGGCTACACATCTGACGCGTAAACGAAGTGCTCTCCAAATAACACCACTTGCATTTCAGAACATGTCTTTCACACATGTCTACAAAATCACCTTCACCTTCAAATACAGTTTCGTAGCGACTGACGGAGACGTAGGCAAAGTTTAAAGTTGCTATTTCCATTACATCACGTTAATCAGAAAAACGGTAAATTACATCTGCAGAGGAACAAAATTCCGTTCCTCCCCACGTGGGGCTCGAACCCACGACCCTGGGATTAAGAGCCTTATGTTCTACCGACTGAGCTAGCAGCGCTGCCTCGGTGAGTATATGCCGGTTAGCACGTCACACAGTACTCGTTTGGGTTGATTGGTCCCATACAGAACCTCCCCATGTTGCCTAATGTTTTCCTAACGTCACACTCGTCACGTAGTTCACTTTTATTTCATAATCATTTCTGAGAGGTAACAGAATTGCATGACAACCTGCAGAGCTAGTTTCGTCAAAATTAACACACATACTTGATGTGACTCATAAGCCGAACGAGTTACTTTCCGACGTTATTTTAGATGTGCAAGTGCCAGTCAAAAACACGCGGCGACGGCAATATGCAAACCAATTCGCTAGTTAACACCGGTCTTGTTGTGCGTGTTTTAAGCTGAAGAGCATCTCCAAGCAGAAAATGGTCAACAGCAACATTCACACGGTTTCGTACTGCTCAAGTGCTGCACTAAAATGGTATGTTTCTTTTTCAGATCTGGAAAAACACGACCGAGAGAGGAATCAAACACGCAATCTTCGGATACGAAGTCCGACGCCTTGACCATTAGGCCACACGGTCACTGACAAACAAGGGGAACTTATATACGACTCATCTCGAAACGCTCACACCTCTGAGGAGTTGTGTTTTCGTTCTACACAGACGCTGCCCCTTGCTCTTTCCCACCCATTTGATACATTCAACCTGCTACGAGACCTACCAAATATAGACTGGGAAACTAAACCACACACTTTGTGCATTCGGAAATGTAAGGCAGGGCGTCCCTCGCCGCATTTGCTACGATGTCCATTTGCTACTTCTGCAGAAGTGGCGGCGGCGACGACGACGATGACGACGACGACGACGACGACGACGACGACGACAACCGCGGAAGGCTCTGAGATATGTGAGAAATACATCTATAAAATATATTTCAGACTTATGCTGTACCGCTTTGGCAAATGCTTTATCTGCGCCATTCGCCTTAATCACATCTGAGAGTAATTCTTAATAAAACGCCTCTCGCTAATTGTTAGTCATCCCAGATACTGTTTGCTATAAGGCCACGACGCGCAACTGATATCCAAAATTCGTCTGCCTCCTGTGAGGATCGAACTCACGACCCCTGGTTTACTAGACCAGTGCTCTGCCACTGAGCTAAAGAGGCGCGGCCTAGCGGTACTTTTGCGTACTTCATCCTTACGGTCGTCTGGATCATCAGACTTCAGCTGACAACACTTCATATTACCGTCTAATATTTGCAGCTATGGCGACCCATTACTGCTTGCCTACACATCTGACACGTAAAGGAAGTGCTCTCCAAATAACACCACTTGCATTTCAGAACATGTCTTTCACACATGTCTACAAAATCACCTTCACCTTCAAATACAGTTTCGTAGCGACTGACGGAGACGTAGGCAAAGTTTAAAGTTGCTATTTCCATTACATCACGTTAATCAGAAAAACGGTAAGTTACATCTGCAGAGGAACAAAATTCCGTTCCTCCCCACGTGGGGCTCGAACCCACGACCCTGGGATTAAGAGCCTTATGTTCTACCGACTGAGCTAGCCGCGCTGCCTCGGTGAGTATATGCCGGTTAGCACGTCACACAGTACTCGTTTGGGTTGATTGGTCCCATACAGAACCTCCCCATGTTGCCTAATGTTTTCCTAACGTCACACTCGTCACGTAGTTCACTTTTATTTCATAATCATTTCTGAGAGGTAACAGAATTGCATGACAACCTGCAGAGCTAGTTTCGTCAAAATTAACACACATACTTGATGTGACTCATAAGCCGAACGAGTTACTTTCCGACGTTATTTTAGATGTGCAAGTGCCAGTCAAAAACACGCGGCGACGGCAATATGCAAACCAATTCGCTAGTTAACACCGGTCTTGTTGTGCGTGTTTCAAGCTCAAGAGCATCTCCAAGCAGAAAATGGTCAACAGCAACGTTCACACGGTTTCGTACTGCTCAAGTGCTGCACTAAAATGGTATGTTTCTTTTTCAGATCTGGAAAAACACGACCGAGAGAGGAATCAAACACGCAATCTTCGGATACGAAGTCCGACGCCTTGACCATTAGGCCACACGGTCACTGACAAACAAGTGGAACTTATATACGACTCATCTCGAAACGCTCACACCTCTGAGGAGTTGTGTTTTCGTTCTACACAGACGCTGCCCCTTGCTCTTTCCCACCCATTTGATACATTCAACCTGCTACGAGACCTACCAAATATAGACTGGGAAACTAAACCACACACTTTGTGCATTCGGAAATGTAAGGCAGGGCGTCCCTCGCCGCATTTGCTACGATGTCCATTTGCTACTTCTGCAGAAGTGGCGGCGGCGACGACGACGATGACGACGACGACGACGACGACAACCGCGGAAGGCTCTGAGATATGTGAGAAATACATCTACGAGGGTCAGTCAAAAAGTAATGCCTCCTATTTTTTTTCTACGTTTAATTGTCAGGAAATTTAAATGCAATTACATAGGTTGAAAACCACAACATTGAGGATCATTTTGTCATTTTTCAATGTAATCTCCGCCCATCTCTACAGTTTTGGTCCATCTTTGAACAAGGGCATGTATCCCAGCACCGTAAAAATCACAGCTCTGCTTCCTAAGCCATTGACGCACGGATGTTTTGACGGCCTCCTCATCTTCAAAATGAATCCCACGATGAGCTTCTTTTAGTGGCTCGAACAGATGGAAGTCTGATGGTGCCAGGTCAGGGCTGTATGGGGGATGAGGCAAAACTTCCCATCCAATTTTGACAATCTCGTCAGAGGTGTGACGACTGGTGTGTGGTCTTGCATTGTCATGCAAAAGAAGAACATCTGCCATTGATTTTGTTGGGCGAACTCGCTGAAGACGTGCTTTAAGTTTTTTGAGGGTTGTGACGTATTGAACAGAATTTATTGTGCATCCCTGCTCCAAAAAATCAACCAGAATCACACCCTCTGTATCCCAGAAAACTGTTGCCATAACTTTCCCTGCCGATCGCACAGTTTTGAATTTTTTCTTCCTCGGCGAGCTTGTGTGACGCCACTCCATTGACTGCCTCTTTGATTCGGGTTCAAAAAAATGCACCCATGTTTCGTCCCCGGTCACAATTTTTTTCAGAAACTCATCTCCCTCCAAACGGAAGCGCTGCAAGTGTTGGGGGGCTATTGTTTTCCTTGCCTCTTTATTCTGATTGGTTAACATTCTTGGAACCCACCGTGCACAAACTTTTGAGTACCCCAATTGTTTAATAATCGTGATCACACTGCCTTTACTAAGAGAAATAATGCGACACACTTCATCTGCAGTCACCCGACGGTCACCACGAATGATGTCATCAACTTGCTGAATGTTGTGTGGAGTCACTGCACTCACCGGCCTGCCGCTCCGCTTTTCGTCAGTCAACGGTGTTTGCCCTTCAGCTTCCTTACAACGACGAACCCATCGTCTAACAGTGCTGACATCCACTGTCACAACACCATACACCTTCTTCAGTCTTTCATGAATGCGTATGGGCGTTTCACCTTCTGCATTCAAGAATTCAATCACACAACGCTGTCTCAAACGAACATCGATGTCGGCCATCTTACAAACTTCTGCTGTGCTGCCACCTGTTGACACAGAAAGTTACTACTGCAGTGGATTGCAGAAGAAGGTTTGAGGAATGGCGCCAAATTCAGATTTTTCACTTAACTTAATTTTTTTAAGTAGAAAAAAATGGGAGGCATTACTTTTTGACCGACCCTCGTATAAAATATATTTCAGACTTATGCTGTACCGCTTTGGCAAATGCTTTATCTGCGCCATTCGCCTTAATCACATCTGAGAGTAATTCTTAATAAAACGCCTCTCGCTAATTGTTAGTCATCCCAGATACTGTTTGCTATAAGGCCACGACGCGCAACTGATATCCAAAATTCGTCTGCCTCCTGTGAGGATCGAACTCACGACCCCTGGTTTACTAGACAAGTGCTCTGCCACTGACCTAAAGAGGCGCGGCCTAGCGGTACTTTTGCGTACTTCATCCTTACGGTCGTCTGGATCATCAGACTTCAGCTGACAACACTTCATATTACCGTCTAATATTTGCAGCTATGGCGACCCATTACTGCTTGCCTACACATCTGACACGTAAAGGAAGTGCTCTCCAAATAACACCACTTGCATTTCAGAACATGTCTTTCACACATGTCTACAAAATCACCTTCACCTTCAAATACAGTTTCGTAGCGACTGACGGAGACGTAGGCAAAGTTTAAAGTTGCTATTTCCATTACATCACGTTAATCAGAAAAACGGTAAGTTACATCTGAAGAGGAACAAAATTCCGTTCCTCCCCACGTGGGGCTCGAACCCACGACCCTGGGATTAAGAGCCTTATGTTCTACCGACTGAGCTAGCCGCGCTGCCTCGGTGAGTATATGCCGGTTAGCACGTCACACAGTACTCGTTTGGGTTGATTGGTCCCATACAGAACCTCCCCATGTTGCCTAATGTTTTCCTAACGTCACACTCGTCACGTAGTTCACTTTTATTTCATAATCATTTCTGAGAGGTAACAGAATTGCATGACAACCTGCAGAGCTAGTTTCGTCAAAATTAACACACATACTTGATGTGACTCATAAGCCGAACGAGTTACTTTCCGACGTTATTTTAGATGTGCAAGTGCCAGTCAAAAACACGTGGCGACGGCAATATGCAAACCAATTCGCTAGTTAACACCGGTCTTGTTGTGCGTGTTTCAAGCTCAAGAGCATCTCCAAGCAGAAAATGGTCAACAGCAACGTTCACACGGTTTCGTACTGCTCAAGTGCTGCACTAAAATGGTATGTTTCTTTTTCAGATCTGGAAAAACACGACCGAGAGAGGAATCAAACACGCAATCTTCGGATACGAAGTCCGACGCCTTGACCATTAGGCCACACGGTCACTGACAAACAAGTGGAACTTATATACGACTCATCTCGAAACGCTCACACCTCTGAGGAGTTGTGTTTTCGTTCTACACAGACGCTGCCCCTTGCTCTTTCCCACCCATTTGATACATTCAACCTGCTACGAGACCTACCAAATATAGACTGGGAAACTAAACCACACACTTTGTGCATTCGGAAATGTAAGGCAGGGCGTCCCTCGCCGCATTTGCTACGATGTCCATTTGCTACTTCTGCAGAAGTGGCGGCGGCGACGACGATGACGACGACGACGACGACGACGACAACCGCGGAAGGCTCTGAGATATGTGAGAAATACATCTATAAAATATATTTCAGACTGTCCCATCCCACCTTATGCTGTACCGCTTTGGCAAATGCTTTATCTGCGCCATTCGCCTTAATCACATCTGAGAGTAATTCTTAATAAAACGCCTCTCGCTAATTGTTAGTCATCCCAGATACTGTTTGCTATAAGGCCACAACGCGCAACTGATATCCAAAATTCGTCTGCCTCCTATGAGGATCGAACTCACGACCCCTGGTTTACTAGACCAGTGCTCTGCCACTGAGCTAAAGAGGCGCGGCCTAGCGGTACTTTAGCGTACTTCATCCTTACGGTCGTCTGGATCATCAGACTTCAGCTGACAACACTTCATATTACCGTCTAATATTTGCAGCTATGGCGACCCATTACTGCTTGCCTACACATCTGACACGTAAAGGAAGTGCTCTCCAAATAACACCACTTGCATTTCAGAACATGTCTTTCACACATGTCTACAAAATCACCTTCACCTTCAAATACAGTTTCGTAGCGACTGACGGAGACGTAGGCAAAGTTTAAAGTTGCTATTTCCATTACATCACGTTAATCAGAAAAACGGTAAGTTACATCTGCAGAGGAACAAAATTCCGTTCCTCCCACATGGGGCTCGAACCCACGACCCTGGGATTAAGAGCCTTATGTTCTACCGACTGAGCTAGCCGCGCTGAGTCGGTGAGTATATGCCGGTTAGCACGTCACACAGTACTCGTTTGGGTTGATTGGTCCCATACAGAACCTCCCCATGTTGCCTAATGTTTTCCTAACGTCACACTCGTCACGTAGTTCACTTTTATTTCATAATCATTTCTGAGAGGTAACAGAATTGCATGACAACCTGCAGAGCTAGTTTCGTCAAAATTAACACACATACTTGATGTGACTCATAAGCCGAACGAGTTACTTTCCGACGCTATTTTAGATGTGCAAGTGCCAGTCAAAAACACGCGGCGACGGCAATATGCAAACCAATTCGCTAGTTAACACCGGTCTTGTTGTGCGTGTTTCATGCTCAAGAGCATCTCCAAGCAGAAAATGGTCAACAGCAACGTTCACACGGGTTCGTACTGCTCAAGTGCTGCACTAAAACGGTATGTTTCTTTTTCATATCTGGAAAAACACGACCGAGAGAGGAATCAAACACGCAATCTTCGGATACGAAGTCCGACGCATTATCCATTAGGCCACACGGTCACAGACAAACAAGTGGAACTTATATACGACTCATCTCAAAACGCTCACACCAATGAGGAGTTGTGTTTTCGTTCTACACAGACGCTGCCCCTTGCTCTTTCCCACCCATTTGACACATTCAACCTGCTACGAGACCTACCAAATATAGACTGGGAAACTAAACCACACACTTTGTGCATTCGGAAATGTAAGGCAGGGCGTCCCTCGCCGCATTTGCTACGATGTCCATTTGCTACTTCTGCAGAAGTGGCGGCGGCGGCGGCGACGACGACGACGACGACGATGACGACGACCGCGGAAGGCTCTGAGATATGTGAGAAATACATCTATAAAATATATTTCAGACTGTCCCATCCCACCTTATGCTGTACCGCTTTGGCAAATGCTTTATCTGCGCCATTCGCCTTAATCACATCTGAGAGTAATTCTTAATAAAACGCCTCTCGCTAATTGTTAGTCATCCCAGATACTGTTTGCTATAAGGCCACGACGCGCAACTGATATCCAAAATTCGTCTGCCTCCTGTGAGGATCGAACTCACGACCCCTGGTTTACTAGACCAGTGCTCTGCCACTGAGCTAAAGAGGCGCGGCCTAGCGGTACTTTTGCGTACTTCATCCTTACGGTCGTCTGGATCATCAGACTTCAGCTGACAACACTTCATATTACCGTCTAATATTTGCAGCTATGGCGACCCATTACTGCTTGCCTACACATCTGACACGTAAACGAAGTGCTCTCCAAATAACACCACTTGCATTTCACAACATGTCTTTCACACATGTCTACAAAATCACCTTCACCTTCAAATACAGTTTCGTAGCGACTGACGGAGACGTAGGCAAAGTTTAAAGTTGCTATTTCCATTACATCACGTTAATCAGAAAAACGGTAAGTTACATCTGCAGAGGAACAAAATTCCGTTCCTCCCCACGTGGGGCTCGAACCCACGACCCTGGGATTAAGAGCCTTATGTTCTACCGACTGAGCTAGCCGCGCTGCCTCGGTGAGTATATGCCGGTTAGCACGTCACACAGTACTCGTTTGGGTTGATTGGTCCCATACAGAACCTCCCCATGTTGCCTAATGTTTTCCTAACGTCACACTCGTCACGTAGTTCACTTTTATTTCATAATCATTTCTGAGAGGTAACAGAATTGCATGACAACCTGCAGAGCTAGTTTCGTCAAAATTAACACACATACTTGATGTGACTCATAAGCCGAACGAGTTACTTTCCGACGCTATTTTAGATGTGCAAGTGCCAGTCAAAAACACGCGGCGACGGCAATATGCAAACCAATTCGCTAGTTAACACCGGTCTTGTTGTGCGTGTTTCATGCTCAAGAGCATCTCCAAGCAGAAAATGGTCAACAGCAACGTTCACACGGGTTCGTACTGCTCAAGTGCTGCACTAAAACGGTATGTTTCTTTTTCATATCTGGAAAAACACGACCGAGAGAGGAATCAAACACGCAATCTTCGGATACGAAGTCCGACGCCTTATCCATTAGGCCACACGGTCACTGACAAACAAGTGGAACTTATATACGACTCATCTCAAAACGCTCACACCACTGAGGAGTTGTGTTTTCGTTCTACACAGACGCTGCCCCTTGCTCTTTCCCACCCATTTGATACATTTAACCTGCTACGAGACCTACCAAATACAGACTGGGAAACTAAACCACACACTTTGTGCATTCGGAAATGTAAGGCAGGGCGTCCCTCGCCGCATTTGCTACGATATCCATTTGCTACTTCTGCAGAAGTGGCGGCGACGACGACGACGACGACGACGACGACGACGACGACGACGACAACCGCGGAAGGCTCTGAGATATGTGAGAAATACATCTATAAAATATATTTCAGACTGTCCCATCCCACCTTATGCTGTACCGCTTTGGCAAATGCTTTATCTGCGCCATTCGCCTTAATCACATCTGAGAGTAATTCTTAATAAAACGCCTCTCGCTAATTGTTAGTCATCCCAGATACTGTTTGCTATAAGGCCACGACGCGCAACTGATATCCAAAATTCGTCTGCCTCCTGTGAGGATCGAACTCACGACCCCTGGTTTACTAGACCAGTGCTCTGCCACTGAGCTAAAGAGGCGCGGCCTAGCGGTACTTTTGCGTACTTCATCCTTACGGTCGTCTGGATCATCAGACTTCAGCTGACAACACTTCATATTACCGTCTAATATTTGCAGCTATGGCGACCCATTACTGCTTGCCTACACATCTGACACGTAAACGAAGTGCTCTCCAAATAACACCACTTGCATTTCACAACATGTCTTTCACACATGTCTACAAAATCACCTTCACCTTCAAATACAGTTTCGTAGCGACTGACGGAGACGTAGGCAAAGTTTAAAGTTGCTATTTCCATTACATCACGTTAATCAGAAAAACGGTAAGTTACATCTGCAGAGGAACAAAATTCCGTTCCTCCCCACGTGGGGCTCGAACCCACGACCCTGGGATTAAGAGCCTTATGTTCTACCGACTGAGCTAGCCGCGCTGCCTCGGTGAGTATATGCCGGTTAGCACGTCACACAGTACTCGTTTGGGTTGATTGGTCCCATACAGAACCTCCCCATGTTGCCTAATGTTTTCCTAACGTCACACTCGTCACGTAGTTCACTTTTATTTCATAATCATTTCTGAGAGGTAACAGAATTGCATGACAACCTGCAGAGCTAGTTTCGTCAAAATTAACACACATACTTGATGTGACTCATAAGCCGAACGAGTTACTTTCCGACGCTATTTTAGATGTGCAAGTGCCAGTCAAAAACACGCGGCGACGGCAATATGCAAACCAATTCGCTAGTTAACACCGGTCTTGTTGTGCGTGTTTCAAGCTCAAGAGCATCTCCAAGCAGAAAATGGTCAACAGCAACGTTCACACGGGTTCGTACTGCTCAAGTGCTGCACTAAAACGGTATGTTTCTTTTTCATATCTGGAAAAACACGACCGAGAGAGGAATCAAACACGCAATCTTCGGATACGAAGTCCGACGCCTTATCCATTAGGCCACACGGTCACTGACAAACAAGTGGAACTTATATACGACTCATCTCAAAACGCTCACACCACTGAGGAGTTGTGTTTTCGTTCTACACAGACGCTGCCCCTTGCTCTTTCCCACCCATTTGATACATTTAACCTGCTACGAGACCTACCAAATACAGACTGGGAAACTAAACCACACACTTTGTGCATTCGGAAATGTAAGGCAGGGCGTCCCTCGCCGCATTTGCTACGATATCCATTTGCTACTTCTGCAGAAGTGGCGGCGACGACGACGACGACGACGACGACGACGACGACGACGACGACGACAACCGCGGAAGGCTCTGAGATATGTGAGAAATACATCTATAAAATATATTTCAGACTGTCCCATCCCACCTTATGCTGTACCGCTTTGGCAAATGCTTTATCTGCGCCATTCGCCTTAATCACATCTGAGAGTAATTCTTAATAAAACGCCTCTCGCTAATTGTTAGTCATCCCAGATACTGTTTGCTATAAGGCCACGACGCGCAACTGATATCCAAAATTCGTCTGCCTCCTGTGAGGATCGAACTCACGACCCCTGGTTTACTAGACCAGTGCTCTGCCACTGAGCTAAAGAGGCGCGGCCTAGCGGTACTTTTGCGTACTTCATCCTTACGGTCGTCTGGATCATCAGACTTCAGCTGACAACACTTCATATTACCGTCTAATATTTGCAGCTATGGCGACCCATTACTGCTTGCCTACACATCTGACACGTAAAGGAAGTGCTCTCCAAATAACACCACTTGCATTTCAGAACATGTCTTTCACACATGTCTACAAAATCACCTTCACCTTCAAATACAGTTTCGTAGCGACTGACGGAGACGTAGGCAAAGTTTAAAGTTGCTATTTCCATTACATCACGTTAATCAGAAAAACGGTAAGTTACATCTGCAGAGGAACAAAATTCCGTTCCTCCCCACGTGGGGCTCGAACCCACGACCCTGGGATTAAGAGCCTTATGTTCTACCGACTGAGCTAGCCGCGCTGCCTCGGTGAGTATATGCCGGTTAGCACGTCACACAGTACTCGTTTGGGTTGATTGGTCCCATACAGAACCTCCCCATGTTGCCTAATGTTTTCCTAACGTCACACTCGTCACGTAGTTCACTTTTATTTCATAATCATTTCTGAGAGGTAACAGAATTGCATGACAACCTGCAGAGCTAGTTTCGTCAAAATTAACACACATACTTGATGTGACTCATAAGCCGAACGAGTTACTTTCCGACGTTATTTTAGATGTGCAAGTGCCAGTCAAAAACACGCGGCGACGGCAATATGCAAACCAATTCGCTAGTTAACACCGGTCTTGTTGTGCGTGTTTCAAGCTCAAGAGCATCTCCAAGCAGAAAATGGTCAACAGCAACGTTCACACGGTTTCGTACTGCTCAAGTGCTGCACTAAAACGGTATGTTTCTTTATCATATCTGGAAAAACACGACCGAGAGAGGAATCAAACACGCAATCTTCGGATACGAAGTCCGACGCCTTATCTATTAGGCCACACGGTCACAGACAAACAAGTGGAACTTATATACGACTCATCTCAAAACGCTCACACCAATGAGGAGTTGTGTTTTCGTTCTACACAGACGCTGCCCCTTGCTCTTTCCCACCCATTTGACACATTCAACCTGCTACGAGACCTACCAAATATAGACTGGGAAACTAAACCACACACTTTGTGCATTCGGAAATGTAAGGCAGGGCGTCCCTCGCCGCATTTGCTACGATGTCCATTTGCTACTTCTGCAGAAGTGGCGGCGGCGGCGGCGGCGGCGACGACGACGACGACGACGACCGCGGAAGGCTCTGAGATATGTGAGAAATACATCTATAAAATATATTTCAGACTGTCCCATCCCACCTTATGCTGTACCGCTTTGGCAAATGCTTTATCTGCGCCATTCGCCTTAATCACATCTGAGAGTAATTCTTAATAAAACGCCTCTCGCTAATTGTTAGTCATCCCAGATACTGTTTGCTATAAGGCCACGACGCGCAACTGATATCCAAAATTCGTCTGCCTCCTGTAAGGATCGAACTCACGACCCCTGGTTTACTAGACCAGTGCTCTGCCACTGAGCTAAAGAGGCGCGGCCTAGCGGTACTTTTGCGTACTTCATCCTTACGGTCGTCTGGATCATCAGACTTCAGCTGACAACACTTCATATTACCGTCTAATATTTGCAGCTATGGCGACCCATTACTGCTTGCCTACACATCTGACACGTAAAGGAAGTGCTCTCCAAATAACACCACTTGCATTTCAGAACATGTCTTTCACACATGTCTACAAAATCACCTTCACCTTCAAATACAGTTTCGTAGCGACTGACGGAGACGTAGGCAAAGTTTAAAGTTGCTATTTCCATTACATCACGTTAATCAGAAAAACGGTAAGTTACATCTGCAGAGGAACAAAATTCCGTTCCTCCCCACGTGGGGCTCGAACCCACGACCCTGGGATTAAGAGCCTTATGTTCTACCGACTGAGCTAGCCGCGCTGAGTCGGTGAGTATATGCCGGTTAGCACGTCAACACAGTACTCGTTTGGGTTGATTGGTCCCATACAGAACCTCCCCATGTTGCCTAATGTTTTCCTAACGTCACACTCGTCACGTAGTTCACTTTTATTTCATAATCATTTCTGAGAGGTAACAGAATTGCATGACAACCTGCAGAGCTAGTTTCGTCAAAATTAACATACATACTTGATGTGACTCATAAGCCGAACGAGTTACTTTCCGACGCTATTTTAGATGTGCAAGTGCCAGTCAAAAACACGCGGCGACGGCAATATGCAAACCAATTCGCTAGTTAACACCGGTCTTGTTGTGCGTGTTTCAAGCTCAAGAGCATCTCCAAGCAGAAAATGGTCAACAGCAACGTTCACACGGGTTCGTACTGCTCAAGTGCTGCACTAAAACGGTATGTTTCTTTTTCATATCTGGAAAAACACGACCGAGAGAGGAATCAAACACGCAATCTTCGGATACGAAGTCCGACGCCTTATCCATTAGGCCACACGGTCACTGACAAACAAGTGGAACTTATATACGACTCATCTCAAAACGCTCACACCACTGAGGAGTTGTGTTTTCGTTCTACACAGACGCTGCCCCTTGCTCTTTCCCACCCATTTGATACATTTAACCTGCTACGAGACCTACCAAATACAGACTGGGAAACTAAACCACACACTTTGTGCATTCGGAAATGTAAGGCAGGGCGTCCCTCGCCGCATTTGCTACGATATCCATTTGCTACTTCTGCAGAAGTGGCGGCGGCGACGACGACGACGACGACGACGACGACGACAACCGCGGAAGGCTCTGAGATATGTGAGAAATACATCTATAAAATATATTTCAGACTGTCCCATCCCACCTTATGCTGTACCGCTTTGGCAAATGCTTTATCTGCGCCATTCGCCTTAATCACATCTGAGAGTAATTCTTAATAAAACGCCTCTCGCTAATTGTTAGTCATCCCAGATACTGTTTGCTATAAGGCCACGACGCGCAACTGATATCCAAAATTCGTCTGCCTCCTGTGAGGATCGAACTCACGACCCCTGGTTTACTAGACCAGTGCTCTGCCACTGAGCTAAAGAGGCGCGGCCTAGCGGTACTTTTGCGTACTTCATCCTTACGGTCGTCTGGATCATCAGACTTCAGCTGACAACACTTCATATTACCGTCTAATATTTGCAGCTATGGCGACCCATTACTGCTTGCCTACACATCTGACACGTAAACGAAGTGCTCTCCAAATAACACCACTTGCATTTCACAACATGTCTTTCACACATGTCTACAAAATCACCTTCACCTTCAAATACAGTTTCGTAGCGACTGACGGAGACGTAGGCAAAGTTTAAAGTTGCTATTTCCATTACATCACGTTAATCAGAAAAACGGTAAGTTACATCTGCAGAGGAACAAAATTCCGTTCCTCCCCACGTGGGGCTCGAACCCACGACCCTGGGATTAAGAGCCTTATGTTCTACCGACTGAGCTAGCCGCGCTGCCTCTGTGAGTATATGCCGGTTAGCACGTCACACAGTACTCGTTTGGGTTGATTGGTCCCATACAGAACCTCCCCATGTTGCCTAATGTTTCCCTAACGTCACACTCGTCACGTAGTTCACTTTTATTTCATAATCATTTCTGAGAGGTAACAGAATTGCATGACAACCTGCAGAGCTAGTTTCGTCAAAATTAACACACATACTTGATGTGACTCATAAGCCGAACGAGTTACTTTCCGACGTTATTTTAGATGTGCAAGTGCCAGTCAAAAACACGCGGCGACGGCAATATGCAAACCAATTCGCTAGTTAACACCGGTCGTGTTGTGCGTGTTCCAAGCTCAAGAGCATCTCCAAGCAGAAAATGGTCAACAGCAACGTTCACACGGGTTCGTACTGCTCAAGTGCTGCACTAAAACGGTATGTTTCTTTTTCATATCTGGAAAAACACGACCGAGAGAGGAATCAAACACGCAATATTCGGATACGAAGTCCGACGCCTTATCCATTAGGCCACACGGTCACTGACAAACAAGTGGAACTTATATACGACTCATCTCAAAACGCTCACACCACTGAGGAGTTGTGTTTTCGTTCTACACAGACGCTGCCCCTTGCTCTTTCCCACCCATTTGATACATTCAACCTGCTACGAGACCTACCAAATATAGACTGGGAAACTAAACCACACACTTTGTGCATTCGGAAATGTAAGGCAGGGCGTCCCTCGCCGCATTTGCTACGATGTCCATTTGCTACTTCTGCAGAAGTGGCGGCGGCGGCGGCGACGACGACGACTACGACGACGACGACGACGACGACGACGACGACAACCGCGGAAGGCTCTGAGATATGTGAGAAATACATCTATAAAATATATTTCAGACAGTCCCATCCCACCTTATGCTGTACCGCTTTGGCAAATGCTTTATCTGCGCCATTCGCCTTAATCACATCTGAGAGTAATTCTTAATAAAACGCCTCTCGCTAATTGTTAGTCATCCCAGATACTGTTTGCTATAAGGCCACGACGCGCAACTGATATCCAAAATTCGTCTGCCTTCTGTGAGGATCGAACTCACGACCCCTGGTTTACTAGACCAGTGCTCTGCCACTGAGCTAAAGAGGCGCGGCCTAGCGGTACTTTTGCGTATTTCATCCTTACGGTCGTCTGGATCATCAGACTTCAGCTGACAACACTTCATATTACCGTCTAATATTTGCAGCTATGGCGACCCATTACTGCTTGGCTACACATCTGACGCGTAAAGGAAGTGCTCTCCAAATAACACCACTTGCATTTCAGAACATGTCTTTCACACATGTCTACAAAATCACCTTCACCTTCAAATACAGTTTCGTAGCGACTGACGGAGACGTAGGCAAAGTTTAAAGTTGCTATTTCCATTACATCACGTTACTCAAGAAAAACGGTAAGTTACATCTGCAGAGGAACAAAATTCCGTTCCTCCCCACGTGGGGCTCGAACCCACGACCCTGGGATTAAGAGCCTTATGTTCTACCGACTGAGCTAGCAGCGCTGCCTCGGTGAGTATATGCCGGTTAGCACGTCACACAGTACTCGTTTGGGTTGATTGGTCCCATACAGAACCTCCCCATGTTGCCTAATGTTTTCCTAACGTCACACTCGTCACGTAGTTCACTTTTATTTCATAATCATTTCTGAGAGGTAACAGCATTGCATGACAACCTGCAGAGCTAGTTTCGTCAAAATTAACACACATACTTGATGTGACTCATAAGCCGAACGAGTTACTTTCCGACGTTATTTTAGATGTGCAAGTGCCAGTCAAAAACACGCGGCGACGGCAATATGCAAACCAATTCGCTAGTTAACACCGGTCTTGTTGTGCGTGTTTTAAGCTGAAGAGCATCTCCAAGCAGAAAATGGTCAACAGCAACATTCACACGGTTTCGTACTGCTCAAGTGCTGCACTAAAATGGTATGTTTCTTTTTCAGATCTGGAAAAACACGACCGAGAGAGGAATCAAACACGCAATCTTCGGATACGAAGTCCGACGCCTTGACCATTAGGCCACACGGTCACTGACAAACAAGTGGAACTTACATACGACTCATCTCGAAACGCTCACACCTCTGAGGAGTTGTGTTTTCGTTCTACACAGACGCTGCCCCTTGCTCTTTCCCACCCATTTGATACATTCAACCTGCTACGAGACCTATCAAATATAGACTGGGAAACTAAACCACACACTTTGTGCATTCGGAAATGTAAGGCAGGGCGTCCCTCGCCGCATTTGCTACGATGTCCATTTGCTACTTCTGCAGAAGTGGCGGCGGCGACGACGACGATGACGACGACGACGACGACGACAACCGCGGAAGGCTCTGAGATATGTGAGAAATACATCTATAAAATATATTTCAGACTTATGCTGTACCGCTTTGGCAAATGCTTTATCTGCGCCATTCGCCTTAATCACATCTGAGAGTAATTCTTAATAAAACGCCTCTCGCTAATTGTTAGTCATCCCAGATACTGTTTGCTATAAGGCCACGACGCGCAACTGATATCCAAAATTCGTCTGCCTCCTGTGAGGATCGAACTCACGACCCCTGGTTTACTAGACCAGTGCTCTGCCACTGAGCTAAAGAGGCGCGGCCTAGCGGTACTTTTGCGTACTTCATCCTTACGGTCGTCTGGATCATCAGACTTCAGCTGACAACACTTCATATTACCGTCTAATATTTGCAGCTATGGCGACCCATTACTGCTTGCCTACACATCTGACACGTAAAGGAAGTGCTCTCCAAATAACACCACTTGCATTTCACAACATGTCTTTCACACATGTCTACAAAATCACCTTCACCTTCAAATACAGTTTCGTAGCGACTGACGGAGACGTAGGCAAAGTTTAAAGTTGCTATTTCCATTACATCACGTTAATCAGAAAAACGGTAAGTTACATCTGCAGAGGAACAAAATTCCGTTCCTCCCCACGTGGGGCTCGAACCCACGACCCTGGGATTAAGAGCCTTATGTTCTACCGACTGAGCTAGCCGCGCTGCCTCGGTGAGTATATGCCGGTTAGCACGTCACACAGTACTCGTTTGGGTTGATTGGTCCCATACAGAACCTCCCCATGTTGCCTAATGTTTTCCTAACGTCACACTCGTCACGTAGTTCACTTTTATTTCATAATCATTTCTGAGAGGTAACAGAATTGCATGACAACCTGCAGAGCTAGTTTCGTCAAAATTAACACACATACTTGATGTGACTCATAAGCCGAACGAGTTACTTTCCGACGTTATTTTAGATGTGCAAGTGCCAGTCAAAAACACGCGGCGACGGCAATATGCAAACCAATTCGCTAGTTAACACCGGTCTTGTTGTGCGTGTTTCAAGCTCAAGAGCATCTCCAAGCAGAAAATGGTCAACAGCAACGTTCACACGGTTTCGTACTGCTCAAGTGCTGCACTAAAACGGTATGTTTCTTTTTCATATCTGGAAAAACACGACCGAGAGAGGAATCAAACACGCAATCTTCGGATACGAAGTCCGACGCCTTATCTATTAGGCCACACGGTCACAGACAAACAAGTGGAACTTATATACGACTCATCTCAAAACGCTCACACCAATGAGGAGTTGTGTTTTCGTTCTACACAGACGCTGCCCCTTGCTCTTTCCCACCCATTTGACACATTCAACCTGCTACGAGACCTACCAAATATAGACTGGGAAACTAAACCACACACTTTGTGCATTCGGAAATGTAAGGCAGGGCGTCCCTCGCCGCATTTGCTACGATGTCCATTTGCTACTTCTGCAGAAGTGGCGGCGGCGGCGTCGGCGGCGACGACGACGACGACGACGACGACGACGACCGCGGAAGGCTCTGAGATATGTGAGAAATACATCTATAAAATATATTTCAGACTGTCCCATCCCACCTTATGCTGTACCGCTTTGGCAAATGCTTTATCTGCGCCATTCGCCTTAATCACATCTGAGAGTAATTCTTAATAAAACGCCTCTCGCTAATTGTTAGTCATCCCAGATACTGTTTGCTATAAGGCCACGACGCGCAACTGATATCCAAAATTCGTCTGCCTCCTGTGAGGATCGAACTCACGACCCCTGGTTTACTAGACCAGTGCTCTGCCACTGAGCTAAAGAGGCGCGGCCTAGCGGTACTTTTGCGTACTTCATCCTTACGGTCGTCTGGATCATCAGACTTCAGCTGACAACACTTCATATTACCGTCTAATATTTGCAGCTATGGCGACCCATTACTGCTTGCCTACACATCTGACACGTAAACGAAGTGCTCTCCAAATAACACCACTTGCATTTCAGAACATGTCTTTCACACATGTCTACAAAATCACCTTCACCTTCAAATACAGTTTCGTAGCGACTGACGGAGACGTAGGCAAAGTTTAAAGTTGCTATTTCCATTACATCACGTTAATCAGAAAAACGGTAAGTTACATCTGCAGAGGAACAAAATTCCGTTCCTCCCCACGTGGGGCTCGAACCCACGACCCTGGGATTAAGAGCCTTATGTTCTACCGACTGAGCTAGCCGCGCTGAATCGGTGAGTATATGCCGGTTAGCACGTCAACACAGTACTCGTTTGGGTTGATTGGTCCCATACAGAACCTCCCCATGTTGCCTAATGTTTTCCTAACGTCACACTCGTCACGTAGTTCACTTTTATTTCATAATCATTTCTGAGAGGTAACAGAATTGCATGACAACCTGCAGAGCTAGTTTCGTCAAAATTAACACACATACTTGATGTGACTCATAAGCCGAACGAGTTACTTTCCGACGCTATTTTAGATGTGCAAGTGCCAGTCAAAAACACGCGGCGACGGCAATATGCAAACCAATTCGCTAGTTAACACCGGTCTTGTTGTGCGTGTTTCAAGCTCAAGAGCATCTCCAAGCAGAAAATGGTCAACAGCAACGTTCACACGGTTTCGTACTGCTCAAGTGCTGCACTAAAACGGTATGTTTCTTTTTCATATCTGGAAAAACACGACCGAGAGAGGAATCAAACACGCAATCTTCGGATACGAAGTCCGACGCCTTATCCATTAGGCCACACGGTCACAGACAAACAAGTGGAACTTATATACGACTCATCTCAAAACGCTCACACCACTGAGGAGTTGTGTTTTCGTTCTACACAGACGCTGCCCCTTGCTCTTTCCCACCCATTTGATACATTCAACCTGCTACGAGACCTACCAAATATAGACTGGGAAACTAAACCACACACTTTGTGCATTCGGAAATGTAAGGCAGGGCGTCCCTCGCCGCATTTGCTACGATGTCCATTTGCTACTTCTGCAGAAGTGGCGGCGGCGGTGGCGGCGGCGACGACGACGACGACGACGACGACGACGATGACGACGACGACGACGACGACGACGACGACGACGACAACCGCGGAAGGCTCTGAGATATGTGAGAAATACATCTATAAAATATATTTCAGACTGTCCCATCCCACCTTGTGCTGTACCGCTTTGGCAAATGCTTTATCTGCGGCATTCGCCTTAATCACATCTGAGAGTAATTCTTAATAAAACGCCTCTCGCTAATTGTTAGTCATCCCAGATACTGTTTGCTATAAGGCCACGACGCGCAACTGATATCCAAAATTCGTCTGCCTCCTGTGAGGATCGAACTCACGACCCCTGGTTTACTAGACCAGTGCTCTGCCACTGAGCTAAAGAGGCGCGGCCTAGCGGTACTTTTGCGTACTTCATCCTTACGGTCGTCTGGATCATCAGACTTCAGCTGACAACACTTCATATTACCGTCTAATATTTGCAGCTATGGCGACCCATTACTGCTTGCCTACACATCTGACACGTAAACGAAGTGCTCTCCAAATAACACCACTTGCATTTCACAACATGTCTTTCACACATGTCTACAAAATCACCTTCACCTTCAAATACAGTTTCGTAGCGACTGACGGAGACGTAGGCAAAGTTTAAAGTTGCTATTTCCATTACATCACGTTAATCAGAAAAACGGTAAGTTACATCTGCAGAGGAACAAAATTCCGTTCCTCCCCACGTGGGGCTCGAACCCACGACCCTGGGATTAAGAGCCTTATGTTCTACCGACTGAGCTAGCCGCGCTGAATCGGTGAGTATATGCCGGTTAGCACGTCAACACAGTACTCGTTTGGGTTGATTGGTCCCATACAGAACCTCCCCATGTTGCCTAATGTTTTCCTAACGTCACACTCGTCACGTAGTTCACTTTTATTTCATAATCATTTCTGAGAGGTAACAGAATTGCATGACAACCTGCAGAGCTAGTTTCGTCAAAATTAACACACATACTTGATGTGACTCATAAGCCGAACGAGTTACTTTCCGACGCTATTTTAGATGTGCAAGTGCCAGTCAAAAACACGCGGCGACGGCAATATGCAAACCAATTCGCTAGTTAACACCGGTCTTGTTGTGCGTGTTTCAAGCTCAAGAGCATCTCCAAGCAGAAAATGGTCAACAGCAACGTTCACACGGTTTCGTACTGCTCAAGTGCTGCACTAAAACGGTATGTTTCTTTTTCATATCTGGAAAAACACGACCGAGAGAGGAATCAAACACGCAATCTTCGGGTACGAAGTCCGACGCCTTATCCATTAGGCCACACGGTCACTGACAAACAAGTGGAACTTATATACGACTCATCTCAAAACGCTCACACCACTGAGGAGTTGTGTTTTCGTTCTACACAGACGCTGCCCCTTGCTCTTTCCCACCCATTTGATACATTCAACCTGCTACGAGACCTACCAAATATAGACTGGGAAACTAAACCACACACTTTGTGCATTCGGAAATGTAAGGCAGGGCGTCCCTCGCCGCATTTGCTACGATGTCCATTTGCTACTTCTGCAGAAGTGGCGGCGGCGGTGGCGACGACGACGACGACGACGACGACGACAACCGCGGAAGGCTCTGAGATATGTGAGAAATACATCTATAAAATATATTTCAGACTGTCCCATCCCACCTTATGCTGTACCGCTTTGGCAAATGCTTTATCTGCGCCATTCGCCTTAATCACATCTGAGAGTAATTCTTAATAAAACGCCTCTCGCTAATTGTTAGTCATCCCAGATACTGTTTGCTATAAGGCCACGACGCGCAACTGATATCCAAAATTCGTCTGCCTCCTGTGAGGATCGAACTCACGACCCCTGGTTTACTAGACCAGTGCTCTGCCACTGAGCTAAAGAGGCGCGGCCTAGCGGTACTTTTGCGTACTTCATCCTTACGGTCGTCTGGATCATCAGACTTCAGCTGACAAACTTCATATTACCGTCTAATATTTGCAGCTATGGCGACCCATTACTGCTTGCCTACACATCTGACACGTAAAGGAAGTGCTCTCCAAATAACACCACTTGCATTTCAGAACATGTCTTTCACACATGTCTACAAAATCACCTTCACCTTCAAATACAGTTTCGTAGCGACTGACGGAGACGTAGGCAAAGTTTAAAGTTGCTATTTCCATTACATCACGTTAATCAGAAAAACGGTAAGTTACATCTGCAGAGGAACAAAATTCCGTTCCTCCCCACGTGGGGCTCGAACCCACGACCCTGGGATTAAGAGCCTTATGTTCTACCGACTGAGCTAGCCGCGCTGAGTCGGTGAGTATATGCCGGTTAGCACGTCACACAGTACTCGTTTGGGTTGATTGGTCCCATACAGAACCTCCCCATGTTGCCTAATGTTTCCCTAACGTCACACTCGTCACGTAGTTCACTTTTATTTCATAATCATTTCTGAGAGGTAACAGAATTGCATGACAACCTGCAGAGCTAGTTTCGTCAAAATTAACACACATACTTGATGTGACTCATAAGCCGAACGAGTTACTTTCCGACGTTATTTTAGATGTGCAAGTGCCAGTCAAAAACACGCGGCGACGGCAATATGCAAACCAATTCGCTAGTTAACACCGGTCTTGTTGTGCGTGTTTCAAGCTCAAGAGCATCTCCAAGCAGAAAATGGTCAACAGCAACGTTCACACGGGTTCGTACTGCTCAAGTGCTGCACTAAAACGGTATGTTTCTTTTTCAGATCTGGAAAAACACGACCGAGAGAGGAATCAAACACGCAATCTTCGGATACGAAGTCCGACGCCTTATCCATTAGGCCACACGGTCACTGACAAACAAGTGGAACTTATATACGACTCATCTCAAAACGCTCACACCACTGAGGAGTTGTGTTTTCGTTCTACACAGACGCTGCCCCTTGCTCTTTCCCACCCATTTGATACATTCAACCTGCTACGAGACCTACCAAATATAGACTGGGAAACTAAACCACACACTTTGTGCATTCGGAAATGTAAGGCAGGGCGTCCCTCGCCGCATTTGCTACGATATCCATTTGCTACTTCTGCAGAAGTGGCGGCGACGACGACGACGACGACGACGACGACGACAACCGCGGAAGGCTCTGAGATATGTGAGAAATACATCTATAAAATATATTTCAGACTGTCCCATCCCACCTTATGCTGTACCGCTTTGGCAAATGCTTTATCTGCGCCATTCGCCTTAATCACATCTGAGAGTAATTCTTAATAAAACGCCTCTCGCTAATTGTTAGTCATCCCAGATACTGTTTGCTATAAGGCCACGACGCGCAACTGATATCCAAAATTCGTCTGCCTCCTGTGAGGATCGAACTCACGACCCCTGGTTTACTAGACCAGTGCTCTGCCACTGAGCTAAAGAGGCGCGGCCTAGCGGTACTTTTGCGTACTTCATCCTTACGGTCGTCTGGATCATCAGACTTCAGCTGACAACACTTCATATTACCGTCTAATATTTGCAGCTATGGCGACCCATTACTGCTTGCCTACACATCTGACACGTAAACGAAGTGCTCTCCAAATAACACCACTTGCATTTCAGAACATGTCTTTCACACATGTCTACAAAATCACCTTCACCTTCAAATACAGTTTCGTAGCGACTGACGGAGACGTAGGCAAAGTTTAAAGTTGCTATTTCCATTACATCACGTTAATCAGAAAAACGGTAAGTTACATCTGCAGAGGAACAAAATTCCGTTCCTCCCCACGTGGGGCTCGAACCCACGACCCTGGGATTAAGAGCCTTATGTTCTACCGACTGAGCTAGCCGCGCTGCCTTGGTGAGTATATGCCGGTTAGCACGTCACAAAGTACTCGTTTGGGTTGATTGGTCCCATACAGAACCTTCCCATGTTGCCTAATGTTTTCCTAACGTCACACTCGTCACGTAGTTCACTTTTATTTCATAATCATTTCTGAGAGGTAACAGAATTGCATGACAACCTGCAGAGCTAGTTTCGTCAAAATTAACACACATACTTGATGTGACTCATAAGCCGAACGAGTTACTTTCCGACGTTATTTTAGATGTGCAAGTGCCAGTCAAAAACACGCGGCGACGGCAATATGCAAACAAATTCGCTAGTTAACACCGGTCTTGTTGTGCGTGTTTCAAGCTCAAGAGCATCTCCAAGCAGAAAATGGTCAACAGCAACGTTCACACGGTTTCGTACTGCTCAAGTGCTGCACTAAAACGGTATGTTTCTTTTTCATATCTGGAAAAACACGACCGAGAGAGGAATCAAACACGCAATCTTCGGATACGAAGTCCGACGCCTTATCCATTAGGCCACACGGTCACAGACAAACAAGTGGAACTTATATACGACTCATCTCAAAACGCTCACACCAATGAGGAGTTGTGTTTTCGTTCTACACAGACGCTGCCCCTTGCTCTTTCCCACCCTTTTGACACATTCAACCTGCTACGAGACCTACCAAATATAGACTGGGAAACTAAACCACACACTTTGTGCATTCGGAAATGTAAGGCAGGGCGTCCCTCGCCGCATTTGCTACGATGTCCATTTGCTACTTCTGCAGAAGTGGCGGCGGCGGCGGCGGCGGCGGCGACGACGACGACGACGACGACCGCGCAAGGCTCTGAGATATGTGAGAAATACATCTATAAAATATATTTCAGACTGTCCCATCCCACCTTATGCTGTACCGCTTTGGCAAATGCTTTATCTGCGCCATTCGCCTTAATCACATCTGAGAGTAATTCTTAATAAAACGCCTCTCGCTAATTGTTAGTCATCCCAGATACTGTTTGCTATAAGGCCACGACGCGCAACTGATATCCAAAATTCGTCTGCCTCCTGTGAGGATCGAACTCACGACCCCTGGTTTACTAGACCAGTGCTCTGCCACTGAGCTAAAGAGGCGCGGCCTAGCGGTACTTTTGCGTACTTCATCCTTACGGTCGTCTGGATCATCAGACTTCAGCTGACAACACTTCATATTACCGTCTAATATTTGCAGCTATGGCGACCCATTACTGCTTGCCTACACATCTGACACGTAAACGAAGTGCTCTCCAAATAACACCACTTGCATTTCACAACATGTCTTTCACACATGTCTACAAAATCACCTTCACCTTCAAATACAGTTTCGTAGCGACTGACGGAGACGTAGGCAAAGTTTAAAGTTGCTATTTCCATTACATCACGTTAATCAGAAAAAGGTAAGTTACATCTGCAGAGGAACAAAATTCCGTTCCTCCCCACGTGGGGCTCGAACCCACGACCCTGGGATTAAGAGCCTTATGTTCTACCGACTGAGCTAGCCGCGCTGAATCGGTGAGTATATGCCGGTTAGCACGTCAACACAGTAGTCGTTTGGGTTGATTGGTCCCATACAGAACCTCCCCATGTTGCCTAATGTTTTCCTAACGTCACACTCGTCACGTAGTTCACTTTTATTTCATAATCATTTCTGAGAGGTAACAGAATTGCATGACAACCTGCAGAGCTAGTTTCGTCAAAATTAACACACATACTTGATGTGACTCGTAAGCCGAACGAGTTACTTTCCGACGCTATTTTAGATGTGCAAGTGCCAGTCAAAAACACGCGGCGACGGCAATATGCAAAACAATTCGCTAGTTAACACCGGTCTTGTTGTTCGTGTTTCAAGCTCAAGAGCATCTCCAAGCAGAAAATGGTCAACAGCAACGTTCACACGGGTTCGTACTGCTCAAGTGCTGCACTAAAACGGTATGTTTCTTTTTCATATCTGGAAAAACACGACCGAGAGAGGAATCAAACACGCAATCTTCGGATACGAAGTCCGACGCCTTATCCATTAGGCCACACGGTCACTGACAAACAAGTGGAACTTATATACGACTCATCTCAAAACGCTCACACCACTGAGGAGTTGTGTTTTCGTTCTACACAGACGCTGCCCCTTGCTCTTTCCCACCCATTTGATACATTTAACCTGCTACGAGACCTACCAAATACAGACTGGGAAACTAAACCACACACTTTGTGCATTCGGAAATGTAAGGCAGGGCGTCCCTCGCCGCATTTGCTACGATATCCATTTGCTACTTCTGCAGAAGTGGCGGCGACGGCGACGACGACGACGACGACGACGACAACCGCGGAAGGCTCTGAGATATGTGAGAAATACATCTATAAAATATATTTCAGACTGTCCCATCCCACCTTATGCTGTACCGCTTTGGCAAATGCTTTATCTGCGCCATTCGCCTTAATCACATCTGAGAGTAATTCTTAATAAAATGCCTCTCGCTAATTGTTAGTCATCCCAAATACTGTTCGCTATAAGGCCACGACGCGCAACTGATATCCAAAATTCGTCTGCCTCCTGTGAGGATCGAACTCACGACCCCTGGTTTACTAGACCAGTGCTCTGCCACTGAGCTAAAGAGGCGCGGCCTAGCGGTACTTTTGCGTACTTCATCCTTACGGTCGTCTGGATCATCAGACTTCAGCTGACAACACTTCATATTACCGTCTAATATTTGCAGCTATGGCGACCCATTACTGCTTGCCTACACATCTGACACGTAAAGGAAGTGCTCTCCAAATAACACCACTTGCTTTCAGAACATGTCTTTCACACATGTCTACAAAATCACCTTCACCTTCAAATACAGTTTCGTAGCGACTGACGGAGACATAGGCAACGTTTAAAGTTGCTATTTCCATTACATCACGTTAATCAGAAAGACGGTAAGTTACATCTGCAGAGGAACAAAATTCCGTTCCTCCCCACGTGGGGCTCGAACCCACGACCCTGGGATTAAGAGCCTTATGTTCTACCGACTGAGCTAGCCGCGCTGCCTCGGTGAGTATATGCCGGTTAGCACGTCACACAGTACTCGTTTGGGTTGATTGGTCCCATACAGAACCTCCCCATGTTGCCTAATGTTTTCCTGACGTCACACTCGTCACGTAGTTCACTTTTATTTCATAATCATTTCTGAGAGGTAACAGAATTGCATGACAACCTGCAGAGCTAGTTTCGTCAAAATTAACACACATACTTGATGTGACTCATAAGCCGAACGAGTTACTTTCCGACGTTATTTTAGATGTGCAAGTGCCAGTCAAAAACACGCGGCGACGGCAATATGCAAACCAATTCGCTAGTTAACACCGGTCTTGTTGTGCGTGTTTCAAGCTCAAGAGCATCTCCAAGCAGAAAATGGTCAACAGCAACATTCACACGGTTTCGTACTGCTCAAGTGCTACACTAAAACGGTATGTTTCTTTTTCAGATCTGGAAAAACACGACCGAGAGAGGAATCAAACACGCAATCTTCGGATACGAAGTCCGACGCCTTGTCCATTAGGCCACACGGTCACTGACAAACAAGTGGAACTTATATACGACTCATCTCGAAACGCTCACACCACTGAGGAGTTGTGTTTTCGTTCTACACAGACGCTGCCCCTTGCTCTTTCCCACCCATTTGATACATTCAACCTGCTACGAGACCTACCAAATATAGACTGGGAAACTAAACCACACACTTTGTGCATTCGGAAATGTAAGGCAGGGCGTCCCTCGCCGCATTTGCTACGATGTCCATTTGCTACTTCTGCAGAAGTGGCGGCGGCGGTGGCGGCGACGACGACGACGACGACGACGACGACGACGACGACGACGACGACGACAACCGCGGAAGGCTCTGAGATATGTGAGAAATACATCTATAAAATATATTTCAGACTGTCCCATCCCACCTTATGCTGTACCGCTTTGGCAAATGCTTTATCTGCGCCATTCGCCTTAATCACATCTGAGAGTAATTCTTAATAAAACGCCTCTCGCTAATTGTTAGTCATCCCAGATACTGTTTGCTATGAGGCCACGACGCGCAACTGATATCCAAAATTCGTCTGCCTCCTGTGAGGATCGAACTCACGACCCCTGGTTTACTAGACCAGTGCTCTGCCACTGAGCTAAAGAGGCGCGGCCTAGCGGTACTTTTGCGTACTTCATCCTTACGGTCGTCTGGATCATCAGACTTCAGCTGACAACACTTCATATTACCGTCTAATATTTGCAGCTATGGCGACCCATTACTGCTTGCCTACACATCTGACACGTAAACGAAGTGCTCTCCAAATAACACCACTTGCATTTCAGAACATGTCTTTCACACATGTCTACAAAATCACCTTCACCTTCAAATACAGTTTCGTAGCGACTGACGGAGACGTAGGCAAAGTTTAAAGTTGCTATTTCCATTACATCACGTTAATCAGAAAAACGGTAAGTTACATCTGCAGAGGAACAAAATTCCGTTCCTCCCCACGTGGGGCTCGAACCCACGACCCTGGGATTAAGAGCCTTATGTTCTACCGACTGAGCTAGCCGCGCTGCCTCGGTGAGTATATGCCGGTTAGCACGTCACACAGTACTCGTTTGGGTTGATTGGTCCCATACGGAACCTCCCCATGTTGCCTAATGTTTCCCTAACGTCACACTCGTCACGTAGTTCACTTTTATTTCATAATCATTTCTGAGAGGGAACAGAATTGCATGACAACCTGCAGAGCTAGTTTCGTCAAAATTAACACACATACTTGATGTGACTCATAAGCCGAACGAGTTACTTTCCGACGTTATTTTAGATGTGCAAGTGCCAGTCAAAAACACGCGGCGACGGCAATATGCAAACCAATTCGCTAGTTAACACCGGTCTTGTTGTGCGTGTTTCAAGCTCAAGAGCATCTCCAAGCAGAAAATGGTCAACAGCAACGTTCACACGGGTTCGTACTGCTCAAGTGCTGCACTAAAACGGTATGTTTCTTTTTCATATCTGGAAAAACACGACCGAGAGAGGAATCAAACACGCAATCTTCGGATACGAAGTCCGACGCCTTATCCATTAGGCCACACGGTCACTGACAAACAAGTGGAACTTATATACGACTCATCTCAAAACGCTCACACCACTGAGGAGTTGTGTTTTCGTTCTACACAGACGCTGCCCCTTGCTCTTTCCCACCCATTTGATACATTCAACCTGCTACGAGACCTACCAAATATAGACTGGGAAACTAAACCACACACTTTGTGCATTCGGAAATGTAAGGCAGGGCGTCCCTCGCCGCATTTGCTACGATATCCATTTGCTACTTCTGCAGAAGTGGCGGCGACGACGACGACGACGACGACGACGACGACGACGACAACCGCGGGAGGCTCTGAGATATGTGAGAAATACATCTATAAAATATATTTCAGACGGTCCCATCCCACCTTATGCTGTACCGCTTTGGCAAATGCTTTATCTGCGCCATTCGCCTTAATCACATCTGAGAGTAATTCTTAATAAAACGCCTCTCGCTAATTGTTAGTCATCCCAGATACTGTTTGCTATAAGGCCACGACGCGCAACTGATATCCAAAATTCGTCTGCCTCCTGTGAGGATCGAACTCACGACCCCTGGTTTACTAGACCAGTGCTCTGCCACTGAGCTAAAGAGGCGCGGCCTAGCGGTACTTTTGCGTACTTCATCCTTACGGTCGTCTGGATCATCAGACTTCAGCTGACAACACTTCATATTACCGTCTAATATTTGCAGCTATGGCGACCCATTACTGCTTGCCTACACATCTGACACGTAAAGGAAGTGCTCTCCAAATAACACCACTTGCATTTCAGAACATGTCTTTCACACATGTCTACAAAATCACCTTCACCTTCAAATACAGTTTCGTAGCGACTGACGGAGACGTAGGCAAAGTTTAAAGTTGCTATTTCCATTACATCACGTTAATCAGAAAAAGGTAAGTTACATCTGCAGAGGAACAAAATTCCGTTCCTCCCCACGTGGGGCTCGAACCCACGACCCTGGGATTAAGAGCCTTATGTTCTACCGACTGAGCTAGCCGCGCTGAATCGGTGAGTATATGCCGGTTAGCACGTCAACACAGTACTCGTTTGGGTTGATAGGTCCCATACAGAACCTCCCCATGTTGCCTAATGTTTTCCTAACGTCACACTCGTCACGTAGTTCACTTTTATTTCATAATCATTTCTGAGAGGTAACAGAATTGCATGACAACCTGCAGAGCTAGTTTCGTCAAAATTAACACACATACTTGATGTGACTCATAAGCCGAACGAGTTACTTTCCGACGCTATTTTAGATGTGCAAGTGCCAGTCAAAAACACGCGGCGACGGCAATATGCAAAACAATTCGCTAGTTAACACCGGTCTTGTTGTGCGTGTTTCAAGCTCAAGAGCATCTCCAAGCAGAAAATGGTCAACAGCAACGTTCACACGGGTTCGTACTGCTCAAGTGCTGCACTAAAACGGTATGTTTCTTTTTCATATCTGGAAAAACACGACCGAGAGAGGAATCAAACACGCAATCTTCGGATACGAAGTCCGACGCCTTATCCATTAGGCCACACGGTCACTGACAAACAAGTGGAACTTATATACGACTCATCTCAAAACGCTCACACCACTGAGGAGTTGTGTTTTCGTTCTACACAGACGCTGCCCCTTGCTCTTTCCCACCCATTTGATACATTTAACCTGCTACGAGACCTACCAAATACAGACTGGGAAACTAAACCACACACTTTGTGCATTCGGAAATGTAAGGCAGGGCGTCCCTCGCCGCATTTGCTACGATATCCATTTGCTACTTCTGCAGAAGTGGCGGCGACGACGACGACGACGACGACGACGACGACGACAACCGCGGGAGGCTCTGAGATATGTGAGAAATACATCTATAAAATATATTTCAGACGGTCCCATCCCACCTTATGCTGTACCGCTTTGGCAAATGCTTTATCTGCGCCATTCGCCTTAATCACATCTGAGAGTAATTCTTAATAAAACGCCTCTCGCTAATTGTTAGTCATCCCAGATACTGTTTGCTATAAGGCCACGACGCGCAACTGATATCCAAAATTCGTCTGCCTCCTGTGAGGATCGAACTCACGACCCCTGGTTTACTAGACCAGTGCTCTGCCACTGAGCTAAAGAGGCGCGGCCTAGCGGTACTTTTGCGTACTTCATCCTTACGGTCGTCTGGATCATCAGACTTCAGCTGACAACACTTCATATTACCGTCTAATATTTGCAGCTATGGCGACCCATTACTGCTTGCCTACACATCTGACACGTAAAGGAAGTGCTCTCCAAATAACACCACTTGCATTTCAGAACATGTCTTTCACACATGTCTACAAAATCACCTTCACCTTCAAATACAGTTTCGTAGCGACTGACGGAGACGTAGGCAAAGTTTAAAGTTGCTATTTCCATTACATCACGTTAATCAGAAAAAGGTAAGTTACATCTGCAGAGGAACAAAATTCCGTTCCTCCCCACGTGGGGCTCGAACCCACGACCCTGGGATTAAGAGCCTTATGTTCTACCGACTGAGCTAGCCGCGCTGAATCGGTGAGTATATGCCGGTTAGCACGTCAACACAGTACTCGTTTGGGTTGATTGGTCCCATACAGAACCTCCCCATGTTGCCTAATGTTTTCCTAACGTCACACTCGTCACGCAGTTCACTTTTATTTCATAATCATTTCTGAGAGGTAACAGAATTGCATGACAACCTGCAGAGCTAGTTTCGTCAAAATTAACACACATACTTGATGTGACTCATAAGCCGAACGAGTTACTTTCCGACGTTATTTTAGATGTGCAAGTGCCAGTCAAAAACACGCGGCGACGGCAATATGCAAACCAATTCGCTAGTTAACACCGGTCTTGTTGTGCGTGTTTTAAGCTGAAGAGCATCTCCAAGCAGAAAATGGTCAACAGCAACATTCACACGGTTTCGTACTGCTCAAGTGCTACACTAAAACGGTATGTTTCTTTTTCAGATCTGGAAAAACACGACCGAGAGAGGAATCAAACACGCAGTCTTCGGATACGAAGTCCGACGCCTTGTCCATTAGGCCACACGGTCACTGACAAACAAGTGGAACTTATATACGACTCATCTCGAAACGCTCACACCACTGAGGAGTTGTGTTTTCGTTCTACACAGACGCTGCCCCTTGCTCTTTCCCACCCATTTGATACATTCAACCTGCTACGAGACCTACCAAATATAGACTGGGAAACTAAACCACACACTTTGTGCATTCGGAAATGTAAGGCAGGGCGTCCCTCGCCGCATTTGCTACGATATCCATTTGCTACTTCTGCAGAAGTGGCGGCGACGACGACGACGACGACGACGACGACGACCGCGGAAGGCTCTGAGATATGTGAGAAATACATCTATAAAATATATTTCAGACTGTCCCATCCCACCTTATGCTGTACCGCTTTGGCAAATGCTTTATCTGCGCCATTCGCCTTAATCACATCTGAGAGTAATTCTTAATAAAACGCCTCTCGCTAATTGTTCGTCATCCCAGATACTGTTTGCTATAAGGCCACGACGCGCAACTGATATCCAAAATTCGTCTGCCTCCTGTGAGGATCGAACTCACGACCCCTGGTTTACTAGACCAGTGCTCTGCCACTGAGCTAAAGAGGCGCGGCCTAGCGGTACTTTTGCGTACTTCATCCTTACGGTCGTCTGGATCATCAGACTTCAGCTGACAACACTTCATATTACCGTCTAATATTTGCAGCTATGGCGACCCATTACTGCTTGCCTACACATCTGACACGTAAAGGAAGTGCTCTCCACATAACACCACTTGCATTTCAGAACATGTCTTTCACACATGTCTACAAAATCACCTTCACCTTCAAATACAGTTTCGTAGCGACTGACGGAGACGTAGGCAAAGTTTAAAGTTGCTATTTCCATTACATCACGTTAATGAGAAAAACGGTAAGTTACATCTGCAGAGGAACAAAATTCCGTTCCTCCCCACGTGGGGCTCGAACACACGACCCTGGGATTAAGAGCCTTATGTTCTAACGACTAAGCTAGCCGCGCTGCCTCGCTGAGTATGTGCCGGTTAGCACGTCACACAGTACTCGTTTGGGTTGATTGGTCCCATACAGAACCTCCCCATGTTGCCTAATGTTTTCCTAACGTCACACTCGTCACGTAGTTCACTTTTATTTCATAATCATTTCTGAGAGGTAACAGAATTGCATGACAACCTGCAGAGCTAGTTTCGTCAAAATTAACACACATACTTGATGTGACTCATAAGCCGAACGAGTTACTTTCCGACGTTATTTTAGATGTGCAAGTGCCAGTCAAAAACACGCGGCGACGGCAATATGCAAACCAATTCGCTAGTTAACACCGGTCTTGTTGTGCGTGTTTCAAGCTCAAGAGCATCTCCAAGCAGAAAATGGTCAACAGCAACGTTCACACGGTTTCGTACTGCTCAAGTGCTGCACTAAAACGGTATGTTTCTTTTTCATATCTGGAAAAACACGACCGAGAGAGGAATCAAACACGCAATCTTCGGATACGAAGTCCGACGCCTTTATCCATTAGGCCACACGGTCACTGACAAACAAGTGGAACTTATATACGACTCATCTCAAAACGCTCACACCACTGAGGAGTTGTGTTTTCGTTCTACACAGACGCTGAACCTTGCTCTTTCCCACCCATTTGATACATTCAACCTGCTACGAGACCTACCAAATATAGACTGGGAAACTAAACCACACACTTTGTGCATTCGGAAATGTAAGGCAGGGCGTCCCTCGCCGCATTTGCTACGATGTCCATTTGCTACTTCTGCAGAAGTGGCGGCGGCGACGACGACAACCGCGGAAGGCTCTGAGATATGTGAGAAATACATCTATAAAATATATTTCAGACTGTCCCATCCCACCTTATGCTGTACCGCTTTGGCAAATGCTTTATCTGCGCCATTCGCCTTAATCACATCTGAGAGTAATTCTTAATAAAACGCCTCTCGCTAATTGTTCGTCATCCCAGATACTGTTTGCTATAAGGCCACGACGCGCAACTGATATCCAAAATTCGTCTGCCTCCTGTGAGGATCGAACTCACGACCCCTGGTTTACTAGACCAGTGCTCTGCCACTGAGCTAAAGAGGCGCGGCCTAGCGGTACTTTTGCGTACTTCATCCTTACGGTCGTCTGGATCATCAGACTTCAGCTGACAACACTTCATATTACCGTCTAGTATTTGCAGCTATGGCGACCCATTACTGCTTGCCTACACATCTGACACGTAAAGGAAGTGCTCTCCAAATAACACCACTTGCATTTCAGAACATGTCTTTCACACATGTCTACAAAATCACCTTCACCTTCAAATACAGTTTCGTAGCGACTGACGGAGACGTAGGCAAAGTTTAAAGTTGCTATTTCCATTACATCACGTTAATCAGAAAAACGGTAAGTTACATCTGCAGAGGAACAAAATTCCGTTCCTCCCCACGTGGGGCTCGAACCCACGACCCTGGGACTAAGGGCCTTATGTTCTACCGACTGAGCTAGCCGCGCTGCCTCGGTGAGTATATGCCGGTTAGCACGTCACACAGTACTCGTTTGGGTTGATTGGTCCCATACAGAACCTCCCCATGTTGCCTAATGTTTTCCTAACGTCACACTCGTCACGTAGTTCACTTTTATTTCATAATCATTTCTGAGAGGTAACAGAATTGCATGACAACCTGCAGAGCTAGTTTCGTCAAAATTAACACACATACTTGATGTGACTCATAAGCCGAACGAGTTACTTTCCGACGTTATTTTAGATGTGCAAGTGCCAGTCAAAAACACGCGGCGACGGCAATATGCAAACCAATTCGCTAGTTAACACCGGTCTTGTTGTGCGTGTTTTAAGCTGAAGAGCATCTCCAAGCAGAAAATGGTCAACAGCAACATTCACACGGTTTCGTAGTGCTCAAGTGCTACACTAAAACGGTATGTTTCTTTTTCATATCTGGAAAAACACGACCGAGAGAGGAATCAAACACGCAATCTTCGGATACGAAGTCCGACGCCTTGTCCATTAGGCCACACGGTCACTGACAAACAAGTGGAACTTATATACGACTCATCTCGAAACGCTCACACCACTGAGGAGTTGTGTTTTCGTTCTACACAGACGCTGCCCCTTGCTCTTTCCCACCCATTTGATACATTCAACCTGCTACGAGACCTACCAAATATAGACTGGGAAACTAAACCACACACTTTGTGCATTCGGAAATGTAAGGCAGGGCGTCCCTCGCCGCATTTGCTACGATGTCCATTTGCTACTTCTGCAGAAGTGGCGACGACGACGACGACAACCGCGGAAGGCTCTGAGATATGTGAGAAATACATCTATAAAATATATTTCAGACTGTCCCATCCCACCTTATGCTGTACCGCTTTGGCAAATGCTTTATCTGCGCCATTCGCCTTAATCACATCTGAGAGTAATTCTTAATAAAACGCCTCTCGCTAATTGTTCGTCATCCCAGATACTGTTTGCTATAAGGCCACGACGCGCAACTGATATCCAAAATTCGTCTGCCTCCTGTGAGGATCGAACTCACGACCCCTGGTTTACTAGACCAGTGCTCTGCCACTGAGCTAAAGAGGCGCGGCCTAGCGGTACATTTGCGTACTTCATCCTTACGGTCGTCTGGATCATCAGACTTCAGCTGACAACACTTCATATTACCGTCTAATATTTGCAGCTATGGCGACCCATTACTGCTTGCCTACACATCTGACACGTAAAGGAAGTGCTCTCCAAATAACACCACTTGCATTTCAGAACATGTCTTTCACACATGTCTACAAAATCACCTTCACCTTCAAATACAGTTTCGTAGCGACTGACGGAGACGTAGGCAAAGTTTAAAGTTGCTATTTCCATTACATCACGTTAATCAGAAAAACGGTAAGTTACATCTGCAGAGGAACAAAATTCCGTTCCTCCCCACGTGGGGCTCGAACCCACGACCCTGGGATTAAGAGCCTTATGTTCTACCGACTTTTTTTTTCTAATTAACCCTTGGATTAAGAGTGTGACGCTGTCCGACGCCTTATCCATTTGTTTTTTTTTTGTTTTTTTTTAGTTTTTTTTTTTGTTCGTTGTAATTTGTATATTCGTTTGTTTTCTATCCATCTTCTTTGCTCGTTTCTGCTGTCTGTTTTGCGCTTTTGTTTCATTCAAAATACACCAAATTTAATATGGCGTAGAAATAACTGATCCTGGGAAGGACATATTCTTGATCTCATACGTTGCTTTATTCAGAATCACAATGAGACCAATGGAAGTCTTTGCTGTGAGTATAACCTTGACTATAGTACAGGAAAAACGAATTGTTATAACAGATATTCATGTTATCCACGTCCTACTTCATCTCAAGGACGATGTGAAGAAAATTTTGAAATGTTGACTGATACCGGTGCCCATATTGGTTGGTTGTGCGCCAGTGTTGGTGTGAGAGATATACTTGAAAATCTAAGACATTAGGCGCACTGCCGGACAGAATATAGTGGATAAAATGTCCCATAAGCCATAGGTAGCTGTTATGTTTGGCTGCAGGGAAGAGTCGGTAGTCCGGGCGCAGAATGTCGTGGATCTGAATCGCATGAGGCGCAGTCCGGTTGAGCACAGCGAGTTTTTTGCGCGTCCAATTCCAGATGTGCACTTGATCCTTGCAGACAAACAGATGTGCAATAGTCTCAACCATGTGGCACAAGTCGCAGTAGGGACTGGGTGCAAGATTAATCCTGTGCCGCTTTTCTTTCGTCGGAATAGTGTCAGCGACCACGTCATACCATTTGGAGCGGACATCTGTCGGAAGCGTTGGATTATGGATGTTAGCCCAAACGAGGGACCAATTGCAAGCCGGATACTTCTTTTCCAAGGGGCCAGGCAGTGACGGCCGAAGTAAGTGGCGATACAGTTTTACCGTCGGCTTCTTGAAAAGCTCGTCGTCGAGATAGCTACTTTCAAGGTAATACAGTGCTATATGCTGAAAGTGCGGGCCGACGTGGCCAATGTCCACAGGCGGAGATATATTGCGGGGGCGGGACAGTTGATAGAGCCGCTTCGTGACGGTGTCCTCGCTGGCGGTGAGTATCTGCCATGAGCGTTTCAGATACAGGGCTAGGGCATGAATGCCGGGGTTTTTCAAGCCAAGGCCTCCCATATCGCATGGCAGTGCTGTCGTGGTGAAGGAAACCTTAAAAATATTGAGCTTCCAGACGTACCAGGCGGCCGCCGCTAGGAGTGATCTTGCTACTGTGGGTGGCATAGGTAGGACGGCGGCAACAAATTGTAATTTAGAGAGGGCATCAGAGTTGACGAAAAAGGCTCGCTGCAGACGATCGAGGTGTCGCATGTTCTGGTCGCGCAGGAGTGCTTTTATCGCCTGAATTTTGGGTATCCAATTTTTGTGAGACATGTCCAGAGGCCGGGCCGTAACGTAGAGACCAAGGTGTTTTCTAGTCTGTACACAGGGCAGCCAAGCGTCGCCTGTGATAGGTCGTTCTTGACCAAGCGTTAAGGCGGCGGATTTATTGACGTTTAACATGGCACCACTATCTCTTTGGAATTCCTCAAGAATGCGTTTCGCTGCGGTGACATCGCGAACGTCGTTAAGAAGCACGCTGACATCGTCTGCGTAAGCTTGGACCACAGACCTGATACCATAAAACTGGAATCCAGGGAGGCTATGATGTAGATGGCGCAACAAGGGTTCCATGAGGATCGCATAGAGCGTCGTTGAAAGTGGACTGCCTTGCTTGATACCCCGTGAGAGCTGGATGTACTCCGTCAATGTATTATTGATCAGGAAGCGCGTACGGGTACCACTGATACAGTTGTTGATGAGGTGGATAAAATTAAGACTGAAGCCCATTGATTCCATCACGCCGCTGAGATAGTGATAGTCAGCTCGATCGTAAGCCTTATCGAAGTCAAGAAATGCTATGGCCATAGGAGTGCGGGTGGCCCAGGTGAGGGAGACGAGATCCCGATATAGCGCCAAAATGGTGGACAGCGACTGACCACGGATCGCACTCATTTGGTATGGTCCCAGAAGATAGGGTAACAGCTGCCGTAATCGGGCATTGAGGGCGCGCGTCAGAAGCTTAAACTCGGCATTGAGCAGAGTAATGGGCCGCAGATCTTTGGTGGTGGTCGGCGTCGGCGTCTTAGGTATTAAAACAGTTAACCCTTCTGTGAAGGCTGGGGGTAGAGCAATCCCACGTAGTACTTCATTGTACATCTCTGTGAGTTCGTCCCCTAATATAGGCCAATATTTGACGTAAAACTCGACAGAGAGCCCGTCCGTGCCCGGAGATTTATTTCGTGGCGCAGCAAGCAGGGCATCCTTCAGTTCTTCTTTGGTAAAGGGAGCAAGCAGGTCCCGATTGAGGTCGTCGGTAATGCGGTACGGCGGGGGTCCAGAAAGATACCATTCTCGCACTTTCTCATGTGGTACACCAGCACAGGTGTAAAGTGCAGCAAAGTGGTTGGTAACATGGTTTTTGATGTCTCGCTGTAGGGTATAACAAGCACCGTCTGCATCCTGCAACTTATGAATAAGTTTCCTACGCGCTGCACGTAACTGTTGGACGATATGATGGACTGACGTCTGCTGTTGCGGCAAGTTTGTGGAGTCACGTGCTCGAATCTGGTGGCCGACGGCGGTGCAGGCCGTCAAGGATGTAATCTTGGCTTGGAGTCTGCGTACGTGCGTGATGTTATTAGGCACCTGATGATAATCCCGGTACAATTCTCGCAGGGCACAGAAATAGAATTCAGTGATTTCCTTCTCACCGCGAGCACGAATCCGGGCGTGGTGCTTGATGCAAGTAATGAGTTTCCCCTTTGCATGAAGCGTCCACCAATCAATCCACGTGGAATACGTGGGCCTGCTTGATGTTACGGAGTGCCAAACTGACCGGATCTCACGCTCTAAAGTGGCGTCTTGTAAGAGGCGACAGTTGAGTTGCCATCGTCCGAAGCCTCTATAAACTTTCTGCGGTGAGTGATTAAAGACGATGTGGTAAGCGATATGGTCACTGAAATTAACGGGCCAATATTCGCAAGTTCCCACGTCGGCTAAAAGACCGCGTTGCACATATATGCGATCTAACCTGCTGGAAGATGTCTGCGTAAAGTGAGTAAAGGCAACTTCATCTGGGTGTAAGGTCGCCCACGTGTCGACTGACTGCAATTCTGTAACCAGTGTTAGCAGTTCCTGGCTGAAGTTAAAGTTCGGCGTTTGATCGGTGCGGCGCAATACGCAGTTAAAGTCACCACCCATAATAATACGCAGACGCAAGTCGGTGATTAGATTCGCTATCTCTCCCGTGTAAAACTCCCTCCTCGCCGCTCGCGCGTTGGAACCGGAAGGGGCGTACACATTAAGAAGGAGTACATCATGGAACTGTGCGGCAATGCCTCGTCCGGTAGGTAACATGGACAAACAAGAACATTCAATGCCTTCCCGATACAGAATGATCGTACCTGCCTCCGTCCCTATATTGACAATGGCGTCATAACCGGGGACGTCGGCTAGGAGTGGAGTCAGTGCTTCCTGTACGAACAGAATATCTATATCAGCGGCCCGTAAATAATGTCGAAGGCTGTGGATTTTTGCTTGAGAGACAATGCGGTTAACATTTATGGTAGAAATCTTATAGGATTGTCGTGAACGGAGCGATGTGGGATGAGTGGTCATCTGCAGATGAAAACAGGTACGATTTTTATCCCTTCAACAGTCGTCCGCTTCGGAGGTCGTATAAGTCTAGACGTCGCCGTCCGTGGACGCTGCATTGCGCCGAGACGTAAGCAGCGTATCACCAGTTGCCATCGGTTCTTCACGCTCGGGATTGCCAGTCATATCTTCAATATCATCCGCCCAATTATCGACAGACACAGCCGTCGTCGCGCCTGCTGCAGCAGTTCCGGAACCGCATTGCGGGCCGTCACCCTGCACATCTGCCACTTGGGCCGTCCGCGGTGGTGCACTAATATGTGCCCTCCCCGTGTCAAGGTTGGATACATCATCGTCAATATTCATGGGTGAGGCCAACGACGGAAGACAATCTTCGGTCCCCGAAGTGTCATCACAGATCATGCGGCCCGCGTGTTTGGCCTTTTCACGCAAGGGAGGTGCCGATTGAGCTGCCGCCGGACGAGCGATCCGACGTTTCTTGTGCTTTTTCGGGGAGGACCCACTGACAGAGGCTTCCGCATTCTTTAAAGGAAGAGGAAGAGTCTCTGTCTCTTGCTGGCTGTCAGTGGCGGTAGTGGCCGCCTCCACAACGTCAACCCTGGCTTCCTCACGTGAGGCGTCACGGGGCACCGCGGCAGGTAAGCCAGCGACCGGCAAGGTTTCCTGAGCGGTAGAGATTTCCATAGGTACATCTCCGTCATTCGTAACATCGGCCACACTAAGTCCGACTTCCGCAGCCGACGCAGTGGGTGTATTTGCACGGACCGCCGCTACATGAGTAGTCGGTAATATTGTCGGTTGCGGGGGAGGGCCCAGTTCACCCGCAGGCAGCTGCGTTACACGTCGTTGGATGCACTGTGCCCGGACGTGTCCCGTGGAATTACAGCCTGAACATGTACGAGGCTGTCCCTCATATATGATTATCGCCCTATATCCACAAATCGTTAGGTAGGACGGAATATGCCGTTGCAATTCGATCTTAATTTGCCGCACACCGTTCAAAACAGGGTACTTATGGAACGGGGCCCACTTTTCGGCAATGTTACTGATAATTTTGCCGTAGGACTTAATAGAAGCATTAATTTGTTCAGCCGAGATTTCAAAAGGCAACTCGAAAATCCTGACGGTACGAATACCAAGACCAGCGTGGACAACAGTCACCTCACCAACATTCCCGTCACTGTGTCGAAATTTATAGGTACCGCCACATGAATCGATGATTTTGTCGCACAATTCTGGGTCACGCAATTTGATATAAACTGTGCTACTGACAATAGACAAATGGATACCAATGATATCGGTGGGAGGCAATTTTACGTCTTCATCGAGAAATCGTTCGACTTCGTAATATTTCGGTCGAGAAAAACTTCCATCAAACATAAACTTCAAAGTATCTTTCCGCTCTGGGTGATCCATGTTAGGTTCTATTCGTTACAAACAAGATGATTGCGCGCCGCAACGGCCCTCGACTCACCACGTGCCGCACCGCAGGCCGCAGCTGAGCACGTAAACAACGCTCCAGGCACGTCCGACCTGCACGACGGCCGCGCCTCGACTGACTGAGCTAGCCGCGCTGCCTCGGTGAGTATATGCCGGTTAGCACGTCACACAGTACTCGTTTGGGTTGATTGGTCCCATACAGAACCTCTCCATGTTGCCTAATGTTTTCCTAACGTCACACTCGTCACGTAGTTCACTTTTATTTCATAATCATTTCTGACAGGTAACAGAATTGCATGACAACCTGCAGAGCTAGTTTCGTCAAAATTAACACACATACTTGATGTGACTCATAAGCCGAACGAGTTACTTTCCGACGTTATTTTAGATGTGCAAGTGCCAGTCAAAAACACGCGGCGACGGCAATATGCAAACCAATTCGCTAGTTAACACCGGCCTTGTTGTGCGTGTTTTAAGCTGAAGAGCATCTCCAAGCAGAAAATGGTCAACAGCAACATTCACACGGTTTCGTACTGCTCAAGTGCTACACTAAAACGGTATGTTTCTTTTTCAGATCTGGAAAAACACGACCGAGAGAGGAATCAAACACGCAATCTTCGGATACGACGTCCGACGCCTTATCCATTTTTTTTTCTTTTTTTGTTAGTTTTTTTCTTTTGGGCCTCCCTTCTCCCCACACAGCCCATCCATTCGCTCTCCTTTTATGCCTTCTTCGGCGAGCTTCTATGCTATATCGACTGATTTTTTTTTCAAATTTACTGTGACAGTTAGGGAAATGAAATGATGTTTGGCTTCTTCGCCATGTGAGGCTTCTCCTCCGTAGAACTGAAAATTGAAAAATTAAGGCTTCTTGGGAATTAATAAATTGTCACTCTTGCTTCATACTGAAAAAAATTAAACAAAAATAGAAAGATTGTAACTGAGGAACACGTGCAAGAAGCTTCCACTGCATTGTGTGCAACGAAATCACCTTCCGATATTACCGAGATCCTGGAAAATCATCATAGATGAAAGTAGTTGCTGGAGATATGGGGTTCATCCAGCAGTAAGTGTGAAGCCGCAGTGCCGTTTCGGGGTTCTGTCCGAGGCCTTCACGGCTACCGTAGCGGCCCTGGGGCACACGAAGTCCCCACCGTACTTCACCCTCAACAGCGATCCCCTACTTTGGCCTGTGACTACATTTTTCGTAGACGAGGGCTATTAAGATGTTTATCCAATCCCTTGTCTCTGAAACAGAATGTGTAACATGTTACCAAAAGTTTTTTTGTGGTCCCTGCGCGTACATATCTGATAATATTTTGCTCGTTCGTATAATTCGTATTCTAAAACACGGTCATTGCCGTGTTCAGATATAACGTAATGTACATAATTGCCAAACAACCACAACACAGCATTGGTTTTCTGGACAGGGAAGAAAACACCATCGGGGAAGAGTAATTTTTCAACATTGATCTCAGTACTAACAGTTCTGGTTATAAAGGCTACCCGCCGTTGGAGTCCCCTCCATATTTCGGCGTATCCGCCACAGAGAAAGCGGTGGATCAATGTGTCAACTGCGTCACATCGGGTGCACACAATCGTGTCACTAAGACCAATGGAGTGCAACTTTTCGTTAGTGGAAACTACGTTATTAACAACTCGGTACCAGGTTGCCTGAATGTCGGAAGACAGTTCACGATTACTAATATTTTTCCAAATTCTTTTCCAGTCTTTGTCGGGATATCTGCACTCCATTTTGTTGACATGTTCTTTCGTTGTTAAGAGTTCCATTAATTTCCTGCAATTCCTTGATTGTGGATTCGTGACAATACTGTCCATGTAGCTAATCTCTAAAAAGAACTGGCGAATATATTTCAATTTATAATTAATTCCGCCTATATTTATGGGTGGACGTAAATTTTCTGGCTGTAGGAGTCGATACAGCCTGGCTGTAATACTATGTGGATGTTTTTCTATAATTTGTAGGGTCCTCTTTATATATAACGCCGTAGTCTTCCGCCATATATCTGTTAAACCTAGGCCACCTTCAGCGGAAGGTAACGTAACTGTACCGACTGCTACTCTAAAAATATTCCCTGTCCATATAAATCGGCAAATGATACTCATTATACGTTTGGCAATGGGTTTCGAAACTGGCAATATTTGACCTATATATATAGCTTTTGATAAAATGGACCAATTAATTATTCTGATTCGTTGTTTAATGTTCAGATGTCTGGTCTGATTGAGTATTGTGGCTCCTCTGATTGTATCCAGTACTTTCTTCCAATTGTAGGTCATGGTCTGAAGCGGACATCGGTAAAAGGTGACACCCAGAGCGGTGTGACGATCGACGGAGCGTGCCCATTCCAAACGGGCATCTTGAAGACCTTTAAGATTTAAAAACGAACTCTTCACCTCGTTAACCCTAGCGCCTGTAGCTTCACAAAAGATCTGAATATTCGTAGTTAATTTCTCTAAATCTTCGTTACTACGAATAACCACTCCAACGTCATCAGCATATGCATTGGTGACGTTGTTAACGCCAGATATCGTGATGCCCTCAAGATCGACATCGAGTCTCCTTAGTAAAGGCTCCAGTGCAACAACATACAGGAGCATTGACAAAGGACTTCCCTGCGGGACGCCGTTGCGAATTTCAATGGGTGGAGTGAAATGCCCATTTACAGACACTTGTGTTTGGATGCCTTCAACAATGTTAATTAAAACTTGCACAAAATGTTGACTAAAACCCACATAGGTCAACGTTCTGAACAAAAATAAGTGGTTGACCCTGTCAAAAGCCTTTGAGAAGTCGATAAAGGCAAGGCCTCCTGGTGAGGATGACGTTGCAAAAATTGCAGAGACATCCCTATATTCACAAACAGTTTTAAAAATATTCCGCCCCGAGAGACAGGTTTGGTGGTCACCTAAGATCTTCTCCATTAGAGGTCTCAGTCTTTCCTTCAGTACACGTGCAATTATTTTATAATCCGAGTTCATCAAACATATTGGTCTCAATTGATTGAGATCTTTAACTGCCGCGTTCCTTCCCTTTGGTATTAGCACAGTTACGCTTTCTTTGAACTCGCGTGGAACAGTAACACCTTGCAACACTTCATTTATCACTTCTGTGAATTGATTACCGATGAGAGGCCAAAATTTACAATAAAACTCTACAGGCAAGCCATCAGGCCCTGGGGACTTACGGGTAGGCGAATATTTAAGTATATCAAACACCTCCTCACATGTGATCGCAGTGGTAAGGGACACATTGTCCTCGTCATTGATAACGTTGTCGATACCTGTAGTTCGTAGCAAATCGTTCGCACAGTCTAGATTATACCGGGTATCAGTATATAACGTACGATAAAATCCATAAACTGCATTTAAAATGTCAGAGTGTTCCGTCAGCACCCGGTTATCGCCCACTCTAAGACAAGCAATAAACGCTCGTCTTCTATTTCTTTCATGTTCGAGTAAGTGGTACAGCGATGCGTTTTCGTCCTCCACCGTTGTCGGGACACGAGATTTAATTTTTAAACCCTCCAGCTGTTGTCGCTTGAGACTTATGAGGTGAGCCTTGATCTTCTTTATTTCAATGAAAACCTCATCAGTCATCTGCTGAGCTGATAGTTCCCTTAAGCATGTATAGTAAAATTCAACGGTATTGCGAGACCACATCGCTCGCTCCCTCCCGTAAGCTATTAGGGATGATCTCAATTTCTTTTTAGCACATGAGGTCCACCACGCAAGGCGAGAGCTGTATTTATGGCGCATACGTAGAGCAGCCTGCCATACCTCCGCTACTGTTCTTGATAGGGCACCCTCGAACAACATATGGGTATTCAGCTTCCATAAGGGGCGACCCCAATACGTTCCTTGCTTCTGAAACCGAATGCTGCATTTCACTGCGAGATGGTCCGAAAAGGTAGTGGGAATTACTTCGATACTACTGATTTTATTTTCCAGGTTTGCTGTGACGTATATTCTGTCTATTCTGCTTTGCGAGCGACTACTGATGTACGTAAATTTGACTAACGTGGGGTATTTGCTTTCCCACACGTCTGTCCACTTCATGTTTGTCACCAAAGCCGCCAGTTCCCTGGAGAAGTTAAAATTTGGTCGCTGATCCTTTTTGTGAAGTACACAATTAAAGTCACCACCGATTAAAGCTTCCGCCGGATTCCCCTTAAGTAAATAGACCATATCGTTCTTAAAAAAATTAGCCCTATCATCTCTAGCGTTGTTACCAGAGGGGACATATACATTTAAAACAGTAGTAGTAAAAATTTTACAACTGATGCCCCTCCCATTTTCTAACAGACAGATATCCTTCACATCAATACCATCTTTGACAAGGATCGCAGTCCCACATGTGGCTTCCGGTGCAATATTTAAAATCTCTTGAAAACCTGGGACATAAAAGTTGTGGACATTAAATTCCTGTAGGAGGGCTATATCAGTATCCACCTGGTAAAGGAAATCTTTTAAAGAAGCGACTTTCGTTTCACTGCGAATCCGATTTATATTGATCGTGGTCACATTATATGTCAGTTCCGTTGGCATAGGTGCAGGTAAAAGAAATTGGCTAATGAAGTATACCCCATGCAGAGTCACGTCTGTACCATTCCATTCTGTCTGTCAGAAAGAAAAATAGACATTAAAAAAAAAAAAAAATTAAATGCCACTAGCATGTGTCAGGTCCATCTCCATTCCGTGGTCGGTGCGATCTTCTTGGGCATCGGTCCAATCAAGTTCTTTTCCTGAGACAGTTCGGTCTAAATCCATAGTAGTGCCGGTCTGCAAACCTGCGACGCCAAGCGGTGCGCGAGGTTGTTGTTGAAGATCATCTGCATCGGCACGACTCATCTCCGCTTCAGTACACTCGTTAACTCGTGCTACTGGGCATTGTTCTCGTAGTCGTTCATTATCCCTTAAATGTTTTAACTTTTCCCGCAATGCAGGAGCTAAACTCTCTGCTGCTTTGTGTGCCAATCTCCTCTTCTTGCCTTTCTTCGAAGATCTCTTCGGCGATCTAGCAGGAGATGAAGTTTGCGACCTGTCAGGAGAAGTACCGGATGATACGTCTGACGTCGCCTGTTCCTTTTTTTCGGACAAAAGTCCGCGTATCGCATTCCACAACGGCAGAAGGAGGCGCATCTTTTTCCATGGCTCCCACTGGTAGCAACCCAGTCTCCAATTCTACACTATCGCTCGTTGTGGTTTCCTTGACGCAAGTGTCTTCTGTGGGCGCCAACGTGAAACCAATGTCCAGATTGCTATCTTCGTTCATAGTTCCCGCAGAGTGGATGCCTGGAGCGTCCACTCCTCGGAAGCTAGTGGCAATATCCTCACGTTGGTGGGAATCCTGACGACGCAAGGAAACCTCCGTTGCGGGTATTTGGGGATCTTCGGCCGAGTCCGCGGAAGAACGAGCAACCACAGTGGGAGAGTTGGAAAAAGTTGGCGTCGGCATAGATTCGAGGGGCGCGGAGCTGATCGGCAGACCATCCGCAAATCTAGAGCTGGAAGCCGGAGTATCATCGACAACCGCCCGCGAGGCAGCAGGCTCCCCGCGCACAGGCGGCACCGACTCGCCTCGGCTGCGGAAGTCAGCAGCGGCAGCGTATGACAACTTCATACCAACAACAGGGCCGGAACTCTGCATCTCGTCACGCGGTAACTGCGGGACACGCCTCCGTGAACATTCTGCACGAATATGTTCCGTGGAATTGCATAAAGCGCAAGTCCGCGGTTGCCCATCATAGATAATCAAAGCACGATACCCACAAATATTAAGATAAGAGGGGACATGCTTCTGTAATTCAATCTTAATTTGCCTTACGCCGTTCAAGACAGGAAACATATGAGCTTCAGACCACCTTTCTGCCACATTGGAAATAATTCTGCCATAAGGCCGAAGGGCAACATTAAGTTCTTCGGGCGGAATTTCAAAAGGGAGCTCAAACACTCTGATCGTACGAATCCCGTACCCAGCATGACTAACAGCAACGTCACTCACATTCCCATCAGAATGATTAAACTTCACGCTACCTCCGCAACGATCCACAATGGAACTACATAATTCTGGACTTTTCATCTTCAGATACACAGCATTTGTCACAAACGAGAGATAAACTCCGACAACATCATCACCGTTAATCAATACTTTTTCGATAAACCATGCTTTAATTTCAAATGCTTTAGGTCGAACGAAATTTCGATCGAAAGTAAACTTGATTGTGTCTTTCCTCAAATAATTCGACCTATTCATTCTAGAACTTCATGAATACAAGTGCAACACGAATAGCGGCTTAGCAGCACCACTAACCTCAAACGCAGCGACTCAGCCTGTGTTTACTACAGCCAGACGTCCAGCTCCGCCACACGTCCGTCCCGCTCGGCGGCTGACTCGCAACTGATCCATTAGGCCACACGGTCACTGACAAACAAGTGGAACTTATATACGACTCATCTCAAAACGCTCACACCACTGAGGAGTTGTGTTTTCGTTCTACACAGACGCTGCCCCTTGCTCTTTCCCACCATTTGATACATTCAACCTGCTACGAGACCTACCAAATATAGACTGGGAAACTAAACCACACACTTTGTGCATTCGGAAATGTAAGGCAGGGCGTCCCTCGCCGCATTTGCTACGATGTCCATTTGCTACTTCTGCAGAAGTGGCGGCGGCGGCGGCGACGACGACGACGACGACGACGACGACGACGACGACGACAACCGCGGAAGGCTCTGAGATATGTGAGAAATACATCTATAAAATATTTTTCAGACAGTCCCATCCCACCTTATGCTGTACCGCTTTGGCAAATGCTTTATCTGCGCCATTCGCCTTAATCACATCTGAGAGTAATTCTTAATAAAACGCCTCTCGCTAATTGTTAGTCATCCCAGATACTGTTTGCTATAAGGCCACGACGCGCAACTGATATCCAAAATTCGTCTGCCTCCTGTGAGGATCGAACTCACGACCCCTGGTTTGCTAGACCAGTGCTCTGCCACTGAGCTAAAGAGGCGCAGCCTAGCGGTACTTTTGCGTACTTCATCCTTACGGTCGTCTGGATCATCAGACTTCAGCTGACAACACTTCATATTACCGTCTAATATTTGCAGCTATGGCGACCCATTACTGCTTGCCTACACATCTGACACGTAAAGGAAGTGCTCTCCAAATAACACCACTTGCATTTCAGAACATGTCTTTCACACATGTCTACAAAATCACCTTCACCTTCAAATACAGTTTCGTAGCGACTGACGGAGACGTAGGCAAAGTTTAAAGTTGCTATTTCCATTACATCACGTTAATCAGAAAAACGGTAAGTTACATCTGCAGAGGAACAAAATTCCGTTCCTCCCCACGTGGGGCTCGAACCCACGACCCTGGGATTAAGAGCCTTATGTTCTACCGACTGAGCTAGCCGCGCTGCCTCGGTGAGTATATGCCGGTTAGCACGTCACACAGTACTCGTTTGGGTTGATTGGTCCCATACAGAACCTCCCCATGTTGCCTAATGTTTTCCTAACGTCACACTCGTCACGTAGTTCACTTTTATTTCATAATCATTTCTGAGAGGTAACAGAATTGCATGACAACCTGCAGAGCTAGTTTCGTCAAAATTAACACACATACTTGATGTGACTCATAAGCCGAACGAGTTACTTTCCGACGTTATTTTAGATGTGCAAGTGCCAGTCAAAAACACGCGGCGACGGCAATATGCAAACCAATTCGCTAGTTAACACCGGTCTTGTTGTGCGTGTTTCAAGCTCAAGAGCATCTCCAAGCAGAAAATGGTCAACAGCAACGTTCACACGGTTTCGTACTGCTCAAGTGCTGCACTAAAATGGTATGTTTCTTTTTCAGATCTGGAAAAACACGACCGAGAGAGGAATCAAACACGCAATCTTCGGATACGAAGTCCGACGCCTTGACCATTAGGCCACACGGTCACTGACAAACAAGTGGAACTTATATACGACTCATCTCGAAACGCTCACACCTCTGAGGAGTTGTGTTTTCGTTCTACACAGACGCTGCCCCTTGCTCTTTCCCACCCATTTGATACATTCAACCTGCTACGAGACCTACCAAATATAGACTGGGAAACTAAACCACACACTTTGTGCATTCGGAAATGTAAGGCAGGGCGTCCCTCGCCGCATTTGCTACGATGTCCATTTGCTACTTCTGCAGAAGTGGCGGCGGCGACGACGATGACGACGACGACGACGACGACAACCGCGGAAGGCTCTGAGATATGTGAGAAATACATCTATAAAATATATTTCAGACTGTCCCATCCCACCTTATGCTGTACCGCTTTGGCAAATGCTTTATCTACGCCATTCGCCTTAATCACATCTGAGAGTAATTCTTAATAAAACGCCTCTCGCTAATTGTTAGTCATCCCAAATACTGTTTGCTATAAGGCCACGACGCGCAACTGATATCCAAAATTCGTCTGCCTCCTGTGAGGATCGAACTCACGACCCCTGGTTTACTAGACCAGTGCTCTGCCACTGAGCTAAAGAGGCGCGGCCTAGCGGTACTTTTGCGTACTTCATCCTTACGGTCGTCTGGATCATCAGACTTCAGCTGACAACACTTCATATTACCGTCTAATATTTGCAGCTATGGCGACCCATTACTGCTTGCCTACACATCTGACACGTAAAGGAAGTGCTCTCCAAATAACACCACTTGCATTTCAGAACATGTCTTTCACACATGTCTACAAAATCACCTTCACCTTCAAATACAGTTTCGTAGCGACTGACGGAGACGTAGGCAAAGTTTAAAGTTGCTATTTCCATTACATCACGTTAATCAGAAAAACGGTAAGTTACATCTGCAGAGGAACAAAATTCCGTTCCTCCCCACGTGGGGCTCGAACCCACGACCCTGGGATTAAGAGACTTATGTTCTACCGACTGAGCTAGCCGCGCTGCCTCGGTGAGTATATGCCGGTTAGCACGTCACACAGTACTCGTTTGGGTTGATTGGTCCCATACAGAACCTCCCCATGTTGCCTAATGTTTTCCTAACGTCACACTCGTCACGTAGTTCACTTTTATTTCATAATCATTTCTGAGAGGTAACAGAATTGCATGACAACCTGCAGAGCTAGTTTCGTCAAAATTAACACACATACTTGATGTGACTCATAAGCCGAACGAGTTACTTTCCGACGTTATTTTAGATGTGCAAGTGCCAGTCAAAAACACGCGGCGACGGCAATATGCAAACCAATTCGCTAGTTAACACGGTCTTGTTGTGCGTGTTTCAAGCTCAAGAGCATCTCCAAGCAGAAAATGGTCAACAGCAACGTTCACACGGGTTCGTACTGCTCAAGTGCTGCACTAAAATGGTATGTTTCTTTTTCAGATCTGGAAAAACACGACCGAGAGAGGAATCAAACACGCAATGTTCGGATACGAAGTCCGACGCCTTGACCATTAGGCCACACGGTCACTGACAAACAAGTGGAACTTATATACGACTCATCTCGAAACGCTCACACCTCTGAGGAGTTGTGTTTTCGTTCTACACAGACGCTGCCCCTTGCTCTTTCCCACCCATTTGATACATTCAACCTGCTACGAGACCTACCAAATATAGACTGGGAAACTAAACCACACACTTTGTGCATTCGGAAATGTAAGGCAGGGCGTCCCTCGCCGCATTTGCTACGATGTCCATTTGCTACTTCTGCAGAAGTGGCGGCGGCGACGACGATGACGACGACGACGACGACGACGACGACGACGACAACCGCGGAAGGCTCTGAGATATGTGAGAAATACATCTATAAAATATATTTCAGACTGTCCCATCCCACCTTATGCTGTACCGCTTTGGCAAATGCTTTATCTACGCCATTCGCCTTAATCACATCTGAGAGTAATTCTTAATAAAACGCCTCTCGCTAATTGTTAGTCATCCCAAATACTGTTTGCTATAAGGCCACGACGCGCAACTGATATCCAAAATTCGTCTGCCTCCTGTGAGGATCGAACTCACGACCCCTGGTTTACTAGACCAGTGCTCTGCCACTGAGCTAAAGAGGCGCGGCCTAGCGGTACTTTTGCGTACTTCATCCTTACGGTCGTCTGGATCATCAGACTTCAGCTGACAACACTTCATATTACCGTCTAATATTTGCAGCTATGGCGACCCATTACTGCTTGCCTACACATCTGACACGTAAAGGAAGTGCTCTCCAAATAACACCACTTGCATTTCAGAACATGTCTTTCACACATGTCTACAAAATCACCTTCACCTTCAAATACAGTTTCGTAGCGACTGACGGAGACGTAGGCAAAGTTTAAAGTTGCTATTTCCATTACATCACGTTAATCAGAAAAACGGTAAGTTACATCTGCAGAGGAACAAAATTCCGTTCCTCCCCACGTGGGGCTCCAACCCACGACCCTGGGATTAAGAGCCTTATGTTCTACCGACTGAGCTAGCCGCGCTGAATCGGTGAGTATATGCCGGTTAGCACGTCAACACAGTACTCGTTTGGGTTGATTGGTCCCATACAGAACCTCCCCATGTTGCCTAATGTTTTCCTAACGTCACACTCGTCACGTAGTTCACTTTTATTTCATAATCATTTCTGAGAGGTAACAGAATTGCATGACAACCTGCAGAGCTAGTTTCGTCAAAATTAACACACATACTTGATGTGACTCATAAGCCGAACGAGTTACTTTCCGACGTTATTTTAGATGTGCAAGTGCCAGTCAAAAACACGCGGCGACGGCAATATGCAAACCAATTCGCTAGTTAACACCGGTCTTGTTGTGCGTGTTTCAAGCTCAAGAGCATCTCCAAGCAGAAAATGGTCAACAGCAACATTCACACGGTTTCGTACTGCTCAAGTGCTGCACTAAAACGGTATGTTTCTTTTTCATATCTGGAAAAACACGACCGAGAGAGGAATCAAACACGCAATCTTCGGATACGAAGTCCGACGCCTTATCCATTAGGCCACACGGTCACTGACAAACAAGTGGAACTTATATACGACTCATCTCAAAACGCTCACACCACTGAGGAGTTGTGTTTTCGTTCTACACAGACGCTGCCCCTTGCTCTTTCCCACCCATTTGATACATTCAACCTGCTACGAGACCTACCAAATATAGACTGGGAAACTAAACCACACACTTTGTGCATTCGGAAATGTAAGGCAGGGCGTCCCTCGCCGCATTTGCTACGATGTCCATTTGCTACTTCTGCAGAAGTGGCGGCGGCGGCGACGACGACGACGACGACGACGACGACGACAACCGCGGAAGGCTCTGAGATATGTGAGAAATACATCTATAAAATATATTTCAGACTGTCCCATCCCACCTTATGCTGTACCGCTTTGGCAAATGCTTTATCTGCGCCATTCGCCTTAATCACATCTGAGAGTAATTCTTAATAAAACGCCTCTCGCTAATTGTTAGTCATCCCAGATACTGTTTGCTATAAGGCCACGACGCGCAACTGATATCCAAAATTCGTCTGCCTCCTGTGAGGATCGAACTCACGACCCCTGGTTTACTAGACCAGTGCTCTGCCACTGAGCTAAAGAGGCGCGGCCTAGCGGTACTTTTGCGTACTTCATCCTTACGGTCGTCTGGATCATCAGACTTCAGCTGACAACACTTCATATTACCGTCTAATATTTGCAGCTATGGCGACCCATTACTGCTTGCCTACACATCTGACACGTAAAGGAAGTGCTCTCCAAATAACACCACTTGCATTTCAGAACATGTCTTTCACACATGTCTACAAAATCACCTTCACCTTCAAATACAGTTTCGTAGCGACTGACGGAGACGTAGGCAAAGTTTAAAGTTGCTATTTCCATTACATCACGTTAATCAGAAAAACGGTAAGTTACATCTGCAGAGGAACAAAATTCCGTTCCTCCCCACGTGGGGCTCGAACCCACGACCCTGCGATTAAGAGCCTTATGTTCTACCGACTGAGCTAGCCGCGCTGCCTCGGTGAGTATATGCCGGTTAGCACGTCACACAGTACTCGTTTGGGTTGATTGGTCCCATACAGAACCTCCCCATGTTGCCTAATGTTTTCCTAACGTCACACTCGTCACGTAGTTCACTTTTATTTCATAATCATTTCTGAGAGGTAACAGAATTGCATGACAACCTGCAGAGCTAGTTTCGTCAAAATTAGCACACATACTTGATGTGACTCATAAGCCGAACGAGTTACTTTCCGACGTTATTTTAGATGTGCAAGTGCCAGTCAAAAACACGCGGCGACGGCAATATGCAAACCAATTCGCTAGTTAACACCGGTCTTGTTGTGCGTGTTTCAAGCTCAAGAGCATCTCCAAGCAGAAAATGGTCAACAGCAACGTTCACTCGGTTTCGTACTGCTCAAGTGCTGCACTAAAACGGTATGTTTCTTTTTCATATCTGGAAAAACACGACCGAGAGAGGAATCAAACACGCAATCTTCGGATACGAAGTCCGACGCCTTATCCATTAGGCCACACGGTCACTGACAAACAAGTGGAACTTATATACGACTCATCTCAAAACGCTCACACCACTGAGGAGTTGTGTTTTCGTTCTACACAGACGCTGCCCCTTGCTCTTTCCCACCCATTTGATACATTCAACCTGCTACGAGACCTACCAAATATAGACTGGGAAACTAAACCACACACTTTGTGCATTCGGAAATGTAAGGCAGGGCGTCCCTCGCCGCATTTGCTACGATGTCCATTTGCTACTTCTGCAGAAGTGGCGGCGGCGACGACGACGACGACGACAACCGCGGAAGGCTCTGAGATATGTGAGAAATACATCTATAAAATATATTTCAGACTGTCCCATCCCACCTTATGCTGTACCGCTTTGGCAAATGCTTTATCTGCGCCATTCGCCTTAATCACATCTGAGAGTAATTCTTAATAAAACGCCTCTCGCTAATTGTTAGTCATCCCAGATACTGTTTGCTATAAGGCCACGACGCGCAACTGATATCCAAAATTCGTCTGCCTCCTGTGAGGATCGAACTCACGACCCCTGGTTTACTAGACCAGTGCTCTGCCACTGAGCTAAAGAGGCGCGGCCTAGCGGTACTTTTGCGTACTTCATCCTTACGGTCGTCTGGATCATCAGACTTCAGCTGACAACACTTCATATTACCGTCTAATATTTGCAGCTATGGCGACCCATTACTGCTTGCCTACACATCTGACACGTAAAGGAAGTGCTCTCCAAATAACACCACTTGCATTTCAGAACATGTCTTTCACACATGTCTACAAAATCACCTTCACCTTCAAATACAGTTTCGTAGCGACTGACGGAGACGTAGGCAAAGTTTAAAGTTGCTATTTCCATTACATCACGTTAATCAGAAAAACGGTAAGTTACATCTGCAGAGGAACAAAATTCCGTTCCTCCCCACGTGGGGCTCGAACCCACGACCCTGCGATTAAGAGCCTTATGTTCTACCGACTGAGCTAGCCGTGCTGCCTAGGTGAGTAAATGCCGGTTAGCACGTCACACAGTACTCGTTTGGGTTGATTGGTCCCATACAGAACCTCCCCATGTTGCCTAATGTTTTCCTAACGTCACACTCGTCACGTAGTTCACTTTTATTTCATAATCATTTCTGAGAGGTAACAAAATTGCATGACAACCTGCAGAGCTAGTTTCGTCAAAATTAACACACATACTTGATGTGACTCATAAGCCGAACGAGTTACTTTCCGACGTTATTTTAGATGTGCAAGTGCCAGTCAAAAACACGCGGCGACGGCAATATGCAAACCAATTCGCAAGTTAACACCGGTCTTGTTGTGCGTGTTTCAAGCTCAAGAGCATCTCCAAGCAGAAAATGGTCAACAGCAACGTTCACACGGTTTCGTACTGCTCAAGTGCTGCACTAAAACGGTATGTTTCTTTTTCATATCTGGAAAAACACGACCGAGAGAGGAATCAAACACGCAATCTTCGGATACGAAGTCCGACGCCTTATCCATTAGGCCACACGGTCACTGACAAACAAGTGGAACTTATATACGACTCATCTCAAAACGCTCACACCACTGAGGAGTTGTGTTTTCGTTCTACACAGACGCTGCCCCTTGCTCTTTCCCACCCATTTGATACATTCAACCTGCTACGAGACCTACCAAATATAGACTGGGAAACTAAACCACACACTTTGTGCATTCGGAAATGTAAGGCAGGGCGTCCCTCGCCGCATTTGCTACGATGTCCATTTGCTACTTCTGCAGAAGTGGCGGCGGCGGCGACGACGACGACGACGACGACGACGACGACGACGACGACGACGACAACCGCGGAAGGCTCTGAGATATGTGAGAAATACATCTATAAAATATATTTCAGACTGTCCCATCCCACCTTATGCTGTACCGCTTTGGCAAATGCTTTATCTGCGCCATTCGCCTTAATCACATCTGAGAGTAATTCTTAATAAAACGCCTCTCGCTAATTGTTAGTCATCCCAGATACTGTTTGCTATAAGGCCACGACGCGCAACTGATATCCAAAATTCGTCTGCCTCCTGTGAGGATCGAACTCACGACCCCTGGTTTACTAGACCAGTGCTCTGCCACTGAGCTAAAGAGGCGCGGCCTAGCGGTACTTTTGGGTACTTCATCCTTACGGTCGTCTGGATCATCAGACTTCAGCTGACAACACTTCATATTACCGTCTAATATTTGCAGCTATGGCGACCCATTACTGCTTGCCTACACATCTGACACGTAAAGGAAGTGCTCTCCAAATAACACCACTTGCATTTCAGAACATGTCTTTCACACATGTCTACAAAATCACCTTCACCTTCAAATACAGTTTCGTAGCGACTGACGGAGACGTAGGCAAAGTTTAAAGTTGCTATTTCCATTACATCACGTTAATCAGAAAAACGGTAAGTTACATCTGCAGAGGAACAAAATTCCGTTCCTCCCCACGTGGGGCTCGAACCCACGACCCTGGGATTAAGAGCTTATGTTCTACCGACTGAGCTAGCCGCGCTGCCTCGGTGAGTATATGCCGGTTAGCACGTCACACAGTACTCGTTTGGGTTGATTGGTCCCATACAGAACCTCCCCATGTTGCCTAATGTTTTCCTAACGTCACACTCGTCACGTAGTTCACTTTTATTTCATAATCATTTCTGAGAGGTAACAGAATTGCATGACAACCTGCAGAGCTAGTTTCGTCAAAATTAACACACATACTTGATGTGACTCATAAGCCGAACGAGTTACTTTCCGACGTTATTTTAGATGTGCAAGTGCCAGTCAAAAACACGCGGCGACGGCAATATGCAAACCAATTCGCTAGTTAACACCGGTCTTGTTGTGCGTGTTTCAAGCTCAAGAGCATCTCCAAGCAGAAAATGATCAACAGCAACGTTCACACGGTTTCGTACTGCTCAAGTGCTGCACTAAAACGGTATGTTTCTTTTTCATATCTGGAAAAACACGACCGAGAGAGGAATCAAACACGCAATCTTCGGATACGAAGTCCGACGCCTTATCCATTAGGCCACACGGTCACTGACAAACAAGTGGAACTTATATACGACTCATCTCAAAACGCTCACACCACTGAGGAGTTGTGTTTTCGTTCTACACAGACGCTGCCCCTTGCTCTTTCCCACCCATTTGATACATTCAACCTGCTACGAGACCTACCAAATATAGACTGGGAAACTAAACCACACACTTTGTGCATTCGGAAATGTAAGGCAGGGCGTCCCTCGCCGCATTTTCTACGATGTCCATTTGCTACTTATGCAGAAGTGGCGGCGGCGGCGACGACGACGACGACGACGACGACAACCGCGGAAGGCTCTGAGATATGTGAGAAATACATCTATAAAATATATTTCAGACTGTCCCATCCCACCTTATGCTGTACCGTTTTGGCAAATGCTTTATCTGCGCCATTCGCCTTAATCACATCTGAGAGTAATTCTTAATAAAACGCCTCTCGCTAATTGTTAGTCATCCCAGATACTGTTTGCTATAAGGCCACGACGCGCAACTGATATCCAAAATTCGTCTGCCTCCTGTGAGGATCGAACTCACGACCCCTGGTTTACTAGACCAGTGCTCTGCCACTGAGCTAAAGAGGCGCGGCCTAGCGGTACTTTTGCGTACTTCATCCTTACGGTCGTCTGGATCATCAGACTTCAGCTGACAACACTTCATATTACCGTCTAATATTTGCAGCTATGGCGACCCATTACTGCTTGCCTACACATCTGACACGTAAAGGAAGTGCTCTCCAAATAACACCACTTGCATTTCAGAACATGTCTTTCACACATGTCTACAAAATCACCTTCACCTTCAAATACAGTTTCGTAGCGACTGACGGAGACGTAGGCAAAGTTTAAAGTTGCTATTTCCATTACATCACGTTAATGAGAAAAACGGTAAGTTACATCTGCAGAGGAACAAAATTCCGTTCCTCCCCACGTGGGGCTCGAACCCACGACCCTGGGACTAAGAGCCTTATGTTCTACCGACTGAGCTAGCCGCGCTGCCTCGGTGAGTATATGCCGGTTAGCACGTCACACAGTACTCGTTTGGGTTGATTGGTCCCATACAGAACCTCCCCATGTTGCCTAATGTTTTCCTAACGTCACACTCGTCACGTAGTTCACTTTTATTTCATAATCATTTCTGAGAGGTAACAGAATTGCATGACAACCTGCAGAGCTAGTTTCGTCAAAATTAACACACATACTTGATGTGACTCATAAGCCGAACGAGTTACTTTCCGACGTTATTTTAGATGTGCAAGTGCCAGTCAAAAACACGCGGCGACGGCAATATGCAAACCAATTCGCTAGTTAACACCGGTCTTGTTGTGCGTGTTTCAAGCTCAAGAGCATCTCCAAGCAGAAAATGGTCAACAGCAACGTTCACACGGTTTCGTACTGCTCAAGTGCTGCACTAAAACGGTATGTTTCTTTTTCATATCTGGAAAAACACGACCGAGAGAGGAATCAAACACGCAATCTTCGGATACGAAGTCCGACGCCTTATCCATTAGGCCACACGGTCACTGACAAACAAGTGGAACTTATATACGACTCATCTCAAAATGCTCACACCACTGAGGAGTTGTGTTTTCGTTCTACACAGACGCTGCCCCTTGCTCTTTCCCACCCATTTGATACATTCAACCTGCTACGAGACCTACCAAATATAGACTGGGAAACTAAACCACACACTTTGTGCATTCGGAAATGTAAGGCAGGGCGTCCCTCGCCACATTTGCTACGATGTCCATTTGCTACTTCTGCAGAAGTGGCGGCGGCGGCGGCGACGACGACGACGACGACGACGACGACGACGACGACGACGACAACCGCGGAAGGCTCTGAGATATGTGAGAAATACATCTATAAAATATATTTCAGACTGTCCCATCCCACCTTATGCTGTACCGCTTTGGCAAATGCTTTATCTGCGCCATTCGCCTTAATCACATCTGAGAGTAATTCTTAATAAAACGCCTCTCGCTAATTGTTAGTCATCCCAGATACTGTTTGCTATAAGGCCACGACGCGCAACTGATATCCAAAATTCGTCTGCCTCCTGTGAGGATCGAACTCACGACCCCTGGTTTACTAGACCAGTGCTCTGCCACTGAGCTAAAGAGGCGCGGCCTAGCGGTACTTTTGCGTACTTCATCCTTACGGTCGTCTGGATCATCAGACTTCAGCTGACAACACTTCATATTACCGTCTAATATTTGCACCTATGGCGACCCATTACTGCTTGCCTACACATCTGACACGTAAAGGAAGTGCTCTCCAAATAACACCACTTGCATTTCAGAACATGTCTTTCACACATGTCTACAAAATCACCTTCACCTTCAAATACAGTTTCGTAGCGACTGACAGAGACGTAGGCAAAGTTTAAAGTTGCTGTTTCCATTACATCACGTTAATCAGAAAAACGGTAAGTTACATCTGCAGAGGAACAAAATTCTGTTCCTCCCCACGTGGGGCTCGAACCCACGACCCTGGGATTAAGAGCCTTATGTTCTACCGACTGAGCTAGCCGCGCTGCCTCGGTGAGTATATGCCGGTTAGCACGTCACACAGTACTCGTTTGGGTTGATTGGTCCCATACAGAACCTCCCCATGTTGCCTAATGTTTTCCTAACGTCACACTCGTCACGTAGTTCACTTTTATTTCATAATCATTTCTGAGAGGTAACAGAATTGCATGACAACCTGCAGAGCTAGTTTCGTCAAAATTAACACACATACTTGATGTGACTCATAAGCCGAACGAGTTACTTTCCGACGTTATTTTAGATGTGCAAGTGCCAGTCAAAAACACGCGGCGACGGCAATATGCAAACCAATTCGCTAGTTAACACCGGTCTTGTTGTGCGTGTTTCAAGCTCAAGAGCATCTCCAAGCAGAAAATGGTCAACAGCAACGTTCACACGGTTTCGTACTGCTCAAGTGCTGCACTAAAACGGTATGTTTCTTTTTCATATCTGGAAAAACACGACCGAGAGAGGAATCAAACACGCAATCTTCGGATACGAAGTCCGACGCATTATCCATTAGGCCACACGGTCACTGACAAACAAGTGGAACTTATATACGACTCATCTCAAAACGCTCACACCACTGAGGAGTTGTGTTTTCGTTCTACACAGACGCTGCCCCTTGCTCTTTCCCACCCATTTGATACATTCAACCTGCTACGAGACCTACCAAATATAGACTGGGAAACTAAACCACACACTTTGTGCATTCGGAAATGTAAGGCAGGGCGTCCCTCGCCGCATTTGCTACGATGTCCATTTGCTACTTCTGCAGAAGTGGCGACGACGACGACGACGACGACGACGACGACGACGACGACGACGACGACGACGACGACGACGACGACGACGACAACCGCGGAAGGCTCTGAGATATGTGAGAAATACATCTATAAAATATATTTCAGACTGTCCCATCCCACCTTATGCTGTACCGCTTTGGCAAATGCTTTATCTGCGCCATTCGCCTTAATCACATCTGAGAGTAATTCTTAATAAAACGCCTCTCGCTAATTGTTAGTCATCCCAGATACTGTTTGCTATAAGGCCACGACGCGCAACTGATATCCAAAATTCGTCTGCATCCTGTGAGGATCGAACTGACGACCCCTGGTTTACTAGACCAGTGCTCTGCCACTGAGCTAAAGAGGCGCGGCCCAGCGGTACTTTTGCGTACTTCATCCTTACGGTCGTCTGGATCATCAGACTTCAGCTGACAACACTTCATATTACCGTCTAATATTTGCAGCTATGGCGACCCATTACTGCTTGCCTACACATCTGACACGTAAAGGAAGTGCTCTCCAAATAACACCACTTGCATTTCAGAACATGTCTTTCACACATGTCTACAAAATCACCTTCACCTTCAAATACAGTTTCGTAGTGACTGACGGAGACGTAGGCAAAGTTTAAAGTTGCTATTTCCATTACATCACGTTAATCAGAAAAACGGTAAGTTACATCTGCAGAGGAACAAAATTCCGTTCCTCCCCACGTGGGGCTCGAACCCACGACCCTGCGATTAAGAGCCTTATGTTCTACCGACTGAGCTAGCCGCGCTGCCTCGGTGAGTATATGCCGGTTAGCACGTCACACAGTACTCGTTTGGGTTGATTGGTCCCATACAGAACCTCCCCATGTTGCCTAATGTTTTCCTAACGTCACACTCGTCACGTAGTTCACTTTTATTTCATAATCATTTCTGAGAGGTAACAGAATTGCATGACAACCTGCAGAGCTAGTTTCGTCAAAATTAACACACATACTTGATGTGACTCATAAGCCGAACGAGTTACTTTCCGACGTTATTTTAGATGTGCAAGTGCCAGTCAAAAACACGCGGCGACGGCAATATGCAAACCAATTCGCTAGTTAACACCGGTCTTGTTGTGCGTGTTTCAAGCTCAAGAGCATCTCCAAGCAGAAAATGGTCAACAGCAACGTTCACACGGTTTCGTACTGCTCAAGTGCTGCACTAAAACGGTATGTTTCTTTTTCATATCTGGAAAAACACGACCGAGAGAGGAATCAAACACGCAATCTTCGGATACGAAGTCCGACGCCTTATCCATTAGGCCACACGGTCACTGACAAACAAGTGGAACTTATATACGACTCATCTCAAAACGCTCACACCACTGAGGAGTTGTGTTTTCGTTCTACACAGACGCTGCCCCTTGCTCTTTCCCACCCATTTGATACATTCAACCTGCTACGAGACCTACCAAATATAGACTGGGAAACTAAACCACACACTTTGTGCATTCGGAAATGTAAGGCAGGGCATCCCTCGCCGCATTTGCTACGATGTCCATTTGCTACTTCTGCAGAAGTGGCGGCGGCGACGACGACGACGACGACGACGACGACGACGACAACCGCGGAAGGATCTGAGATATGTGAGAAATACATCTATAAAATATATTTCAGACTGTCCCATCCCACCTTATGCTGTACCGCTTTGGCAAATCCTTTATCTGCGCCATTCGCCTTAATCACATCTGAGAGTAATTCTTAATAAAACGCCTCTCGCTAATTGTTAGTCATCCCAGATACTGTTTGCTATAAGGCCACGACGCGCAACTGATATCCAAAATTCGTCTGCCTCCTGTGAGGATCGAACTCACGACCCCTGGTTTAATAGACCAGTGCTCTGCCACTGAGCTAAAGAGGCGCGGCCTAGCGGTACTTTTGCGTACTTCATCCTTACGGTCGTCTGGATCATCAGACTTCAGCTGACAACACTTCATATTACCGTCTAATATTTGCAGCTATGGCGACCCATTACTGCTTGCCGACACATCTGACACGTAAAGGAAGTGCTCTCCAAATAACACCACTTGCATTTCAGAACATGTCTTTCACACATGTCTACAAAATCACCTTCACCTTCAAATACAGTTTCGTAGCGACTGACGGAGACGTAGGCAAAGTTTAAAGTTGCTATTTCCATTACATCACGTTAATCAGAAAAACGGTAAGTTACATCTGCAGAGGAACAAAATTCCGTTCCTCCCCACGTGGGGCTCGAACCCACGACCCTAGGATTAAGAGCCTTATGTTCTACCGACTGAGCTAGCCGCGCTGCCTCGGTGAGTATATGCCGGTTAGCACGTCACACAGTACTCGTTTGGGTTGATTGGTCCCATACAGAACCTCTCCATGTTGCCTAATGTTTTCCTAACGTCACACTCGTCACGTAGTTCACTTTTATTTCATAATCATTTCTGAGAGGTAACAGAATTGCATGACAACCTGCAGAGCTAGTTTCGTCAAAATTAACACACATACTTGATGTGACTCATAAGCCGAACGAGTTACTTTCCGACGTTATTTTAGATGTGCAAGTGCCAGTCAAAAACACGCGGCGACGGCAATATGCAAACCAATTCGCTAGTTAACACCGGTCTTGTTGTGCGTGTTTCAAGCTCAAGAGCATCTCCAAGCAGAAAATGGTCAACAGCAACGTTCACACGGTTTCGTACTGCTCAAGTGCTGCACTAAAACGGTATGTTTCTTTTTCATATCTGGACATATCTGGAAAAACACGACCGAGAGAGGAATCAAACACGCAATCTTCGGATACGAAGTCCGACGCCTTATCCATTAGGCCACACGGTCACTGACAAACAAGTGGAACTTATATACGACTCATCTCAAAACGCTCACACCACTGAGGAGTTGTGTTTTCGTTCTACACAGACGCTGCCCCTTGCTCTTTCCCACCCATTTGATACATTCAATCTGCTACGAGACCTACCAAATATAGACTGGGAAACTAAACCACACACTTTGTGCATTCGGAAATGTAAGGCAGGGCGTCCCTCGCCGCATTTGCTACGATGTCCATTTGCTACTTCTGCAGAAGTGGCGGCGGCGACGACGACGACGACGACGACGACGACGACAACCGCGGAAGGCTCTGAGATATGTGAGAAATACATCTATAAAATATATTTCAGACTGTCCCATCCCACCTTATGCTGTACCGCTTTGGCAAATGCTTTATCTGCGCCATTCGCCTTAATCACATCTGAGAGTAATTCTTAATAAAACGCCTCTCGCTAATTGTTAGTCATCCCAGATACTGTTTGCTATAAGGCCACGACGCGCAACTGATATCCAAAATTCGTCTGCCTCCTGTGAGGATCGAACTCACGCCCCCTGGTTTACTAGACCAGTGCTCTGCCACTGAGCTAAAGAGGCGCGGCCTAGCGGTACTTTTGCGTACTTCATCCTTACGGTCGTCTGGATCATCAGACTTCAGCTGACAACACTTCATATTACCGTCTAATATTTGCAGCTATGGCGACCCATTACTGCTTGCCTACACATCTGACACGTAAAGGAAGTGCTCTCCAAATAACACCACTTGCATTTCAGAACATGTCTTTCACACATGTCTACAAAATCACCTTCACCTTCAAATACAGTTTCGTAGCGACTGACGGAGACGTAGGCAAAGTTTAAAGTTGCTATTTCCATTACATCACGTTAATGAGAAAAACGGTAAGTTACATCTGCAGAGGAACAAAATTCCGTTCCTCCCCACGTGGGGCTCGAACCCACGACCCTGCGATTAAGAGCCTTATGTTCTACCGACTGAGCTAGCCGCGCTGCCTCGGTGAGTATATGCCGGTTAGCACGTCACACAGTACTCGTTTGGGTTGATTGGTCCCATACAGAACCTCCCCATGTTGCCTAATGTTTTCCTAACGTCACACTCGTCACGTAGTTCACTTTTATTTCATAATCATTTCTGAGAGGTAACAGAATTGCATGACAACCTGCAGAGCTAGTTTCGTCAAAATTAACACACATACTTGATGTGACTCATAAGCCGAACGAGTTACTTTCCGACGTTATTTTAGATGTGCAAGTGCCAGTCAAAAACACGCGGCGACGGCAATATGCAAACCAATTCGCTAGTTAACACCGGTCTTGTTGTGCGTGTTTCAAGCTCAAGAGCATCTCCAAGCAGAAAATGGTCAACAGCAACGTTCACACGGTTTCGTACTGCTCAAGTGCTGCACTAAAACGGTATGTTTCTTTTTCATATCTGGAAAAACACGACCGAGAGAGGAATCAAACACGCAATCTTCGGATACGAAGTCCGACGCCTTATCCATTAGGCCACACGGTCACTGACAAACAAGTGGAACTTATATACGACTCATCTCAAAACGCTCACACCACTGAGGAGTTGTGTTTTCGTTCTACACAGACGCTGCCCCTTGCTCTTTCCCACCCATTTGATACATTCAACCTGCTACGAGACCTACCAAATATAGACTGGGAAACTAAACCACACACTTTGTGCATTCGGAAATGTAAGGCAGGGCGTCCCTCGCCGCATTTGCTACGATGTCCATTTGCTACTTCTGCAGAAGTGGCGGCGGCGACGACGACGACGACGACGACGACGACGACGACAACCGCGGAAGGCTCTGAGATATGTGAGAAATACATCTATAAAATATATTTCAGACTGTCCCATCCCACCTTATGCTGTACCGCTTTGGCAAATGCTTTATCTGCGCCATTCGCCTTAATCACATCTGAGAGTAATTCTTAATAAAACGCCTCTCGCTAATTGTTAGTCATCCCAGATACTGTTTGCTATAAGGCCACGACGCGCAACTGATATCCAAAATTCGTCTGCCTCCTGTGAGGATCGAACTCACGACCCCTGGTTTACTAGACCAGTGCTCTGCCACTGAGCTAAAGAGGCGCGGCCTAGCGGTACTTTTGCGTACTTCATCCTTACGGTCGTCTGGATCATCAGACTTCAGCTGACAACACTTCATATTACCGTCTAATATTTGCACCTATGGCGACCCATTACTGCTTGCCTACACATCTGACACGTAAAGGAAGTGCTCTCCAAATAACACCACTTGCATTTCAGAACATGTCTTTCACACATGTCTACAAAATCACCTTCACCTTCAAATACAGTTTCGTAGCGACTGACGGAGACGTAGGCAAAGTTTAAAGTTGCTATTTCCATTACATCACGTTAATCAGAAAAACGGTAAGTTACATCTGCAGAGGAACAAAATTCCGTTCCTCCCCACGTGGGGCTCGAACCCACGACCCTGCGATTAAGAGCCTTATGTTCTACCGACTGAGCTAGCCGCGCTGCCTCGGTGAGTAAATGCCGGTTAGCACGTCACACAGTACTCGTTTGGGTTGATTGGTCCCATACAGAACCTCCCCATGTTGCCTAATGTTTTCCTAACGTCACACTCGTCACGTAGTTCACTTTTATTTCATAATCATTTCTGAGAGGTAACAGAATTGCATGACAACCTGCAGAGCTAGTTTCGTCAAAATTAACACACATACTTGATGTGACTCATAAGCCGAACGAGTTACTTTCCGACGTTATTTTAGATGTGCAAGTGCCAGTCAAAAACACGCGGCGACGGCAATATGCAAACCAATTCGCTAGTTAACACCGGTCTTGTTGTGCGTGTTTCAAGCTCAAGAGCATCTCCAAGCAGAAAATGGTCAACAGCAACGTTCACACGGTTTCGTACTGCTCAAGTGCTGCACTAAAACGGTATGTTTCTTTTTCATATCTGGAAAAACACGACCGAGAGAGGAATCAAACACGCAATCTTCGGATACGAAGTCCGACGCCTTATCCATTAGGCCACACGGTCACTGACAAACAAGTGGAACTTATATACGACTCATCTCAAAACGCTCACACCACTGAGGAGTTGTGTTTTCGTTCTACACAGACGCTGCCCCTTGCTCTTTCCCACCCATTTGATACATTCAACCTGCTACGAGACCTACCAAATATAGACTGGGAAACTAAACCACACACTTTGCGCATTCGGAAATGTAAGGCAGGGCGTCCCTCGCCGCATTTGCTACGATGTCCATTTGCTACTTCTGCAGAAGTGGCGGCGGCGGCGGCGACGACGACGACGACGACGACGACGACGACAACCGCGGAAGGCTCTGAGATATGTGAGAAATACATCTATAAAATATATTTCAGACTGTCCCATCCCACCTTATGCTGTACTGCTTTGGCAAATGCTTTATCTGCGCCATTCGCCTTAATCACATCTGAGAGTAATTCTTAATAAAACGCCTCTCGCTAATTGTTAGTCATCCCAGATACTGTTTGCTATAAGGCCACGACGCGCAACTGATATCCAAAATTCGTCTGCCTCCTGTGAGGATCGAACTCACGACCCCTGGTTTACTAGACCAGTGCTCTGCCACTGAGCTAAAGAGGCGCGGCCTAGCGGTACTTTTGCGTACTTCATCCTTACGGTCGTCTGGATCATCAGACTTCAGCTGACAACACTTCATATTACCGTCTAATATTTGCACCTATGGCGACCCATTACTGCTTGCCTACACATCTGACACGTAAAGGAAGTGCTCTCCAAATAACACCACTTGCATTTCAGAACATGTCTTTCACACATGTCTACAAAATCACCTTCACCTTCAAATACAGTTTCGTAGCGACTGACGGAGACGTAGGCAAAGTTTAAAGTTGCTATTTCCATTACATCACGTTAATCAGAAAAACGGTAAGTTACATCTGCAGAGGAACAAAATTCCGTTCCTCCCCACGTGGGGCTCGAACCCACAACCCTGCGATTAAGAGCCTTATGTTCTACCGACTGAGCTAGCCGCGCTGCCTCGGTGAGTATATGCCGGTTAGCACGTCACACAGTACTCGTTTGGGTTGATTGGTCCCATACAGAACCTCCCCATGTTGCCTAATGTTTTCCTAACGTCACACTCGTCACGTAGTTCACTTTTATTTCATAATCATTTCTGAGAGGTAACAGAATTGCATGACAACCTGCAGAGCTAGTTTCGTCAAAATTAACACACATACTTGATGTGACTCATAAGCCGAACGAGTTACTTTCCGACGTTATTTTAGATGTGCAAGTGCCAGTCAAAAACACGCGGCGACGGCAATATGCAAACCAATTCGCTAGTTAACACCGGTCTTGTTGTGCGTGTTTCAAGCTCAAGAGCATCTCCAAGCAGAAAATGGTCAACAGCAACGTTCACACGGTTTCGTACTGCTCAAGTGCTGCACTAAAACGGTATGTTTCTTCTTCATATCTGGAAAAGCACGACCGAGAGAGGAATCAAACACGCAATCTTCGGATACAAAGTCCGACGCATTATCCATTAGGCCAGACGGTCACTGACAAACAAGTGGAACTTATATACGACTCATCTCAAAACGCTCACACCACTGAGGAGTTGTGTTTTCGTTCTACACAGACGCTGCCCCTTGCTCTTTCCCACCCATTTGATACATTCAACCTGCTACGAGACCTACCAAATATAGACTGGGAAACTAAACCACACACTTTGTGCATTCGGAAATGTAAGGCAGGGCGTCCCTCGCCGCATTTGCTACGATGTCCATTTGCTACTTCTGCAGAAGTGGCGGCGGCGGCGACGACGACGACGACGACGACGACGACGACGACGACGACAACCGCGGAAGGCTCTGAGATATGTGAGAAATACATCTATAAAATATATTTCAGACTGTCCCATCCCACCTTATGCTGTACCGCTTTGGCAAATGCTTTATCTGCGCCATTCGCCTTAATCACATCTGAGAGTAATTCTTAATAAAACGCCTCTCGCTAATTGTTAGTCATCCCAGATACTGTTTGCTATAAGGCCACGACGCGCAACTGATATCCAAAATTCGTCTGCCTCCTGTGAGGATCGAACTCACGACCCCTGGTTTACTAGACCAGTGCTCTGCCACTGAGCTAAAGAGGCGCGGCCTAGCGGTACTTTTGCGTACTTCATCCTTACGGTCGTCTGGATCATCAGACTTCAGCTGACAACACTTCATATTACCGTCTAATATTTGCAGCTATGGCGACCCATTACTGCTTGCCTACACATCTGACACGTAAAGGAAGTGCTCTCCAAATAACACCACTTGCATTTCAGAACATGTCTTTCACACATGTCTACAAAATCACCTTCACCTTCAAATACAGTTTCGTAGCGACTGACGGAGACGTAGGCAAAGTTTAAAGTTGCTATTTCCATTACATCACGTTAATCAGAAAAACGGTAAGTTACATCTGCAGAGGAACAAAATTCCGTTCCTCCCCACGTGGGGCTCGAACCCACGACCCTGGGATTAAGAGCCTTATGTTCTACCGACTGAGCTAGCCGCGCTGCCTCGGTGAGTATATGCCGGTTAGCACGTCACACAGTACTCGTTTGGGTTGATTGGTCCCATACAGAACCTCCCCATGTTGCCTAATGTTTTCCTAACGTCACACTCGTCACGTAGTTCACTTTTATTTCATAATCATTTCTGAGAGGTAACAGAATTGCATGACAACCTGCAGAGCTAGTTTCGTCAAAATTAACACACATACTTGATGTGACTCATAAGCCGAACGAGTTACTTTCCGACGTTATTTTAGATGTGCAAGTGCCAGTCAAAAACACGCGGCGACGGCAATATGCAAACCAATTCGCTAGTTAACACCGGTCTTGTTGTGCGTGTTTCAAGCTCAAGAGCATCTCCAAGCAGAAAATGGTCAACAGCAACGTTCACACGGTTTCGTACTGCTCAAGTGCTGCACTAAAACGGTATGTTTCTTTTTCATATCTGGAAAAACACGACCGAGAGAGGAATCAAACACGCAATCTTCGGATACGAAGTCCGACGCATTATCCATTAGGCCACACGGTCACTGACAAACAAGTGCAACTCATATACGACTCATCTCAAAACGCTCACACCACTGAGGAGTTGTGTTTTCGTTCTACACAGACGCTGCCCCTTGCTCTTTCCCACCCATTTGATACATTCAACCTGCTACGAGACCTACCAAATATAGACTGGGAAACTAAACCACACACTTTGTGCATTCGGAAATGTAAGGCAGGGCGTCCCTCGCCGCATTTGCTACGATGTCCATTTGCTACTTCTGCAGAAGTGGCGGCGGCTGCGGCGACGACGACGACGACGACGACGACGACGACAACCGCGGAAGGCTCTGAGATATGTGAGAAATACATCTATAAAATATATTTCAGACTGTCCCATCCCACCTTATGCTGTACCGCTTTGGCAAATGCTTTATCTGCGCCATTCGCCTTAATCACATCTGAGAGTAATTCTTAATAAAACGCCTCTCGCTAATTGTTAGTCATCCCAGATACTGTTTGCTATAAGGCCACGACGCGCAACTGATATCCAAAATTCGTCTGCCTCCTGTGAGGATCGAACTCAGGACCCCTGGTTTACTAGACCAGTGCTCTGCCACTGAGCTAAAGAGGCGCGGCCTAGCGGTACTTTTGCGTACTTCATCCTTACGGTCGTCTGGATCATCAGACTTCAGCTGACAACACTTCATATTACCGTCTAATATTTGCAGCTATGGCGACCCATTACTGCTTGCCTACACATCTGACACGTAAAGGAAGTGCTCTCCAAATAACACCACTTGCATTTCAGAACATGTCTTTCACACATGTCTACAAAATCACCTTCACCTTCAAATACAGTTTCGTAGCGACTGACGGAGACGTAGGCAAAGTTTAAAGTTGCTATTTCCATTACATCACGTTAATCAGAAAAACGGTAAGTTACATCTGCAGAGGAACAAAATTCCGTTCCTCCCCACGTGGGGCTCCAACCCACGACCCTGGGATTAAGAGCCTTATGTTCTACCGACTGAGCTAGCCGCGCTGCCTCGGTGAGTATATGCCGGTTAGCACGTCACACAGTACTCGTTTGGGTTGATTGGTCCCATACAGAACCTCCCCATGTTGCCTAATGTTTTCCTAACGTCACACTCGTCACGTAGTTCACTTTTATTTCATAATCATTTCTGAGAGGTAACAGAATTGCATGACAACCTGCAGAGCTAGTTTCGTCAAAATTAACACACATACTTGATGTGACTCATAAGCCGAACGAGTTACTTTCCGACGTTATTTTAGATGTGCAAGTGCCAGTCAAAAACACGCGGCGACGGCAATATGCAAACCAATTCGCTAGTTAACACCGGTCTTGTTGTGCGTGTTTCAAGCTCAAGAGCATCTCCAAGCAGAAAATGGTCAACAGCAACGTTCACACGGTTTCGTACTGCTCAAGTGCTGCACTAAAACGGTATGTTTCTTTTTCATATCTGGAAAAACACGACCGAGAGAGGAATCAAACACGCAATCTTCGGATACGAAGTCCGACGCCTTATCCATTAGGCCACACGGTCACTGACAAACAAGTGGAACTTATATACGACTCATCTCAAAACGCTCACACCACTGAGGAGTTCTGTTTTCGTTCTACACAGACGCTGCCCCTTGCTCTTTCCCACCCATTTGATACATTCAACCTGCTACGAGACCTACCAAATATAGACTGGGAAACTAAACCACACACTTTGTGCATTCGGAAATGTAAGGCAGGGCGTCCCTCGCCGCATTTGCTACGATGTCCATTTGCTACTTCTGCAGAAGTGGCGGCGGCGGCGACGACGACGACGACGACGACGACAACCGCGGAAGGCTCTGAGATATGTGAGAAATACATCTATAAAATATATTTCAGACTGTCCCATCCCACCTTATGCTGTACCGCTTTGGCAAATGCTTTATCTGCGCCATTCGCCTTAATCACATCTGAGAGTAATTCTTAATAAAACGCCTCTCGCTAATTGTCAGTCATCCCAGATACTGTTTGCTATAAGGCCACGACGCGCAACTGATATCCAAAATTCGTCTGCCTCCTGTGAGGATCGAACTCACGACCCCTGGTTTACTAGACCAGTGCTCTGCCACTGAGCTAAAGAGGCGCGGCCTAGCGGTACTTTTGCGTACTTCATCCTTACGGTCGTCTGGATCATCAGACTTCAGCTGACAACACTTCATATTACCGTCTAATATTTGCAGCTATGGCGACCCATTACTGCTTGCCTACACATCTGACACGTAAAGGAAGTGCTCTCCAAATAACACCACTTGCATTTCAGAACATGTCTTTCACACATGTCTACAAAATCACCTTCACCTTCAAATACAGTTTCGTAGCGACTGACGGAGACGTAGGCAAAGTTTAAAGTTGCTATTTCCATTACATCACGTTAATCAGAAAAACGGTAAGTTACATCTGCAGAGGAACAAAATTCCGTTCCTCCCCACGTGGGGCTCGAACCCACGACCCTGGGATTAAGAGCCTTATGTTCTACCGACTGAGCTAGCCGCGCTGCCTCGGTGAGTATATGCCGGTTAGCACGTCACACAGTACTCGTTTGGGTTGATTGGTCCCATACAGAACCTCCCCATGTTGCCTAATGTTTTCCTAACGTCACACTCGTCACGTAGTTCACTTTTATTTCATAATCATTTCTGAGAGGTAACAGAATTGCATGACAACCTGCAGAGCTAGTTTCGTCAAAATTAACACACATACTTGATGTGACTCATAAGCCGAACGAGTTACTTTCCGACGTTATTTTAGATGTGCAAGTGCCAGTCAAAAACACGCGGCGACGGCAATATGCAAACCAATTCGCTAGTTAACACCGGTCTTGTTGTGCGTGTTTTAAGCTGAAGAGCATCTCCAAGCAGAAAATGGTCAACAGCAACGTTCACACGGTTTCGTACTGCTCAAGTGCTGCACTAAAACGGTATGTTTCTTTTTCATATCTGGAAAAACACGACCGAGAGAGGAATCAAACACGCAATCTTCGGATACGAAGTCCGACGCCTTATCCATCAGGCCACACGGTCACTGACAAACAAGTGGAACTTATATACGACTCATCTCAAAACGCTCACACCACTGAGGAGTTGTGTTTTCGTTCTACACAGACGCTGCCCCTTGCTCTTTCCCACCCATTTGATACATTCAACCTGCTACGAGACCTACCAAATATAGACTGGGAAACTAAACCACACACTTTGTGTATTCGGAAATGTAAGGCAGGGCGTCCCTCGCCGCATTTGCTACGATGTCCATTTGCTACTTCTGCAGAAGTGGCGGCGGCGGCGACGACGACGACGACGACGACGACGACGACGACGACGACAACCGCGGAAGGCTCTGAGATATGTGAGAAATACATCTATAAAATATATTTCAGACTGTCCCATCCCACCTTATGCTGTACCGCTTTGGCAAATGCTTTATCTGCGCCATTCGCCTTAATCACATCTGAGAGTAATTCTTAATAAAACGCCTCTCGCTAATTGTTAGTCATCCCAGATACTGTTTGCTATAAGGCCACGACGCGCAACTGATATCCAAAATTCGTCTGCCTCCTGTGAGGATCGAACTCACGACCCCTGGTTTACTAGACCAGTGCTCTGCCACTGAGCTAAAGAGGCGCGGCCTAGCGGTACTTTTGCGTACTTCATCCTTACGGTCGTCTGGATCATCAGACTTCAGCTGACAACACTTCATATTACCGTCTAATATTTGCAGCTATGGCGACCCATTACTGCTTGCCTACACATCTGACACGTAAAGGAAGTGCTCTCCAAATAACACCACTTGCATTTCAGAACATGTCTTTCACACATGTCTACAAAATCACCTTCACCTTCAAATACAGTTTCGTAGCGACTGACGGAGACGTAGGCAAAGTTTAAAGTTGCTATTTCCATTACATCACGTTAATCAGAAAAACGGTAAGTTACATCTGCAGAGGAACAAAATTCCGTTCCTCCCCACGTGGGGCTCAAACCCACGACCCTGCGATTAAGAGCCTTATGTTCTACCGACTGAGCTAGCCGCGCTGCCTCGGTGAGTAAATGCCGGATAGCACGTCACATAGTACTCGTTTGGGTTGATTGGTCCCATACAGAACCTCCCCATGTTGCCTAATGTTTTCCTAACGTCACACTCGTCACGTAGTTCACTTTTATTTCATAATCATTTCTGAGAGGTAACAGAATTGCATGACAACCTGCAGAGCTAGTTTCGTCAAAATTAACACACATACTTGATGTGACTCATAAGCCGAACGAGTTACTTTCCGACGTTATTTTAGATGTGCAAGTGCCAGTCAAAAACACGCGGCGACGGCAATATGCAAACCAATTCGCTAGTTAACACCGGTCTTGTTGTGCGTGTTTCAAGCTCAAGAGCATCTCCAAGCAGAAAATGGTCAACAGCAACGTTCACACGGTTTCGTACTGCTCAAGTGCTGCACTAAAACGGTATGTTTCTTTTTCATATCTGGAAAAACACGACCGAGAGAGGAATCAAACACGCAATCTTCGGATACGAAGTCCGACGCCTTATCCATTAGGCCACACGGTCACTGACAAACAAGTGCAACTCATATACGACTCATCTCAAAACGCTCACACCACTGAGGAGTTGTGTTTTCGTTCTACACAGACGCTGCCCCTTGCTCTTTCCCACCCATTTGATACATTCAACCTGCTACGAGACCTACCAAATATAGACTGGGAAACTAAACCACACACTTTGTGCATTCGGAAATGTAAGGCAGGGCGTCCCTCGCCGCATTTGCTACGATGTCCATTTGCTACTTCTGCAGAAGTGGCGGCGGCTGCGGCGACGACGACGACGACGACGACGACGACGACGACGACGACAACCGCGGAAGGCTCTGAGATATGTGAGAAATACATCTATAAAATATATTTCAGACTGTCCCATCCCACCTTATGCTGTACCGCTTTGGCAAATGCTTTATCTGCGCCATTCGCCTTAATCACATCTGAGAGTAATTCTTAATAAAACGCCTATCGCTAATTGTTAGTCATCCCAGATACTGTTTGCTATAAGGCCACGACGCGCAACTGATATCCAAAATTCGTCTGCCTCCTGTGAGGATCGAACTCACGACCCCTGGTTTACTAGACCAGTGCTCTGCCACTGAGCTAAAGAGGCGCGGCCTAGCGGTACTTTTGCGTACTTCATCCTTACGGTCGTCTGGATCATCAGACTTCAGCTGACAACACTTCATATTACCGTCTAATATTTGCAGCTATGGCGACCCATTACTGCTTGCCTACACATCTGACACGTAAAGGAAGTGCTCTCCAAATAACACCACTTGCATTTCAGAACATGTCTTTCACACATGTCTACAAAATCACCTTCACCTTCAAATACAGTTTCGTAGCGACTGACGGAGACGTAGGCAAAGTTTAAAGTTGCTATTTCCATTACATCACGTTAATCAGAAAAACGGTAAGTTACATCTGCAGAGGAACAAAATTCCGTTCCTCCCCACGTGGGGCTCGAACACACGACCCTGCGATTAAGAGCCTTATGTTCTACCGACTGAGCTAGCCGCACTGCCTCGGTGAGTATATGCCGGTTAGCACGTCACACAGTACTCGTTTGGGTTGATTGGTCCCATACAGAACCTCCCCATGTTGCCTAATGTTTTCCTAACGTCACACTCGTCACGTAGTTCACTTTTATTTCATAATCATTTCTGAGAGGTAACAGAATTGCATGACAACCTGCAGAGCTAGTTTCGTCAAAATTAACACACATACTTGATGTGACTCATAAGCCGAACGAGTTACTTTCCGACGTTATTTTAGATGTGCAAGTGCCAGTCAAAAACACGCGGCGACGGCAATATGCAAACCAATTCGCTAGTTAACACCGGTCTTGTTGTGCGTGTTTTAAGCTGAAGAGCATCTCCAAGCAGAAAATGGTCAACAGCAACGTTCACACGGTTTCGTACTGCTCAAGTGCTGCACTAAAACGGTATGTTTCTTTTTCATATCTGGAAAAACACGACCGAGAGAGGAATCAAACACGCAATCTTCGGATACGAAGTCCGACGCCTTATCCATTAGGCCACACGGTCACTGACAAACAAGTGGAACTTATATACGACTCATCTCAAAACGCTCACACCACTGAGGAGTTCTGTTTTCGTTCTACACAGACGCTGCCCCTTGCTCTTTCCCACCCATTTGATACATTCAACCTGCTACGAGACCTACCAAATATAGACTGGGAAACTAAACCACACACTTTGTGCATTCGGAAATGTAAGGCAGGGCGTCCCTCGCCGCATTTGCTACGATGTCCATTTGCTACTTCTGCAGAAGTGGCGGCGGCGACGACGACGACGACGACGACGACGACGACAACCGCGGAAGGCTCTGAGATATGTGAGAAATACATCTATAAAATATATTTCAGACTGTCCCATCCCACCTTATGCTGTACCGCTTTGGCAAATGCTTTATCTGCGCCATTCGCCTTAATCACATCTGAGAGTAATTCTTAATAAAACGCCTCTCGCTAATTGTTAGTCATCCCAGATACTGTTTGCTATAAGGCCACGACGCGCAACTGATATCCAAAATTTGTCTGCCTCCTGTGAGGATCGAACTCACGACCCCTGGTTTACTAGACCAGTGCTCTGCCACTGAGCTAAAGAGGCGCGGCCTAGCGGTACTTTTGCGTACTTCATCCTTACGGTCGTCTGGATCATCAGACTTCAGCTGACAACACTTCATATTACCGTCTAATATTTGCACCTATGGCGACCCATTACTGCTTGGCTACACATCTGACACGTAAAGGAAGTGCTCTCCAAATAACACCACTTGCATTTCAGAACATGTCTTTCACTCATGTCTACAAAATCACCTTCACCTTCAAATACAGTTTCGTAGCGACTGACGGAGTCGTAGGCAAAGTTTAAAGTTGCTATTTCCATTACATCACGTTAATCAGAAAAACGGTAAGTTACATCTGCAGAGGAACAAAATTCCGTTCCTCCCCACGTGGAGCTCGAACCCACGACCCTGCGATTAAGAGCCTTATGTTCTACCGACTGAGCTAGCCGCGCTGCCTCGGTGAGTATATGCCGGTTAGCACGTCACACAGTACTCGTTTGGGTTGATTGGTCCCATACAGAACCTCCCCATGTTGCCTAATGTTTTCCTAACGTCACACTCGTCACGTAGTTCACTTTTATTTCATAATCATTTCTGAGAGGTAACAGAATTGCATGACAACCTGCAGAGCTAGTTTCGTCAAAATTAACACACATACTTGATGTGACTCATAAGCCGAACGAGTTACTTTCCGACGTTATTTTAGATGTGCAAGTGCCAGTCAAAAACACGCGGCGACGGCAATATGCAAACCAATTCGCTAGTTAACACCGGTCTTGTTGTGCGTGTTTCAAGCTCAAGAGCATCTCCAAGCAGAAAATGGTCAACAGCAACGTTCACACGGTTTCGTACTGCTCAAGTGCTGCACTAAAACGGTATGTTTCTTTTTCAGATCTGGAAAAACACGACCGAGAGAGGAATCAAACACGCAATCTTCGGATACGAAGTCCGACGCCTTATCCATTAGGCCACACGGTCACTGACAAACAAGTGCAACTCATATACGACTCATCTCAAAACGCTCACACCACTGAGGAGTTGTGTTTTCGTTCTACACAGACGCTGCCCCTTGCTCTTTCCCACCCATTTGATACATTCAACCTGCTACGAGACCTACCAAATATAGACTGGGAAACTAAACCACACACTTTGTGCATTCGGAAATGTAAGGCAGGGCGTCCCTCGCCGCATTTGCTACGATGTCCATTTGCTACTTCTGCAGAAGTGGCGGCGGCGGCGACGACGACGACGACGACGACAACCGCGGAAGGCTCTGAGATATGTGAGAAATACATCTATAAAATATATTTCAGACTGTCCCATCCCACCTTATGCTGTACCGCTTTGGCAAATGCTTTATCTGCGCCATTCGCCTTAATCACATCTGAGAGTAATTCTTAATAAAACGCCTCTCGCTAATTGTTAGTCATCCCAGATACTGTTTGCTATAAGGCCACGACGCGCAACTGATATCCAAAATTCGTCTGCCTCCTGTGAGGATCGAACTCACGACCCCTGGTTTACTAGACCAGTGCTCTGCCACTGAGCTAAAGAGGCGCGGCCTAGCGGTACTTTTGCGTACTTCATCCTTACGGTCGTCTGGATCATCAGACTTCAGCTGACAACACTTCATATTACCGTCTAATATTTGCAGCTATGGCGACCCATTACTGCTTGCCTACACATCTGACACGTAAAGGAAGTGCTCTCCAAATAACACCACTTGCATTTCAGAACATGTCTTTCACACATGTCTACAAAATCACCTTCACCTTCAAATACAGTTTCGTAGCGACTGACGGAGACGTAGGCAAAGTTTAAAGTTGCTATTTCCATTACATCACGTTAATCAGAAAAACGGTAAGTTACATCTGCAGAGGAACAAAATTCCGTTCCTCCCCACGTGGGGCTCGAACCCACGACCCTGGGATTAAGAGCCTTATGTTCTACCGACTGAGCTAGCCGCGCTGCCTCGGTGAGTATATGCCGGTTAGCACGTCACACAGTACTCGTTTGGGTTGATTGGTCCCATACAGAACCTCCCCATGTTGCCTAATGTTTTCCTAACGTCACACTCGTCACGTAGTTCACTTTTATTTCATAATCATTTCTGAGAGGTAACAGAATTGCATGACAACCTGCAGAGCTAGTTTCGTCAAAATTAACACACATACTTGATGTGACTCATAAGCCGAACGAGTTACTTTCCGACGTTATTTTAGATGTGCAAGTGCCAGTCAAAAACACGCGGCGACGGCAATATGCAAACCAATTCGCTAGTTAACACCGGTCTTGTTGTGCGTGTTTCAAGCTCAAGAGCATCTCCAAGCAGAAAATGGTCAACAGCAACGTTCACACGGTTTCGTACTGCTCAAGTGCTGCACTAAAACGGTATGTTTCTTTTTCATATCTGGAAAAACACGACCGAGAGAGGAATCAAACACGCAATCTTCGGATACGAAGTCCGACGCCTTATCCATTAGGCCACACGGTCACTGACAAACAAGTGGAACTTATATACGACTCATCTCAAAACGCTCACACCACTGAGGAGTTCTGTTTTCGTTCTACACAGACGCTGCCCCTTGCTCTTTCCCACCCATTTGATACATTCAACCTGCTACGAGACCTACCAAATATAGACTGGGAAACTAAACCACACACTTTGTGCATTCGGAAATGTAAGGCAGGGCGTCCCTCGCCGCATTTGCTACGATGTCCATTTGCTACTTCTGCAGAAGTGGCGGCGGCGGCGACGACGACGACGACGACAACCGCGGAAGGCTCTGAGATATGTGAGAAATACATCTATAAAATATATTTCAGACTGTCCCATCCCACCTTATGCTGTACCGCTTTGGCAAATGCTTTATCTGCGCCATTCGCCTTAATCACATCTGAGAGTAATTCTTAATAAAACGCCTCTCGCTAATTGTTAGTCATCCCAGATACTGTTTGCTATAAGGCCACGACGCGCAACTGATATCCAAAATTCGTCTGCCTCCTGTGAGGATCGAACTCACGACCCCTGGTTTACTAGACCAGTGCTCTGCCACTGAGCTAAAGAGGCGCGGCCTAGCGGTACTTTTGCGTACTTCATCCTTACGGTCGTCTGGATCATCAGACTTCAGCTGACAACACTTCATATTACCGTCTAATATTTGCAGCTATGGCGACCCATTACTGCTTGCCTACACATCTGACACGTAAAGGAAGTGCTCTCCAAATAACACCACTTGCATTTCAGAACATGTCTTTCACACATGTCTACAAAATCACCTTCACCTTCAAATACAGTTTCGTAGCGACTGACGGAGACGTAGGCAAAGTTTAAAGTTGCTATTTCCATTACATCACGTTAATCAGAAAAACGGTAAGTTACATCTGCAGAGGAACAAAATTCCGTTCCTCCCCACGTGGGGCTCGAACCCACGACCCTGCGATTAAGAGCCTTATGTTCTACCGACTGAGCTAGCCGCGCTGCCTCGGTGAGTATATGCCGGTTAGCACGTCACACAGTACTCGTTTGGGTTGATTGGTCCCATACAGAACCTCCCCATGTTGCCTAATGTTTTCCTAACGTCACACTCGTCACGTAGTTCACTTTTATTTCATAATCATTTCTGAGAGGTAACAGAATTGCATGACAACCTGCAGAGCTAGTTTCGTCAAAATTAACACACATACTTGATGTGACTCATAAGCCGAACGAGTTACTTTCCGACGTTATTTTAGATGTGCAAGTGCCAGTCAAAAACACGCGGCGACGGCAATATGCAAACCAATTCGCTAGTTAACACCGGTCTTGTTGTGCGTGTTTTAAGCTGAAGAGCATCTCCAAGCAGAAAATGGTCAACAGCAACGTTCACACGGTTTCGTACTGCTCAAGTGCTGCACTAAAACGGTATGTTTCTTTTCATATCTGGAAAAACACGACCGAGAGAGGAATCAAACACGCAATCTTCGGATACGAAGTCCGACGCCTTAACCATCAGGCCACACGGTCACTGACAAACAAGTGGAACTTATATACGACTCATCTCAAAACGCTCACACCACTGAGGAGTTGTGTTTTCGTTCTACACAGACGCTGCCCCTTGCTCTTTCCCACCCATTTGATACATTCAACCTGCTACGAGACCTACCAAATATAGACTGGGAAACTAAACCACACACTTTGTGCATTCGGAAATGTAAGGCAGGGCGTCCCTCGCCGCATTTGCTACGATGTCCATTTGCTACTTCTGCAGAAGTGGCGGCGGCGGCGACGACGACGACGACGACAACCGCGGAAGGCTCTGAGATATGTGAGAAATACATCTATAAAATATATTTCAGACTGTCCCATCCCACCTTATGCTGTACCGCTTTGGCAAATGCTTTATCTGCGCCATTCGCCTTAATCACATCTGAGAGTAATTCTTAATAAAACGCCTCTCGCTAATTGTTAGTCATCCCAGATACTGTTTGCTATAAGGCCACGACGCGCAACTGATATCCAAAATTCGTCTGCCTCCTGTGAGGATCGAACTCACGACCCCTGGTTTACTAGACCAGTGCTCTGCCACTGAGCTAAAGAGGCGCGGCCTAGCGGTACTTTTGCGTACTTCATCCTTACGGTCGTCTGGATCATCAGACTTCAGCTGACAACACTTCATATTACCGTCTAATATTTGCAGCTATGGCGACCCATTACTGCTTGCCTACACATCTGACACGTAAAGGAAGTGCTCTCCAAATAACACCACTTGCATTTCAGAACATGTCTTTCACACATGTCTACAAAATCACCTTCACCTTCAAATACAGTTTCGTAGCGACTGACGGAGACGTAGGCAAAGTTTAAAGTTGCTATTTCCATTACATCACGTTAATCAGAAAAACGGTAAGTTACATCTGCAGAGGAACAAAATTCCGTTCCTCCCCACGTGGGGCTCGAACCCACGTCCCTGCGATTAAGAGCCTTATGTTCTACCGACTGAGCTAGCCGCGCTGCCTCGGTGAGTATATGCCGGTTAGCACGTCACACAGTACTCGTTTGGGTTGATTGGTCCCATACAGAACCTCCCCATGTTGCCTAATGTTTTCCTAACGTCACACTCGTCACGTAGTTCACTTTTATTTCATAATCATTTCTGAGAGGTAACAGAATTGCATGACAACCTGCAGAGCTAGTTTCGTCAAAATTAGCACACATACTTGATGTGACTCATAAGCCGAACGAGTTACTTTCCGACGTTATTTTAGATGTGCAAGTGCCAGTCAAAAACACGCGGCGACGGCAATATGCAAACCAATTCGCTAGTTAACACCGGTCTTGTTGTGCGTGTTTCAAGCTCAAGAGCATCTCCAAGCAGAAAATGGTCAACAGCAACGTTCACTCGGTTTCGTACTGCTCAAGTGCTGCACTAAAACGGTATGTTTCTTTTTCATATCTGGAAAAACACGACCGAGAGAGGAATCAAACACGCAATCTTCGGATACGAAGTCCGACGCCTTATCCATTAGGCCACACGGTCACTGACAAACAAGTGGAACTTATATACGACTCATCTCAAAACGCTCACACCACTGAGGAGTTGTGTTTTCGTTCTACACAGACGCTGCCCCTTGCTCTTTCCCACCCATTTGATACATTCAACCTGCTACGAGACCTACCAAATATAGACTGGGAAACTAAACCACACACTTTGTGCATTCGGAAATGTAAGGCAGGGCGTCCCTCGCCGCATTTGCTACGATGTCCATTTGCTACTTCTGCAGAAGTGGCGGCGGCGGCGACGACGACGACGACGACGACAACCGCGGAAGGCTCTGAGATATGTGAGAAATACATCTATAAAATATATTTCAGACTGTCCCATCCCACCTTATGCTGTACCGCTTTGGCAAATGCTTTATCTGCGCCATTCGCCTTAATCACATCTGAGAGTAATTCATAATAAAACGCCTCTCGCTAATTGTTAGTCATCCCAGATACTGTTTGCTATAAGGCCACGACGCGCAACTGATATCCAAAATTCGTCTGCCTCCTGTGAGGATCGAACTCACGACCCCTGGTTTACTAGACCAGTGCTCTGCCACTGAGCTAAAGAGGCGCGGCCTAGCGGTACTTTTGCGTACTTCATCCTTACGGTCGTCTGGATCATCAGACTTCAGCTGACAACACTTCATATTACCGTCTAATATTTGCAGCTATGGCGACCCATTACTGCTTGCCTACACATCTGACACGTAAAGGAAGTGCTCTCCAAATAACACCACTTGCATTTCAGAACATGTCTTTCACACATGTCTACAAAATCACCTTCACCTTCAAATACAGTTTCGTAGCGACTGACGGAGACGTAGGCAAAGTTTAAAGTTGCTATTTCCATTACATCACGTTAATCAGAAAAACGGTAAGTTACATCTGCAGAGGAACAAAATTCCGTTCCTCCCCACGTGGGGCTCGAACCCACGACCCTGGGATTAAGAGCCTTATGTTCTACCGACTGAGCTAGCCGCGCTGCCTCGGTGAGTATATGCCGGTTAGCACGTCACACAGTACTCGTTTGGGTTGATTGGTCCCATACAGAACCTCCCCATGTTGCCTAATGTTTTCCTAACGTCACACTCGTCACGTAGTTCACTTTTATTTCATAATCATTTCTGAGAGGTAACAGAATTGCATGACAACCTGCAGAGCTAGTTTCGTCAAAATTAACACACATACTTGATGTGACTCATAAGCCGAACGAGTTACTTTCCGACGTTATTTTAGATGTGCAAGTGCCAGTCAAAAACACGCGGCGACGGCAATATGCAAACCAATTCGCTAGTTAACACCGGTCTTGTTGTGCGTGTTTCAAGCTCAAGAGCATCTCCAAGCAGAAAATGGTCAACAGCAACGTTCACACGGTTTCGTACTGCTCAAGTGCTGCACTAAAACGGTATGTTTCTTTTTCATATCTGGAAAAACACGACCGAGAGAGGAATCAAACACGCAATCTTCGGATACGAAGTCCGACGCCTTATCCATTAGGCCACACGGTCACTGACAAACAAGTGCAACTCATATACGACTCATCTCAAAACGCTCACACCACTGAGGAGTTGTGTTTTCGTTCTACACAGACGCTGCCCCTTGCTCTTTCCCACCCATTTGATACATTCAACCTGCTACGAGACCTACCAAATATAGACTGGGAAACTAAACCACACACTTTGTGCATTCGGAAATGTAAGGCAGGGCGTCCCTCGCCGCATTTGCTACGATGTCCATTTGCTACTTCTGCAGAAGTGGCGGCGGCGACGACGACGACGACGACGACGACAACCGCGGAAGGCTCTGAGATATGTGAGAAATACATCTATAAAATATATTTCAGACTGTCCCATCCCACCTTATGCTGTACCGCTTTGGCAAATGCTTTATCTGCGCCATTCGCCTTAATCACATCTGAGAGTAATTCTTAATAAAACGCCTCTCGCTAATTGTTAGTCATCCCAGATACTGTTTGCTATAAGGCCACGACGCGCAACTGATATCCAAAATTCGTCTGCCTCCTGTGAGGATCGAACTCACGACCCCTGGTTTACTAGACCAGTGCTCTGCCACTGAGCTAAAGAGGTGCGGCCTAGCGGTACTTTTGCGTACTTCATCCTTACGGTCGTCTGGATCATCAGACTTCAGCTGACAACACTTCATATTACCGTCTAATATTTGCAGCTATGGCGACCCATTACTGCTTGCCTACACATCTGACACGTAAAGGAAGTGCTCTCCAAATAACACCACTTGCATTTCAGAACATGTCTTTCACACATGTCTACAAAATCACCTTCACCTTCAAATACAGTTTCGTAGCGACTGACGGAGACGTAGGCAAAGTTTAAAGTTGCTATTTCCATTACATCACGTTAATCAGAAAAACGGTAAGTTACATCTGCAGAGGAACAAAATTCCGTTCCTCCCCACGTGGGGCTCGAACCCACGACCCTGCGATTAAGAGCCTTATGTTCTACCGACTGAGCTAGCCGCGCTGCCTCGGTGAGTATATGCCGGTTAGCACGTCACACAGTACTCGTTTGGGTTGATTGGTCCCATACAGAACCTCCCCATGTTGCCTAATGTTTTCCTAACGTCACACTCGTCACGTAGTTCACTTTTATTTCATAATCATTTCTGAGAGGTAACAGAATTGCATGACAACCTGCAGAGCTAGTTTCGTCAAAATTAGCACACATACTTGATGTGACTCATAAGCCGAACGAGTTACTTTCCGACGTTATTTTAGATGTGCAAGTGCCAGTCAAAAACACGCGGCGACGGCAATATGCAAACCAATTCGCTAGTTAACACCGGTCTTGTTGTGCGTGTTTCAAGCTCAAGAGCATCTCCAAGCAGAAAATGGTCAACAGCAACGTTCACTCGGTTTCGTACTGCTCAAGTGCTGCACTAAAACGGTATGTTTCTTTTTCATATCTGGAAAAACACGACCGAGAGAGGAATCAAACACGCAATCTTCGGATACGAAGTCCGACGCCTTATCCATTAGGCCACACGGTCACTGACAAACAAGTGGAACTTATATACGACTCATCTCAAAACGCTCACACCACTGAGGAGTTGTGTTTTCGTTCTACACAGACGCTGCCCCTTGCTCTTTCCCACCCATTTGATACATTCAACCTGCTACGAGACCTACCAAATATAGACTGGGAAACTAAACCACACACTTTGTGCATTCGGAAATGTAAGGCAGGGCGTCCCTCGCCGCATTTGCTACGATGTCCATTTGCTACTTCTGCAGAAGTGGCGGCGGCGGCGACGACGACGACGACGACGACAACCGCGGAAGGCTCTGAGATATGTGAGAAATACATCTATAAAATATATTTCAGACTGTCCCATCCCACCTTATGCTGTACCGCTTTGGCAAATGCTTTATCTGCGCCATTCGCCTTAATCACATCTGAGAGTAATTCATAATAAAACGCCTCTCGCTAATTGTTAGTCATCCCAGATACTGTTTGCTATAAGGCCACGACGCGCAACTGATATCCAAAATTCGTCTGCCTCCTGTGAGGATCGAACTCACGACCCCTGGTTTACTAGACCAGTGCTCTGCCACTGAGCTAAAGAGGCGCGGCCTAGCGGTACTTTTGCGTACTTCATCCTTACGGTCGTCTGGATCATCAGACTTCAGCTGACAACACTTCATATTACCGTCTAATATTTGCAGCTATGGCGACCCATTACTGCTTGCCTACACATCTGACACGTAAAGGAAGTGCTCTCCAAATAACACCACTTGCATTTCAGAACATGTCTTTCACACATGTCTACAAAATCACCTTCACCTTCAAATACAGTTTCGTAGCGACTGACGGAGACGTAGGCAAAGTTTAAAGTTGCTATTTCCATTACATCACGTTAATCAGAAAAACGGTAAGTTACATCTGCAGAGGAACAAAATTCCGTTCCTCCCCACGTGGGGCTCGAACCCACGACCCTGGGATTAAGAGCCTTATGTTCTACCGACTGAGCTAGCCGCGCTGCCTCGGTGAGTATATGCCGGTTAGCACGTCACACAGTACTCGTTTGGGTTGATTGGTCCCATACAGAACCTCCCCATGTTGCCTAATGTTTTCCTAACGTCACACTCGTCACGTAGTTCACTTTTATTTCATAATCATTTCTGAGAGGTAACAGAATTGCATGACAACCTGCAGAGCTAGTTTCGTCAAAATTAACACACATACTTGATGTGACTCATAAGCCGAACGAGTTACTTTCCGACGTTATTTTAGATGTGCAAGTGCCAGTCAAAAACACGCGGCGACGGCAATATGCAAACCAATTCGCTAGTTAACACCGGTCTTGTTGTGCGTGTTTCAAGCTCAAGAGCATCTCCAAGCAGAAAATGGTCAACAGCAACGTTCACACGGTTTCGTACTGCTCAAGTGCTGCACTAAAACGGTATGTTTCTTTTTCATATCTGGAAAAACACGACCGAGAGAGGAATCAAACACGCAATCTTCGGATACGAAGTCCGACGCCTTATCCATTAGGCCACACGGTCACTGACAAACAAGTGCAACTCATATACGACTCATCTCAAAACGCTCACACCACTGAGGAGTTGTGTTTTCGTTCTACACAGACGCTGCCCCTTGCTCTTTCCCACCCATTTGATACATTCAACCTGCTACGAGACCTACCAAATATAGACTGGGAAACTAAACCACACACTTTGTGCATTCGGAAATGTAAGGCAGGGCGTCCCTCGCCGCATTTGCTACGATGTCCATTTGCTACTTCTGCAGAAGTGGCGGCGGCGACGACGACGACGACGACGACGACAACCGCGGAAGGCTCTGAGATATGTGAGAAATACATCTATAAAATATATTTCAGACTGTCCCATCCCACCTTATGCTGTACCGCTTTGGCAAATGCTTTATCTGCGCCATTCGCCTTAATCACATCTGAGAGTAATTCTTAATAAAACGCCTCTCGCTAATTGTTAGTCATCCCAGATACTGTTTGCTATAAGGCCACGACGCGCAACTGATATCCAAAATTCGTCTGCCTCCTGTGAGGATCGAACTCACGACCCCTGGTTTACTAGACCAGTGCTCTGCCACTGAGCTAAAGAGGTGCGGCCTAGCGGTACTTTTGCGTACTTCATCCTTACGGTCGTCTGGATCATCAGACTTCAGCTGACAACACTTCATATTACCGTCTAATATTTGCAGCTATGGCGACCCATTACTGCTTGCCTACACATCTGACACGTAAAGGAAGTGCTCTCCAAATAACACCACTTGCATTTCAGAACATGTCTTTCACACATGTCTACAAAATCACCTTCACCTTCAAATACAGTTTCGTAGCGACTGACGGAGACGTAGGCAAAGTTTAAAGTTGCTATTTCCATTACATCACGTTAATCAGAAAAACGGTAAGTTACATCTGCAGAGGAACAAAATTCCGTTCCTCCCCACGTGGGGCTCGAACCCACGACCCTGCGATTAAGAGCCTTATGTTCTACCGACTGAGCTAGCCGCGCTGCCTCGGTGAGTATATGCCGGTTAGCACGTCACACAGTACTCGTTTGGGTTGATTGGTCCCATACAGAACCTCCCCATGTTGCCTAATGTTTTCCTAACGTCACACTCGTCACGTAGTTCACTTTTATTTCATAATCATTTCTGAGAGGTAACAGAATTGCATGACAACCTGCAGAGCTAGTTTCGTCAAAATTAACACACATACTTGATGTGACTCATAAGCCGAACGAGTTACTTTCCGACGTTATTTTAGATGTGCAAGTGCCAGTCAAAAACACGCGGCGACGGCAATATGCAAACCAATTCGCTAGTTAACACCGGTCTTGTTGTGCGTGTTTTAAGCTGAAGAGCATCTCCAAGCAGAAAATGGTCAACAGCAACGTTCACACGGTTTCGTACTGCTCAAGTGCTGCACTAAAACGGTATGTTTCTTTTTCATATCTGGAAAAACACGACCGAGAGAGGAATCAAACACGCAATCTTCGGATACGAAGTCCGACGCCTTATCCATTAGGCCACACGGTCACTGACAAACAAGTGGAACTTATATACGACTCATCTCAAAACGCTCACACCACTGAGGAGTTGTGTTTTCGTTCTACACAGACGCTGCCCCTTGCTCTTTCCCACCCATTTGATACATTCAACCTGCTACGAGACCTACCAAATATAGACTGGGAAACTAAACCACACACTTTGTGCATTCGGAAATGTAAGGCAGGGCGTCCCTCGCCGCATTTGCTACGATGTCCATTTGCTACTTCTGCAGAAGTGGCGGCGGCGACGACGACGACGACGACGACGACGACGACGACAACGACGACGACAACCGCGGAAGGCTCTGAGATATGTGAGAAATACATCTATAAAATATATTTCAGACTGTCCCATCCCACCTTATGCTGTACCGCTTTGGCAAATGCTTTATCTGCGCCATTCGCCTTAATCACATCTGAGAGTAATTCTTAATAAAACGCCTCTCGCTAATTGTTAGTCATCCCAGATACTGTTTGCTATAAGGCCACGACGCGCAACTGATATCCAAAATTTGTCTGCCTCCTGTGAGGATCGAACTCACGACCCCTGGTTTACTAGACCAGTGCTCTGCCACTGAGCTAAAGAGGCGCGGCCTAGCGGTACTTTTGCGTACTTCATCCTTACGGTCGTCTGGATCATCAGACTTCAGCTGACAACACTTCATATTACCGTCTAATATTTGCACCTATGGCGACCCATTACTGCTTGGCTACACATCTGACACGTAAAGGAAGTGCTCTCCAAATAACACCACTTGCATTTCAGAACATGTCTTTCACACATGTCTACAAAATCACCTTCACCTTCAAATACAGTTTCGTAGCGACTGACGGAGTCGTAGGCAAAGTTTAAAGTTGCTATTTCCATTACATCACGTTAATCAGAAAAACGGTAAGTTACATCTGCAGAGGAACAAAATTCCGCTCCTCTCCACGTGGAGCTCGAACCCACGACCCTGGGATTAAGAGCCTTATGTTCTACCGACTGAGCTAGCCGCGCTGCCTCGGTGAGTATATGCCGGTTAGCACGTCACACAGTACTCGTTTGGGTTGATTGGTCCCATACAGAACCTCCCCATGTTGCCTAATGTTTTCCTAACGTCACACTCGTCACGTAGTTCACTTTTATTTCATAATCATTTCTGAGAGGTAACAGAATTGCATGACAACCTGCAGAGCTAGTTTCGTCAAAATTAACACACATACTTGATGTGACTCATAAGCCGAACGAGTTACTTTCCGACGTTATTTTAGATGTGCAAGTGCCAGTCAAAAACACGCGGCGACGGCAATATGCAAACCAATTCGCTAGTTAACACCGGTCTTGTTGTGCGTGTTTCAAGCTCAAGAGCATCTCCAAGCAGAAAATGGTCAACAGCAACGTTCACACGGTTTCGTACTGCTCAAGTGCTGCACTAAAACGGTATGTTTCTTTTTCAGATCTGGAAAAACGACCGAGAGAGGAATCAAACACGCAATCTTCGGATACGAAGTCCGACGCCTTATCCATTAGGCCACACGGTCACTGACAAACAAGTGCAACTCATATACGACTCATCTCAAAACGCTCACACCACTGAGGAGTTGTGTTTTCGTTCTACACAGACGCTGCCCCTTGCTCTTTCCCACCCATTTGATACATTCAACCTGCTACGAGACCTACCAAATATAGACTGGGAAACTAAACCACACACTTTGTGCATTCGGAAATGTAAGGCAGGGCGTCCCTCGCCGCATTTGCTACGATGTCCATTTGCTACTTCTGCAGAAGTGGCGGCGGCGGCGGCGGCGGCGACGACGACGACGACGACGACAACCGCGGAAGGCTCTGAGATATGTGAGAAATACATCTATAAAATATATTTCAGACTGTCCCATCCCACCTTATGCTGTACCGCTTTGGCAAATGCTTTATCTGCGCCATTCGCCTTAATCACATCTGAGAGTAATTCTTAATAAAACGCCTCTCGCTAATTGTTAGTCATCCCAGATACTGTTTGCTATAAGGCCACGACGCGCAACTGATATCCAAAATTCGTCTGCCTCCTGTGAGGATCGAACTCACGACCCCTGGTTTACTAGACCAGTGCTCTGCCACTGAGCTAAAGAGGCGCGGCCTAGCGGTACTTTTGCGTACTTCATCCTTACGGTCGTCTGGATCATCAGACTTCAGCTGACAACACTTCATATTACCGTCTAATATTTGCAGCTATGGCGACCCATTACTGCTTGCCTACACATCTGACACGTAAAGGAAGTGCTCTCCAAATAACACCACTTGCATTTCAGAACATGTCTTTCACACATGTCTACAAAATCACCTTCACCTTCAAATACAGTTTCGTAGCGACTGACGGAGACGTAGGCAAAGTTTAAAGTTGCTATTTCCATTACATCACGTTAATCAGAAAAACGGTAAGTTACATCTGCAGAGGAACAAAATTCCGTTCCTCCCCACGTGGGGCTCGAACCCACGACCCTGGGACTAAGGGCCTTATGTTCTACCGACTGAGCTAGCCGCGCTGCCTCGGTGAGTATATGCCGGTTAGCACGTCACACAGTACTCGTTTGGGTTGATTGGTCCCATACAGAACCTCCCCATGTTGCCTAATGTTTTCCTAACGTCACACTCGTCACGTAGTTCACTTTTATTTCATAATCATTTCTGAGAGGTAACAGAATTGCATGACAACCTGCAGAGCTAGTTTCGTCAAAATTAACACACATACTTGATGTGACTCATAAGCCGAACGAGTTACTTTCCGACGTTATTTTAGATGTGCAAGTGCCAGTCAAAAACACGCGGCGACGGCAATATGCAAACCAATTCGCTAGTTAACACCGGTCTTGTTGTGCGTGTTTCAAGCTCAAGAGCATCTCCAAGCAGAAAATGGTCAACAGCAACGTTCACACGGTTTCGTACTGCTCAAGTGCTGCACTAAAACGGTATGTTTCTTTTTCATATCTGGAAAAACACGACCGAGAGAGGAATCAAACACGCAATCTTCGGATACGAAGTCCGACGCCTTATCCATTAGGCCACACGGTCACTGACAAACAAGTGGAACTTATATACGACTCATCTCAAAACGCTCACACCACTGAGGAGTTGTGTTTTCGTTCTACACAGACGCTGCCCCTTGCTCTTTCCCACCCATTTGATACATTCAACCTGCTACGAGACCTACCAAATATAGACTGGGAAACTAAACCACACACTTTGTGCATTCGGAAATGTAAGGCAGGGCGTCCCTCCGCATTTGCTACGATGTCCATTTGCTACTTCTGCAGAAGTGGCGGCGGCGACGACGACGACGACGACGACGACGACAACGACGACAACCGCGGAAGGCTCTGAGATATGTGAGAAATACATCTATAAAATATATTTCAGACTGTCCCATCCCACCTTATGCTGTACCGCTTTGGCAAATGCTTTATCTGCGCCATTCGCCTTAATCACATCTGAGAGTAATTCTTAATAAAACGCCTCTCGCTAATTGTTAGTCATCCCAGATACTGTTTGCTATAAGGCCACGACGCGCAACTGATATCCAAAATTCGTCTGCCTCCTGTGAGGATCGAACTCACGACCCCTGGTTTACTAGACCAGTGCTCTGCCACTGAGCTAAAGAGGCGCGGCCTAGCGGTACTTTTGCGTACTTCATCCTTACGGTCGTCTGGATCATCAGACTTCAGCTGACAACACTTCATATTACCGTCTAATATTTGCAGCTATGGCGACCCATTACTGCTTGCCTACACATCTGACACGTAAAGGAAGTGCTCTCCAAATAACACCACTTGCATTTCAGAACATGTCTTTCACACATGTCTACAAAATCACCTTCACCTTCAAATACAGTTTCGTAGCGACTGACGGAGACGTAGGCAAAGTTTAAAGTTGCTATTTCCATTACATCACGTTAATCAGAAAAACGGTAAGTTACATCTGCAGAGGAAACACACGCGAGACAGATCCACGTGGGGCTCGAACCCACGACCCTGGGATTAAGAGCCTTATGTTCTACCGACTGAGCTAGCCGCGCTGCCTCGGTGAGTATATGCCGGTTAGCACGTCACACAGTACTCGTTTGGGTTGATTGGTCCCATACAGAACCTCCCCATGTTGCCTAATGTTTTCCTAACGTCACACTCGTCACGTAGTTCACTTTTATTTCATAATCATTTCTGAGAGGTAACAGAATTGCATGACAACCTGCAGAGCTAGTTTCGTCAAAATTAACACACATACTTGATGTGACTCATAAGCCGAACGAGTTACTTTCCGACGTTATTTTAGATGTGCAAGTGCCAGTCAAAAACACGCGGCGACGGCAATATGCAAACCAATTCGCTAGTTAACACCGGTCTTGTTGTGCGTGTTTCAAGCTCAAGAGCATCTCCAAGCAGAAAATGGTCAACAGCAACGTTCACACGGTTTCGTACTGCTCAAGTGCTGCACTAAAACGGTATGTTTCTTTTTCATATCTGGAAAAACACGACCGAGAGAGGAATCAAACACGCAATCTTCGGATACGAAGTCCGACGCCTTATCCATTAGGCCACACGGTCACTGACAAACAAGTGGAACTTATATACGACTCATCTCAAAACGCTCACACCACTGAGGAGTTGTGTTTTCGTTCTACACAGACGCTGCCCCTTGCTCTTTCCCACCCATTTGATACATTCAACCTGCTACGAGACCTACCAAATATAGACTGGGAAACTAAACCACACACTTTGTGCATTCGGAAATGTAAGGCAGGGCGTCCCTCGCCGCATTTGCTACGATGTCCATTTGCTACTTCTGCAGAAGTGGCGGCGGCGGCGACGACGACGACGACGACGACGACGACAACCGCGGAAGGCTCTGAGATATGTGAGAAATACATCTATAAAATATATTTCAGACTGTCCCATCCCACCTTATGCTGTACCGCTTTGGCAAATGCTTTATCTGCGCCATTCGCCTTAATCACATCTGAGAGTAATTCTTAATAAAACGCCTCTCGCTAATTGTTAGTCATCCCAGATACTGTTTGCTATAAGGCCACGACGCGCAACTGATATCCAAAATTCGTCTGCCTCCTGTGAGGATCGAACTCACGCCCCCTGGTTTACTAGACCAGTGCTCTGCCACTGAGCTAAAGAGGCGCGGCCTAGCGGTACTTTTGCGTACTTCATCCTTACGGTCGTCTGGATCATCAGACTTCAGCTGACAACACTTCATATTACCGTCTAATATTTGCAGCTATGGCGACCCATTACTGCTTGCCTACACATCTGACACGTAAAGGAAGTGCTCTCCAAATAACACCACTTGCATTTCAGAACATGTCTTTCACACATGTCTACAAAATCACCTTCACCTTCAAATACAGTTTCGTAGCGACTGACGGAGACGTAGGCAAAGTTTAAAGTTGCTATTTCCATTACATCACGTTAATGAGAAAAACGGTAAGTTACATCTGCAGAGGAACAAAATTCCGTTCCTCCCCACGTGGGGCTCGAACCCACGACCCTGCGATTAAGAGCCTTATGTTCTACCGACTGAGCTAGCCGCGCTGCCTCGGTGAGTATATGCCGGTTAGCACGTCACACAGTACTCGTTTGGGTTGATTGGTCCCATACAGAACCTCCCCATGTTGCCTAATGTTTTCCTAACGTCACACTCGTCACGTAGTTCACTTTTATTTCATAATCATTTCTGAGAGGTAACAGAATTGCATGACAACCTGCAGAGCTAGTTTCGTCAAAATTAACACACATACTTGATGTGACTCATAAGCCGAACGAGTTACTTTCCGACGTTATTTTAGATGTGCAAGTGCCAGTCAAAAACACGCGGCGACGGCAATATGCAAACCAATTCGCTAGTTAACACCGGTCTTGTTGTGCGTGTTTCAAGCTCAAGAGCATCTCCAAGCAGAAAATGGTCAACAGCAACGTTCACACGGTTTCGTACTGCTCAAGTGCTGCACTAAAACGGTATGTTTCTTTTTCATATCTGGAAAAACACGACCGAGAGAGGAATCAAACACGCAATCTTCGGATACGAAGTCCGACGCCTTATCCATTAGGCCACACGGTCACTGACAAACAAGTGGAACTCATATACGACTCATCTCAAAACGCTCACACCACTGAGGAGTTGTGTTTTCGTTCTACACAGACGCTGCCCCTTGCTCTTTCCCACCCATTTGATACATTCAACCTGCTACGAGACCTACCAAATATAGACTGGGAAACTAAACCACACACTTTGTGCATTCGGAAATGTAAGGCAGGGCGTCCCTCGCCGCATTTGCTACGATGTCCATTTGCTACTTCTGCAGAAGTGGCGGCGGCGGCGACGACGACGACGACGACGACAACCGCGGAAGGCTCTGAGATATGTGAGAAATACATCTATAAAATATATTTCAGACTGTCCCATCCCACCTTATGCTGTACCGCTTTGGCAAATGCTTTATCTGCGCCATTCGCCTTAATGACATCTGAGAGTAATTCTTAATAAAACGCCTCTCGCTAATTGTTAGTCATCCCAGATACTGTTTGCTATAAGGCCACGACGCGCAACTGATATCCAAAATTCGTCTGCCTCCTGTGAGGATCGAACTCACGACCCCTGGTTTACTAGACCACTGCTCTGCCACTGAGTTAAAGAGGCGCGGCCTAGCGGTACTTTTGCGTACTTCATCCTTACGGTCGTCTGGATCATCAGACTTCAGCTGACAACACTTCATATTACCGTCTAATATTTGCAGCTATGGCGACCCATTACTGCTTGCCTACACATCTGACACGTAAAGGAAGTGCTCTCCAAATAACACCACTTGCATTTCAGAACATGTCTTTCACACATGTCTACAAAATCACCTTCACCTTCAAATACAGTTTCGTAGCGACTGACGGAGACGTAGGCAAAGTTTAAAGTTGCTATTTCCATTACATCACGTTAATCAGAAAAACGGTAAGTTACATCTGCAGAGGAACAAAATTCCGTTCCTCCCCACGTGGGGCTCGAACCCACGACCCTGGGATTAAGAGCCTTATGTTCTACCGACTGAGCTAGCCGCGCTGCCTCGGTGAGTATATGCCGGTTAGCACGTCACACAGTACTCGTTTGGGTTGATTGGTCCCATACAGAACCTCCCCATGTTGCCTAATGTTTTCCTAACGTCACACTCGTCACGTAGTTCACTTTTATTTCATAATCATTTCTGAGAGGTAACAGAATTGCATGACAACCTGCAGAGCTAGTTTCGTCAAAATTAACACACATACTTGATGTGACTCATAAGCCGAACGAGTTACTTTCCGACGTTATTTTAGATGTGCAAGTGCCAGTCAAAAACACGCGGCGACGGCAATATGCAAACCAATTCGCTAGTTAACACCGGTCTTGTTGTGCGTGTTTCAAGCTCAAGAGCATCTCCAAGCAGAAAATGGTCAACAGCAACGTTCACACGGTTTCGTACTGCTCAAGTGCTGCACTAAAACGGTATGTTTCTTTTTCATATCTGGAAAAACACGACCGAGAGAGGAATCAAACACGCAATCTTCGGATACGAAGTCCGACGCCTTATCCATTAGGCCACACGGTCACTGACAAACAAGTGGAACTCATATACGACTCATCTCAAAACGCTCACACCACTGAGGAGTTGTGTTTTCGTTCTACACAGACGCTGCCCCTTGCTCTTTCCCACCCATTTGATACATTCAACCTGCTACGAGACCTACCAAATATAGACTGGGAAACTAAACCACACACTTTGTGCATTCGGAAATGTAAGGCAGGGCGTCCCTCGCCGCATTTGCTACGATGTCCATTTGCTACTTCTGCAGAAGTGGCGGCGGCGGCGACGGCGACGACGACGACGACGACGACAACCGCGGAAGGCTCTGAGATATGTGAGAAATACATCTATAAAATATATTTCAGACTGTCCCATCCCACCTTATGCTGTACCGCTTTGGCAAATGCTTTATCTGCGCCATTCGCCTTAATCACATCTGAGAGTAATTCTTAATAAAACGCCTCTCGCTAATTGTTAGTCATCCCAGATACTGTTTGCTATAAGGCCACGACGCGCAACTGATATCCAAAATTCGTCTGCCTCCTGTGAGGATCGAACTCACGACCCCTGGTTTACTAGACCAGTGCTCTGCCACTGAGCTAAAGAGGCGCGGCCTAGCGGTACTTTTGCGTACTTCATCCTTACGGTCGTCTGGATCATCAGACTTCAGCTGACAACACTTCATATTACCGTCTAATATTTGCAGCTATGGCGACCCATTACTGCTTGCCTACACATCTGACACGTAAAGGAAGTGCTCTCCAAATAACACCACTTGCATTTCAGAACATGTCTTTCACACATGTCTACAAAATCACCTTCACCTTCAAATACAGTTTCGTAGCGACTGACGGAGACGTAGGCAAAGTTTAAAGTTGCTATTTCCATTACATCACGTTAATCAGAAAAACGGTAAGTTACATCTGCAGAGGAACAAAATTCCGTTCCTCCCCACGTGGGGCTCGAACCCACGACCCTGCGATTAAGAGCCTTATGTTCTACCGACTGAGCTAGCCGCGCTGCCTCGGTGAGTATATGCCGGTTAGCACGTCACACAGTACTCGTTTGGGTTGATTGGTCCCATACAGAACCTCCCCATGTTGCCTAATGTTTTCCTAACGTCACACTCGTCACGTAGTTCACTTTTATTTCATAATCATTTCTGAGAGGTAACAGAATTGCATGACAACCTGCAGAGCTAGTTTCGTCAAAATTAACACACATACTTGATGTGACTCATAAGCCGAACGAGTTACTTTCCGACGTTATTTTAGATGTGCAAGTGCCAGTCAAAAACACGCGGCGACGGCAATATGCAAACCAATTCGCTAGTTAACACCGGTCTTGTTGTGCGTGTTTCAAGCTCAAGAGCATCTCCAAGCAGAAAATGGTCAACAGCAACGTTCACACGGTTTCGTACTGCTCAAGTGCTGCACTAAAACGGTATGTTTCTTTTTCATATCTGGAAAAACACGACCGAGAGAGGAATCAAACACGCAATCTTCGGATACGAAGTCCGACGCCTTATCCATTAGGCCACACGGTCACTGACAAACAAGTGGAACTTATATACGACTCATCTCAAAACGCTCACACCACTGAGGAGTTCTGTTTTCGTTCTACACAGACGCTGCCCCTTGCTCTTTCCCACCCATTTGATACATTCAACCTGCTACGAGACCTACCAAATATAGACTGGGAAACTAAACCACACACTTTGTGCATTCGGAAATGTAAGGCAGGGCGTCCCTCGCCGCATTTGCTACGATGTCCATTTGCTACTTCTGCAGAAGTGGCGGCGGCGGCGGCGACGACGTCGACAACGACGACGACGACGACGACGACGACAACCGCGGAAGGCTCTGAGATATGTGAGAAATACATCTATAAAATATATTTCAGACTGTCCCATCCCACCTTATGCTGTACCGCTTTGGCAAATGCTTTATCTGCGCCATTCGCCTTAATCACATCTGAGAGTAATTCTTAATAAAACGCCTCTCGCTAATTGTTAGTCATCCCAGATACTGTTTGCTATAAGGCCACGGCGCGCAACTGATATCCAAAATTCGTCTGCCTCCTGTGAGGATCGAACTCACGACCCCTGGTTTACTAGACCAGTGCTCTGCCACTGAGCTAAAGAGGCGCGGCCTAGCGGTACTTTTGCGTACTTCATCCTTACGGTCGTCTGGATCATCAGACTTCAGCTGACAACACTTCATATTACCGTCTAATATTTGCAGCTATGGCGACCCATTACTGCTTGCCTACACATCTGACACGTAAAGGAAGTGCTCTCCAAATAACACCACTTGCATTTCAGAACATGTCTTTCACACATGTCTACAAAATCACCTTCACCTTCAAATACAGTTTCGTAGCGACTGACGGAGACGTAGGCAAAGTTTAAAGTTGCTATTTCCATTACATCACGTTAATCAGAAAAACGGTAAGTTACATCTGCAGAGGAACAAAATTCCGTTCCTCCCCACGTGGGGCTCGAACCCACGACCCTGGGATTAAGAGCCTTATGTTCTACCGACTGAGCTAGCCGCGCTGCCTCGGTGAGTATATGCCGGTTAGCACGTCACACAGTACTCGTTTGGGTTGATTGGTCCCATACAGAACCTCCCCATGTTGCCTAATGTTTTCCTAACGTCACACTCGTCACGTAGTTCACTTTTATTTCATAATCATTTCTGAGAGGTAACAGAATTGCATGACAACCTGCAGAGCTAGTTTCGTCAAAATTAACACACATACTTGATGTGACTCATAAGCCGAACGAGTTACTTTCCGACGTTATTTTAGATGTGCAAGTGCCAGTCAAAAACACGCGGCGACGGCAATATGCAAACCAATTCGCTAGTTAACACCGGTCTTGTTGTGCGTGTTTCAAGCTCAAGAGCATCTCCAAGCAGAAAATGGTCAACAGCAACGTTCACACGGTTTCGTACTGCTCAAGTGCTGCACTAAAACGGTATGTTTCTTTTTCATATCTGGAAAAACACGACCGAGAGAGGAATCAAACACGCAATCTTCGGATACGAAGTCCGACGCCTTATCCATTAGGCCACACGGTCACTGACAAACAAGTGGAACTCATATACGACTCATCTCAAAACGCTCACACCACTGAGGAGTTGTGTTTTCGTTCTACACAGACGCTGCCCCTTGCTCTTTCCCACCCATTTGATACATTCAACCTGCTACGAGACCTACCAAATATAGACTGGGAAACTAAACCACACACTTTGTGCATTCGGAAATGTAAGGCAGGGCGTCCCTCGCCGCATTTGCTACGATGTCCATTTGCTACTTCTGCAGAAGTGGCGGCGGCGGCGACGGCGACGACGACGACGACGACGACAACCGCGGAAGGCTCTGAGATATGTGAGAAATACATCTATAAAATATATTTCAGACTGTCCCATCCCACCTTATGCTGTACCGCTTTGGCAAATGCTTTATCTGCGCCATTCGCCTTAATCACATCTGAGAGTAATTCTTAATAAAACGCCTCTCGCTAATTGTTAGTCATCCCAGATACTGTTTGCTATAAGGCCACGACGCGCAACTGATATCCAAAATTCGTCTGCCTCCTGTGAGGATCGAACTCACGACCCCTGGTTTACTAGACCAGTGCTCTGCCACTGAGCTAAAGAGGCGCGGCCTAGCGGTACTTTTGCGTACTTCATCCTTACGGTCGTCTGGATCATCAGACTTCAGCTGACAACACTTCATATTACCGTCTAATATTTGCAGCTATGGCGACCCATTACTGCTTGCCTACACATCTGACACGTAAAGGAAGTGCTCTCCAAATAACACCACTTGCATTTCAGAACATGTCTTTCACACATGTCTACAAAATCACCTTCACCTTCAAATACAGTTTCGTAGCGACTGACGGAGACGTAGGCAAAGTTTAAAGTTGCTATTTCCATTACATCACGTTAATCAGAAAAACGGTAAGTTACATCTGCAGAGGAACAAAATTCCGTTCCTCCCCACGTGGGGCTCGAACCCACGACCCTGGGATTAAGAGCCTTATGTTCTACCGACTGAGCTAGCCGAGCTGCCTCGGTGAGTATATGCCGGTTAGCACGTCACACAGTACTCGTTTGGGTTGATTGGTCCCATACAGAACCTCCCCATGTTGCCTAATGTTTTCCTAACGTCACACTCGTCACGTAGTTCACTTTTATTTCATAATCATTTCTGAGAGGTAACAGAATTGCATGACAACCTGCAGAGCTAGTTTCGTCAAAATTAACACACATACTTGATGTGACTCATAAGCCGAACGAGTTACTTTCCGACGTTATTTTAGATGTGCAAGTGCCAGTCAAAAACACGCGGCGACGGCAATATGCAAACCAATTCGCTAGTTAACACCGGTCTTGTTGTGCGTGTTTCAAGCTCAAGAGCATCTCCAAGCAGAAAATGGTCAACAGCAACGTTCACACGGTTTCGTACTGCTCAAGTGCTGCACTAAAACGGTATGTTTCTTTTTCATATCTGGAAAAACACGACCGAGAGAGGAATCAAACACGCAATCTTCGGATACGAAGTCCGACGCCTTATCCATTAGGCCACACGGTCACTGACAAACAAGTGGAACTCATATACGACTCATCTCAAAACGCTCACACCACTGAGGAGTTGTGTTTTCGTTCTACACAGACGCTGCCCCTTGCTCTTTCCCACCCATTTGATACATTCAACCTGCTACGAGACCTACCAAATATAGACTGGGAAACTAAACCACACACTTTGTGCATTCGGAAATGTAAGGCAGGGCGTCCCTCGCCGCATTTGCTACGATGTCCATTTGCTACTTCTGCAGAAGTGGCGGCGGCGGCGACGGCGACGACGACGACGACGACGACAACCGCGGAAGGCTCTGAGATATGTGAGAAATACATCTATAAAATATATTTCAGACTGTCCCATCCCACCTTATGCTGTACCGCTTTGGCAAATGCTTTATCTGCGCCATTCGCCTTAATCACATCTGAGAGTAATTCTTAATAAAACGCCTCTCGCTAATTGTTAGTCATCCCAGATACTGTTTGCTATAAGGCCACGACGCGCAACTGATATCCAAAATTCGTCTGCCTCCTGTGAGGATCGAACTCACGACCCCTGGTTTACTAGACCAGTGCTCTGCCACTGAGCTAAAGAGGCGCGGCCTAGCGGTACTTTTGCGTACTTCATCCTTACGGTCGTCTGGATCATCAGACTTCAGCTGACAACACTTCATATTACCGTCTAATATTTGCAGCTATGGCGACCCATTACTGCTTGCCTACACATCTGACACGTAAAGGAAGTGCTCTCCAAATAACACCACTTGCATTTCAGAACATGTCTTTCACACATGTCTACAAAATCACCTTCACCTTCAAATACAGTTTCGTAGCGACTGACGGAGACGTAGGCAAAGTTTAAAGTTGCTATTTCCATTACATCACGTTAATCAGAAAAACGGTAAGTTACATCTGCAGAGGAACAAAATTCCGTTCCTCCCCACGTGGGGCTCGAACCCACGACCCTGGGATTAAGAGCCTTATGTTCTACCGACTGAGCTAGCCGCGCTGCCTCGGTGAGTATATGCCGGTTAGCACGTCACACAGTACTCGTTTGGGTTGATTGGTCCCATACAGAACCTCCCCATGTTGCCTAATGTTTTCCTAACGTCACACTCGTCACGTAGTTCACTTTTATTTCATAATCATTTCTGAGAGGTAACAGAATTGCATGACAACCTGCAGAGCTAGTTTCGTCAAAATTAACACACATACTTGATGTGACTCATAAGCCGAACGAGTTACTTTCCGACGTTATTTTAGATGTGCAAGTGCCAGTCAAAAACACGCGGCGACGGCAATATGCAAACCAATTCGCTAGTTAACACCGGTCTTGTTGTGCGTGTTTCAAGCTCAAGAGCATCTCCAAGCAGAAAATGGTCAACAGCAACGTTCACACGGTTTCGTACTGCTCAAGTGCTGCACTAAAACGGTATGTTTCTTTTTCATATCTGGAAAAACACGACCGAGAGAGGAATCAAACACGCAATCTTCGGATACGAAGTCCGACGCCTTATCCATTAGGCCACACGGTCACTGACAAACAAGTGGAACTTATATACGACTCATCTCAAAACGCTCACACCACTGAGGAGTTGTGTTTTCGTTCTACACAGACGCTGCCCCTTGCTCTTTCCCACCCATTTCATACATTCAACCTGCTACGAGACCTACCAAATATAGACTGGGAAACTAAACCACACACTTTGTGCATTCGGAAATGTAAGGCAGGGCGTCCCTCGCCGCATTTGCTACGATGTCCATTTGCTACTTCTGCAGAAGTGGCGGCGGCGACGACGACGACGACGACGACGACGACGACGACGACGACGACAACCGCGGAAGGCTCTGAGATATGTGAGAAATACATCTATAAAATATATTTCAGACTGTCCCATCCCACCTTATGCTGTACCGCTTTGGCAAATGCTTTATCTGCGCCATTCGCCTTAATCACATCTGAGAGTAATTCTTAATAAAACGCCTCTCGCTAATTGTTAGTCATCCCAGATACTGTTTGCTATAAGGCCACGACGCGCAACTGATATCCAAAATTCGTCTGCCTCCTGTGAGGATCGAACTCACGACCCCTGGTTTACTAGACCAGTGCTCTGCCACTGAGCTAAAGAGGCGCGGCCTAGCGGTACTTTTGCGTACTTCATCCTTACGGTCGTCTGGATCATCAGACTTCAGCTGACAACACTTCATATTACCGTCTAATATTTGCAGCTATGGCGACCCATTACTGCTTGCCTACACATCTGACACGTAAAGGAAGTGCTCTCCAAATAACACCACTTGCATTTCAGAACATGTCTTTCACACATGTCTACAAAATCACCTTCACCTTCAAATACAGTTTCGTAGCGACTGACGGAGACGTAGGCAAAGTTTAAAGTTGCTATTTCCATTACATCACGTTAATCAGAAAAACGGTAAGTTACATCTGCAGAGGAACAAAATTCCGTTCCTCCCCACGTGGGGCTCGAACCCACGACCCTGGGATTAAGAGCCTTATGTTCTACCGACTGAGCTAGCCGCGCTGCCTCGGTGAGTATATGCCGGTTAGCACGTCACACAGTACTCGTTTGGGTTGATTGGTCCCATACAGAACCTCCCCATGTTGCCTAATGTTTTCCTAACGTCACACTCGTCACGTAGTTCACTTTTATTTCATAATCATTTCTGAGAGGTAACAGAATTGCATGACAACCTGCAGAGCTAGTTTCGTCAAAATTAACACACATACTTGATGTGACTCATAAGCCGAACGAGTTACTTTCCGACGTTATTTTAGATGTGCAAGTGCCAGTCAAAAACACGCGGCGACGGTAATATGCAAACCAATTCGCTAGTTAACACCGGTCTTGTTGTGCGTGTTTCAAGCTCAAGAGCATCTCCAAGCAGAAAATGGTCAACAGCAACGTTCACACGGTTTCGTACTGCTCAAGTGCTGCACTAAAACGGTATGTTTCTTTTTCATATCTGGAAAAACACGACCGAGAGATGAATCAAACACGCAATCTTCGGATACGAAGTCCGACGCCTTATCCATTAGGCCACACGGTCACTGACAAACAAGTGGAACTTATATACGACTCATCTCAAAACGCTCACACCACTGAGGAGTTGTGTTTTCGTTCTACACAGACGCTGCCCCTTGCTCTTTCCCACCCATTTGATACATTCAACCTGCTACGAGACCTACCAAATATAGACTGGGAAACTAAACCACACACTTTGTGCATTCGGAAATGTAAGGCAGGGCGTCCCTCGCCGCATTTGCTACGATGTCCATTTGCTACTTCTGCAGAAGTGGCGGCGGCGACGACGACGACGACGACGACGACAACCGCGGAAGGCTCTGAGATATGTGAGAAATACATCTATAAAATATATTTCAGACTGTCCCATCCCACCTTATGCTGTACTGCTTTGGCAAATGCTTTATCTGCGCCATTCGCCTTAATCACATCTGAGAGTAATTCTTAATAAAACGCCTCTCGCTAATTGTTAGTCATCCCAGATACTGTTTGCTATAAGGCCACGACGCGCAACAGATATCCAAAATTCGTCTGCCTCCTGTGAGGATCGAACTCACGACCCCTGGTTTACTAGACCAGTGCTCTGCCACTGAGCTAAAGAGGCACGGCCTAGCGGTACTTTTGCGTACTTCATCCTTACGGTCGTCTGGATCATCAGACTTCAGCTGACAACACTTCATATTACCGTCTAATATTTGCAGCTATGGCGACCCATTACTGCTTGCCTACACATCTGACACGTAAAGGAAGTGCTCTCCAAATAACACCACTTGCATTTCAGAACATGTCTTTCACACATGTCTACAAAATCACCTTCACCTTCAAATACAGTTTCGTAGCGACTGACGGAGACGTAGGCAAAGTTTAAAGTTGCTATTTCCATTACATCACGTTAATCAGAAAAACGGTAAGTTACATCCGCAGAGGAACAAAATTCCCTTCCTCCCCACGTGGGGCTCGAACCCACGACCCTGCGATTAAGAGCCTTATGTTCTACCGGCTGAGCTAGCCGCGCTGCCTCGGTGAGTATATGCCGGTTAGCACGTCACATAGTACTCGTTTGGGTTGATTGGTCCCATACAGAACCTCCCCATGTTGCCTAATGTTTTCCTAACGTCACACTCGTCACGTAGTTCACTTTTATTTCATAATCATTTCTGAGAGGTAACAGAATTGCATGACAACCTGCAGAGCTAGTTTCGTCAAAATTAACACACATACTTGATGTGACTCATAAGCCGAACGAGTTACTTTCCGACGTTATTTTAGATGTGCAAGTGCCAGTCAAAAACACGCGGCGACGGCAATATGCAAACCAATTCGCTAGTTAACACCGGTCTTGTTGTGCGTGTTTCAAGCTCAAGAGCATCTCCAAGCAGAAAATGGTCAACAGCAACGTTCACACGGTTTCGTACTGCTCAAGTGCTGCACTAAAACGGTATGTTTCTTTTTCATATCTGGAAAAACACGACCGAGAGAGGAATCAAACACGCAATCTTCGGATACGAAGTCCGACGCAGTATCCATTAGGCCAGACGGTCACTGACAAACAAGTGGAACTTATATACGACTCATCTCAAAACGGTCACACCACTGAGGAGTTGTGTTTTCGTTCTACACAGACGCTGCCCCTTGCTCTTTCCCACCCATTTGATACATTCAACCTGCTACGAGACCTACCAAATATAGACTGGGAAACTAAACCACACACTTTGCGCATTCGGAAATGTAAGGCAGGGCGTCCCTCGCCGCATTTGCTACGATGTCCATTTGCTACTTCTGCAGAAGTGGCGGCGGCGACGACGACGACGACAACCGCGGAAGGCTCTGAGATATGTGAGAAATACATCTATAAAATATATTTCAGACTGTCCCATCCCACCTTATGCTGTACTGCTTTGGCAAATGCTTTATCTGCGCCATTCGCCTTAATCACATCTGAGAGTAATTCTTAATAAAACGCCTCTCGCTAATTGTTAGTCATCCCAGATACTGTTTGCTATAAGGCCACGACGCGCAACAGATATCCAAAATTCGTCTGCCTCCTGTGAGGATCGAACTCACGACCCCTGGTTTACTAGACCAGTGCTCTGCCACTGAGCTAAAGAGGCGCGGCCTAGCGGTACTTTTGCGTACTTCATCCTTACGGTCGTCTGGATCATCAGACTTCAGCTGACAACACTTCATATTACCGTCTAATATTTGCAGCTATGGCGACCCATTACTGCTTGCCTACACATCTGACACGTAAAGGAAGTGCTCTCCAAATAACACCACTTGCATTTCAGAACATGTCTTTCACACATGTCTACAAAATCACCTTCACCTTCAAATACAGTTTCGTAGCGACTGACGGAGACGTAGGCAAAGTTTAAAGTTGCTATTTCCATTACATCACGTTAATCAGAAAAACGGTAAGTTACATCTGCAGAGGAACAAAATTCCGTTCCTCCCCACGTGGGGCTCGAACCCACGACCCTGGGATTAAGAGCCTTATGTTCTACCGACTGAGCTAGCCGCGCTGCCTCGGTGAGTATATGCCGGTTAGCACGTCACACAGTACTCGTTTGGGTTGATTGGTCCCATACAGAACCTCCCCATGTTGCCTAATGTTTTCCTAACGTCACACTCGTCACGTAGTTCACTTTTATTTCATAATCATTTCTGAGAGGTAACAGAATTGCATGACAACCTGCAGAGCTAGTTTCGTCAAAATTAACACACATACTTGATGTGACTCATAAGCCGAACGAGTTACTTTCCGACGTTATTTTAGATGTGCAAGTGCCAGTCAAAAACACGCGGCGACGGCAATATGCAAACCAATTCGCTAGTTAACACCGGTCTTGTTGTGCGTGTTTCAAGCTCAAGAGCATCTCCAAGCAGAAAATGGTCAACAGCAACGTTCACACGGTTTCGTACTGCTCAAGTGCTGCACTAAAACGGTATGTTTCTTTTTCATATCTGGAAAAACACGACCGAGAGAGGAATCAAACACGCAATCTTCGGATACGAAGTCCGACGCATTATCCATTAGGCCAGACGGTCACTGACAAACAAGTGGAACTTATATACGACTCATCTCAAAACGCTCACACCACTGAGGAGTTGTGTTTTCGTTCTACACAGACGCTGCCCCTTGCTCTTTCCCACCCATTTGATACATTCAACCTGCTACGAGACCTACCAAATATAGACTGGGAAACTAAACCACACACTTTGTGCATTCGGAAATGTAAGGCAGGGCGTCCCTCGCCGCATTTGCTACGATGTCCATTTGCTACTTCTGTGAAGTGGCGGCGGCGGCGGCGGCGACGACGACGACGACGACGACGACGACGACGACGACGACGACAACCGAGGAAGGCTCTGAGATATGTGAGAAATACATCTATAAAATATATTTCAGACTGTCCCATCCCACCTTATGCTGTACCGCTTTGGCAAATGCTTTATCTGCGCCATTCGCCTTAATCACATCTGAGAGTAATTCTTAATAAAACGCCTCTCGCTAATTGTTAGTCATCCCAGATACTGTTTGCTATAAGGCCACGACGCGCAACTGATATCCAAAATTTGTCTGCCTCCTGTGAGGATCGAACTCACGACCCCTGGTTTACTAGACCAGTGCTCTGCCACTGAGCTAAAGAGGCGCGGCCTAGCGGTACTTTTGCGTACTTCATCCTTACGGTCGTCTGGATCATCAGACTTCAGCTGACAACACTTCATATTACCGTCTAATATTTGCACCTATGGCGACCCATTACTGCTTGGCTACACATCTGACACGTAAAGGAAGTGCTCTCCAAATAACACCACTTGCATTTCAGAACATGTCTTTCACACATGTCTACAAAATCACCATCACCTTCAAATACAGTTTCGTAGCGACTGACGGAGTCGTAGGCAAAGTTTAAAGTTGCTATTTCCATTACATCACGTTAATCAGAAAAACGGTAAGTTACATCTGCAGAGGAACAAAATTCCGTTCCTCCCCACGTGGAGCTCGAACCCACGACCCTGCGATTAAGAGCCTTATGTTCTACCGACTGAGCTAGCCGCGCTGCCTCGGTGAGTATATGCCGGTTAGCACGTCACACAGTACTCGTTAGGGTTGATTGGTCGCATACAGAACCTCCCCATGTTGCCTAATGTTTTCCTAACGTCACACTCGTCACGTAGTTCACTTTTATTTCATAATCATTTCTGAGAGGTAACAGAATTGCATGACAACCTGCAGAGCTAGTTTCGTCAAAATTAACACACATACTTGATGTGACTCATAAGCCGAACGAGTTACTTTCCGACGTTATTTTAGATGTGCAAGTGCCAGTCAAAAACACGCGGCGACGGCAATATGCAAACCAATTCGCTAGTTAACACCGGTCTTGTTGTGCGTGTTTCAAGCTCAAGAGCATCTCCAAGCAGAAAATGGTCAACAGCAACGTTCACACGGTTTCGTACTGCTCAAGTGCTGCACTAAAACGGTATGTTTCTTTTTCAGATCTGGAAAAACACGACCGAGAGAGGAATCAAACACGCAATCTTCGGATACGAAGTCCGACGCCTTATCCATTAGGCCACACGGTCACTGACAAACAAGTGCAACTCATATACGACTCATCTCAAAACGCTCACACCACTGAGGAGTTGTGTTTTCGTTCTACACAGACGCTGCCCCTTGCTCTTTCCCACCCATTTGATACATTCAACCTGCTACGAGACCTACCAAATATAGACTGGGAAACTAAACCACACACTTTGTGCATTCGGAAATGTAAGGCAGGGCGTCCCTCGCCGCATTTGCTACGATGTCCATTTGCTACTTCTGCAGAAGTGGCGGCGGCGGCGACGACGACGACGACGACGACAACCGCGGAAGGCTCTGAGATATGTGAGAAATACATCTATAAAATATATTTCAGACTGTCCCATCCCACCTTATGCTGTACCGCTTTGGCAAATGCTTTATCTGCGCCATTCGCCTTAATCACATCTGAGAGTAATTCTTAATAAAACGCCTCTCGCTAATTGTTAGTCATCCCAGATACTGTTTGCTATAAGGCCACGACGCGCAACTGATATCCAAAATTCGTCTGCCCCCTGTGAGGATCGAACTCACGACCCCTGGTTTACTAGACCAGTGCTCTGCCACTGAGCTAAAGAGGCGCGGCCTAGCGGTACTTTTGCGTACTTCATCCTTACGGTCGTCTGGATCATCAGACTTCAGCTGACAACACTTCATATTACCGTCTAATATTTGCAGCTATGGCGACCCATTACTGCTTGCCTACACATCTGACACGTAAAGGAAGTGCTCTCCAAATAACACCACTTGCATTTCAGAACATGTCTTTCACACATGTCTACAAAATCACCTTCACCTTCAAATACAGTTTCGTAGCGACTGACGGAGACGTAGGCAAAGTTTAAAGTTGCTATTTCCATTACATCACGTTAATCAGAAAAACGGTAAGTTACATCTGCAGAGGAACAAAATTCCGTTCCTCCCCACGTGGGGCTCGAACCCACGACCCTGCGATTAAGAGCCTTATGTTCTACCGACTGAGCTAGCCGCGCTGCCTCGGTGAGTATATGCCGGTTAGCACGTCACACAGTACTCGTTTGGGTTGATTGGTCCCATACAGAACCTCCCCATGTTGCCTAATGTTTTCCTAACGTCACACTCGTCACGTAGTTCACTTTTATTTCATAATCATTTCTGAGAGGTAACAGAATTGCATGACAACCTGCAGAGCTAGTTTCGTCAAAATTAACACACATACTTGATGTGACTCATAAGCCGAACGAGTTACTTTCCGACGTTATTTTAGATGTGCAAGTGCCAGTCAAAAACACGCGGCGACGGTAATATGCAAACCAATTCGCTAGTTAACACCGGTCTTGTTGTGCGTGTTTCAAGCTCAAGAGCATCTCCAAGCAGAAAATGGTCAACAGCAACGTTCACACGGTTTCGTACTGCTCAAGTGCTGCACTAAAACGGTATGTTTCTTTTTCATATCTGGAAAAACACGACCGAGAGAGGAATCAAACACGCAATCTTCGGATACGAAGTCCGACGCCTTATCCATTAGGCCACACGGTCACTGACAAACAAGTGGAACTTATATACGACTCATCTCAAAACGCTCACACCACTGAGGAGTTGTGTTTTCGTTCTACACAGACGCTGCCCCTTGCTCTTTCCCACCCATTTGATACATTCAACCTGCTACGAGACCTACCAAATATAGACTGGGAAACTAAACCACACACTTTGTGCATTCGGAAATGTAAGGCAGGGCGTCCCTCGCCGCATTTGCTACGATGTCCATTTGCTACTTCTGCAGAAGTGGCGGCGGCGACGACGACGACGACGACGACGACAACCGCGGAAGGCTCTGAGATATGTGAGAAATACATCTATAAAATATATTTCAGACTGTCCCATCCCACCTTATGCTGTACTGCTTTGGCAAATGCTTTATCTGCGCCATTCGCCTTAATCACATCTGAGAGTAATTCTTAATAAAACGCCTCTCGCTAATTGTTAGTCATCCCAGATACTGTTTGCTATAAGGCCACGACGCGCAACAGATATCCAAAATTCGTCTGCCTCCTGTGAGGATCGAACTCACGACCCCTGGTTTACTAGACCAGTGCTCTGCCACTGAGCTAAAGAGGCACGGCCTAGCGGTACTTTTGCGTACTTCATCCTTACGGTCGTCTGGATCATCAGACTTCAGCTGACAACACTTCATATTACCGTCTAATATTTGCAGCTATGGCGACCCATTACTGCTTGCCTACACATCTGACACGTAAAGGAAGTGCTCTCCAAATAACACCACTTGCATTTCAGAACATGTCTTTCACACATGTCTACAAAATCACCTTCACCTTCAAATACAGTTTCGTAGCGACTGACGGAGACGTAGGCAAAGTTTAAAGTTGCTATTTCCATTACATCACGTTAATCAGAAAAACGGTAAGTTACATCCGCAGAGGAACAAAATTCCGTTCCTCCCCACGTGGGGCTCGAACCCACGACCCTGCGATTAAGAGCCTTATGTTCTACCGACTGAGCTAGCCGCGCTGCCTCGGTGAGTATATGCCGGTTAGCACGTCACACAGTACTCGTTTGGGTTGATTGGTCCCATACAGAACCTCCCCATGTTGCCTAATGTTTTCCTAACGTCACACTCGTCACGTAGTTCACTTTTATTTCATAATCATTTCTGAGAGGTAACAGAATTGCATGACAACCTGCAGAGCTAGTTTCGTCAAAATTAACACACATACTTGATGTGACTCATAAGCCGAACGAGTTACTTTCCGACGTTATTTTAGATGTGCAAGTGCCAGTCAAAAACACGCGGCGACGGCAATATGCAAACCAATTCGCTAGTTAACACCGGTCTTGTTGTGCGTGTTTCAAGCTCAAGAGCATCTCCAAGCAGAAAATGGTCAACAGCAACGTTCACACGGTTTCGTACTGCTCAAGTGCTGCACTAAAACGGTATGTTTCTTTTTCAGATCTGGAAAAACACGACCGAGAGAGGAATCAAACACGCAATCTTCGGATACGAAGTCCGACGCCTTATCCATTAGGCCAGACGGTCACTGACAAACAAGTGGATCTTATATACGACTCATCTCAAAACGCTCACACCACTGAGGAGTTGTGTTTTCGTTCTACACAGACGCTGCCCCTTGCTCTTTCCCACCCATTTGATACATTCAACCTGCTACGAGACCTACCAAATATAGACTGGGAAACTAAACCACACACTTTGCGCATTCGGAAATGTAAGGCAGGGCGTCCCTCGCCGCATTTGCTACGATGTCCATTTGCTACTTCTGCAGAAGTGGCGGCGGCGACGACGACGACGACGACGACGACGACGACGACGACGACAACCGCGGAAGGCTCTGAGATATGTGAGAAATACATCTATAAAATATATTTCAGACTGTCCCATCCCACCTTATGCTGTACCGCTTTGGCAAATGCTTTATCTGCGCCATTCGCCTTAATCACATCTGAGAGTAATTCTTAATAAAACGCCTCTCGCTAATTGTTAGTCATCCCAGATACTGTTTGCTATAAGGCCACGACGCGCAACTGATATCCAAAATTCGTCTGCCTCCTGTGAGGATCGAACTCACGACCCCTGGTTTACTAGACCACTGCTCTGCCACTGAGCTAAAGAGGCGCGGCCTAGCGGTACTTTTGCGTACTTCATCCTTACGGTCGTCTGGATCATCAGACTTCAGCTGACAACACTTCATATTACCGTCTAATATTTGCAGCTATGGCGACCCATTACTGCTTGCCTACACATCTGACACGTAAAGGAAGTGCTCTCCAAATAACACCACTTGCATTTCAGAACATGTCTTTCACACATGTCTACAAAATCACCTTCACCTTCAAATACAGTTTCGTAGCGACTGACGGAGACGTAGGCAAAGTTTAAAGTTGCTATTTCCATTACATCACGTTAATCAGAAAAACGGTAAGTTACATCTGCAGAGGAACAAAATTCCGTTCCTCCCCACGTGGGGCTCGAACCCACGACCCTGCGATTAAGAGCCTTATGTTCTACCGACTGAGCTAGCCGCGCTGCCTCGGTGAGTATATGCCGGTTAGCACGTCACACAGTACTCGTTTGGGTTGATTGGTCCCATACAGAACCTCCCCATGTTGCCTAATGTTTTCCTAACGTCACACTCGTCACGTAGTTCACTTTTATTTCATAATCATTTCTGAGAGGTAACAGAATTGCATGACAACCTGCAGAGCTAGTTTCGTCAAAATTAACACACATACTTGATGTGACTCATAAGCCGAACGAGTTACTTTCCGACGTTATTTTAGATGTGCAAGTGCCAGTCAAAAACACGCGGCGACGGCAATATGCAAACCAATTCGCTAGTTAACACCGGTCTTGTTGTGCGTGTTTCAAGCTCAAGAGCATCTCCAAGCAGAAAATGGTCAACAGCAACGTTCACACGGTTTCGTACTGCTCAAGTGCTGCACTAAAACGGTATGTTTCTTTTTCATATCTGGAAAAACACGACCGAGAGAGGAATCAAACACGCAATCTTCGGATACGAAGTCCGACGCCTTATCCATTAGGCCAGACGGTCACTGACAAACAAGTGGAACTTATATACGACTCATCTCAAAACGCTCACACCACTGAGGAGTTGTGTTTTCGTTCTACACAGACGCTGCCCCTTGCTCTTTCCCACCCATTTGATACATTCAACCTGCTACGAGACCTACCAAATATAGACTGGGAAACTAAACCACACACTTTGTGCATTCGGAAATGTAAGGCAGGGCGTCCCTCGCCGCATTTGCTACGATGTCCATTTGCTACTTCTGCAGAAGTGGCGGCGGCGGCAACGACGACGACGACGACGACGACAACCGCGGAAGGCTCTGAGATATGTGAGAAATACATCTATAAAATATATTTCAGACTGTCCCATCCCACCTTATGCTGTACCGCTTTGGCAAATGCTTTATCTGCGCCATTCGCCTTAATCACATCTGAGAGTAATTCTTAATAAAACGCCTCTCGCTAATTGTTAGTCATCCCAGATACTGTTTGCTATAAGGCCACGACGCGCAACTGATATCCAAAATTCGTCTGCCTCCTGTGAGGATCGAACTCACGACCCCTGGTTTACTAGACCAGTGCTCTGCCACTGAGCTAAAGAGGCGCGGCCTAGCGGTACTTTTGCGTACTTCATCCTTACGGTCGTCTGGATCATCAGACTTCAGCTGACAACACTTCATATTACCGTCTAATATTTGCAGCTATGGCGACCCATTGCTGCTTGCCTACACATCTGACACGTAAAGGAAGTGCTCTCCAAATAACACCACTTGCATTTCAGAACATGTCTTTCACACATGTCTACAAAATCACCTTCACCTTCAAATACAGTTTCGTAGGCAAAGTTTAAAGTTGCTATTTCCATTACATCACGTTAATCAGAAAAACGGTAAGTTACATCTGCAGAGGAACAAAATTCCGTTCCTCCCCACGTGGGGCTCGAACCCACGACCCTGGGATTAAGAGCCTTATGTTCTACCGACTGAGCTAGCCGCGCTGCCTCGGTGAGTATATGCCGGTTAGCACGTCACACAGTACTCGTTTGGGTTGATTGGTCCCATACAGAACCTCCCCATGTTGCCTAATGTTTTCCTAACGTCACACTCGTCACGTAGTTCACTTTTATTTCATAATCATTTCTGAGAGGTAACAGAATTGCATGACAACCTGCAGAGCTAGTTTCGTCAAAATTAACACACATACTTGATGTGACTCATAAGCCGAACGAGTTACTTTCCGACGTTATTTTAGATGTGCAAGTGCCAGTCAAAAACACGCGGCGACGGCAATATGCAAACCAATTCGCTAGTTAACACCGGTCTTGTTGTGCGTGTTTCAAGCTCAAGAGCATCTCCAAGCAGAAAATGGTCAACAGCAACGTTCACACGGTTTCGTACTGCTCAAGTGCTGCACTAAAACGGTATGTTTCTTTTTCATATCTGGAAAAACACGACCGAGAGAGGAATCAAACACGCAATCTTCGGATACGAAGTCCGACGCCTTATCCATTAGGCCACACGGTCACTGACAAACAAGTGGAACTTATATACGACTCATCTCAAAACGCTCACACCACTGAGGAGTTGTGTTTTCGTTCTACACAGACGCTGCCCCTTGCTCTTTCCCACCCATTTGATACATTCAACCTGCTACGAGACCTACCAAATATAGACTGGGAAACTAAACCACACACTTTGTGCATTCGGAAATGTAAGGCAGGGCGTCCCTCGCCGCATTTGCTACGATGTCCATTTGCTACTTCTGCAGAAGTGGCGGCGGCGACGACGACGACGACGACGACGACGACAACCGCGGAAGGCTCTGAGATATGTGAGAAATACATCTATAAAATATATTTCAGACTGTCCCATCCCACCTTATGCTGTACCGCTTTGGCAAATGCTTTATCTGCGCCATTCGCCTTAATCACATCTGAGAGTAATTCTTAATAAAACGCCTCTCGCTAATTGTTAGTCATCCCAGATACTGTTTGCTATAAGGCCACGACGCGCAACTGATATCCAAAATTCGTCTGCCTCCTGTGAGGATCGAACTCACGACCCCTGGTTTACTAGACCAGTGCTCTGCCACTGAGCTAAAGAGGCGCGGCCTAGCGGTACTTTTGCGTACTTCATCCTTACGGTCGTCTGGATCATCAGACTTCAGCTGACAACACTTCATATTACCGTCTAATATTTGCAGCTATGGCGACCCATTACTGCTTGCCTACACATCTGACACGTAAACGAAGTGCTCTCCAAATAACACCACTTGCATTTCAGAACATGTCTTTCACACATGTCTACAAAATCACCTTCACCTTCAAATACAGTTTCGTAGCGACTGACGGAGACGTAGGCAAAGTTTAAAGTTGCTATTTCCATTACATCACGTTAATCAGAAAAACGGTAAGTTACATCTGCAGAGGAACAAAATTCCGTTCCTCCCCACGTGGGGCTCGAACCCACGACCCTGCGATTAAGAGCCTTATGTTCTACCGACTGAGCTAGCCGCGCTGCCTCGGTGAGTATATGCCGGTTAGCACGTCACACAGTACTCGTTTGTGTTGATTGGTCCCATACAGAACCTCCCCATGTTGCCTAATGTTTTCCTAACGTCACACTCGTCACGTAGTTCACTTTTATTTCATAATCATTTCTGAGAGGTAACAGAATTGCATGACAACCTGCAGAGCTAGTTTCGTCAAAATTAACACACATACTTGATGTGACTCATAAGCCGAACGAGTTACTTTCCGACGTTATTTTAGATGTGCAAGTGCCAGTCAAAAACACGCGGCGACGGCAATATGCAAACCAATTCGCTAGTTAACACCGGTCTTGTTGTGCGTGTTTCAAGCTCAAGAGCATCTCCAAGCAGAAAATGGTCAACAGCAACGTTCACACGGTTTCGTAGTGCTCAAGTGCTGCACTAAAACGGTATGTTTCTTTTTCATATCTGGAAAAACACGACCGAGAGAGGAATCAAACACGCAATCTTCGGATACGAAGTCCGACGCCTTATCCATTAGGCCACACGGTCACTGACAAACAAGTGGAACTCATATACGACTCATCTCAAAACGCTCACACCACTGAGGAGTTGTGTTTTCGTTCTACACAGACGCTGCCCCTTGCTCTTTCCCACCCATTTGATACATTCAACCTGCTACGAGACCTACCAAATATAGACTGGGAAACTAAACCACACACTTTGTGCATTCGGAAATGTAAGGCAGGGCGTCCCTCGCCGCATTTGCTACGATGTCCATTTGCTACTTCTGCAGAAGTGGCGGCGGCGGCGACGACGACGACGACGACGACGACGACGACAACCGCGGAAGGCTCTGAGATATGTGAGAAATACATCTATAAAATATATTTCAGACTGTCCCATCCCACCTTATGCTGTACCGCTTTGGCAAATGCTTTATCTGCGCCATTCGCCTTAATCACATCTGAGAGTAATTCTTAATAAAACGCCTCTCGCTAATTGTTAGTCATCCCAGATACTGTTTGCTATAAGGCCACGACGCGCAACTGATATCCAAAATTTGTCTGCCTCCTGTGAGGATCGAACTCACGACCCCTGGTTTACTAGACCAGTGCTCTGCCACTGAGCTAAAGAGGCGCGGCCTAGCGGTACTTTTGCGTACTTCATCCTTACGGTCGTCTGGATCATCAGACTTCAGCTGACAACACTTCATATTACCGTCTAATATTTGCACCTATGGCGACCCATTACTGCTTGCCTACACATCTGACACGTAAAGGAAGTGCTCTCCAAATAACACCACTTGCATTTCAGAACATGTCTTTCACACATGTCTACAAAATCACCTTCACCTTCAAATACAGTTTCGTAGCGACTGACGGAGTCGTAGGCAAAGTTTAAAGTTGCTATTTCCATTACATCACGTTAATCAGAAAAACGGTAAGTTACATCTGCAGAGGAACAAAATTCCGTTCCTCCCCACGTGGGGCTCGAACCCACGACCCTGCGATTAAGAGCCTTATGTTCTACCGACTGAGCTAGCCGCGCTGCCTCGGTGAGTATATGCCGGTTAGCACGTCACACAGTACTCGTTTGGGTTGATTGGTCCCATACAGAACCTCCCCATGTTGCCTAATGTTTTCCTAACGTCACACTCGTCACGTAGTTCACTTTTATTTCATAATCATTTCTGAGAGGTAACAGAATTGCATGACAACCTGCAGAGCTAGTTTCGTCAAAATTAACACACATACTTGATGTGACTCATAAGCCGAACGAGTTACTTTCCGACGTTATTTTAGATGTGCAAGTGCCAGTCAAAAACACGCGGCGACGGCAATATGCAAACCAATTCGCTAGTTAACACCGGTCTTGTTGTGCGTGTTTCAAGCTCAAGAGCATCTCCAAGCAGAAAATGGTCAACAGCAACGTTCACACGGTTTCGTACTGCTCAAGTGCTGCACTAAAACGGTATGTTTCTTTTTCAGATCTGGAAAAACACGACCGAGAGAGGAATCAAACACGCAATCTTCGGATACGAAGTCCGACGCCTTATCCATTAGGCCACACGGTCACTGACAAACAAGTGCAACTCATATACGACTCATCTCAAAACGCTCACACCACTGAGGAGTTGTGTTTTCGTTCTACACAGACGCTGCCCCTTGCTCTTTCCCACCCATTTGATACATTCAACCTGCTACGAGACCTACCAAATATAGACTGGGAAACTAAACCACACACTTTGTGCATTCGGAAATGTAAGGCAGGGCGTCCCTCGCCGCATTTGCTACGATGTCCATTTGCTACTTCTGCAGAAGTGGCGGCGGCGACGACGACGACAACCGCGGAAGGCTCTGAGATATGTGAGAAATACATCTATAAAATATATTTCAGACTGTCCCATCCCACCTTATGCTGTACCGCTTTGGCAAATGCTTTATCTGCGCCATTCGCCTTAATCACATCTGAGAGTAATTCTTAATAAAACGCCTCTCGCTAATTGTTAGTCATCCCAGATACTGTTTGCTATAAGGCCACGACGCGCAACTGATATCCAAAATTCGTCTGCCTCCTGTGAGGATCGAACTCACGACCCCTGGTTTACTAGACCAGTGCTCTGCCACTGAGCTAAAGAGGCGCGGCCTAGCGGTACTTTTGCGTACTTCATCCTTACGGTCGTCTGGATCATCAGACTTCAGCTGACAACACTTCATATTACCGTCTAATATTTGCAGCTATGGCGACCCATTACTGCTTGCCTACACATCTGACACGTAAAGGAAGTGCTCTCCAAATAACACCACTTGCATTTCAGAACATGTCTTTCACACATGTCTACAAAATCACCTTCACCTTCAAATACAGTTTCGTAGCGACTGACGGAGACGTAGGCAAAGTTTAAAGTTGCTATTTCCATTACATCACGTTAATCAGAAAAACGGTAAGTTACATCTGCAGAGGAACAAAATTCCGTTCCTCCCCACGTGGGGCTCGAACCCACGACCCTGGGATTAAGAGCCTTATGTTCTACCGACTGAGCTAGCCGCGCTGCCTCGGTGAGTATATGCCGGTTAGCACGTCACACAGTACTCGTTTGGGTTGATTGGTCCCATACAGAACCTCCCCATGTTGCCTAATGTTTTCCTAACGTCACACTCGTCACGTAGTTCACTTTTATTTCATAATCATTTCTGAGAGGTAACAGAATTGCATGACAACCTGCAGAGCTAGTTTCGTCAAAATTAACACACATACTTGATGTGACTCATAAGCCGAACGAGTTACTTTCCGACGTTATTTTAGATGTGCAAGTGCCAGTCAAAAACACGCGGCGACGGCAATATGCAAACCAATTCGCTAGTTAACACCGGTCTTGTTGTGCGTGTTTCAAGCTCAAGAGCATCTCCAAGCAGAAAATGGTCAACAGCAACGTTCACACGGTTTCGTACTGCTCAAGTGCTGCACTAAAACGGTATGTTTCTTTTTCAGATCTGGAAAAACACGACCGAGAGAGGAATCAAACACGCAATCTTCGGATACGAAGTCCGACGCCTTATCCATTAGGCCACACGGTCACTGACAAACAAGTGCAACTCATATACGACTCATCTCAAAACGCTCACACCACTGAGGAGTTGTGTTTTCGTTCTACACAGACGCTGCCCCTTGCTCTTTCCCACCCATTTGATACATTCAACCTGCTACGAGACCTACCAAATATAGACTGGGAAACTAAACCACACACTTTGTGCATTCGGAAATGTAAGGCAGGGCGTCCCTCGCCGCATTTGCTACGATGTCCATTTGCTACTTCTGCAGAAGTGGCGGCGGCGACGACGACGACAACCGCGGAAGGCTCTGAGATATGTGAGAAATACATCTATAAAATATATTTCAGACTGTCCCATCCCACCTTATGCTGTACCGCTTTGGCAAATGCTTTATCTGCTCCATTCGCCTTAATCACATCTGAGAGTAATTCTTAATAAAACGCCTCTCGCTAATTGTTAGTCATCCCAGATACTGTTTGCTATAAGGCCACGACGCGCAACTGATATCCAAAATTCGTCTGCCTCCTGTGAGGATCGAACTCACGACCCCTGGTTTACTAGACCAGTGCTCTGCCACTGAGCTAAAGAGGCGCGGCCTAGCGGTACTTTTGCGTACTTCATCCTTACGGTCGTCTGGATCATCAGACTTCAGCTGACAACACTTCATATTACCGTCTAATATTTGCAGCTATGGCGACCCATTACTGCTTGCCTACACATCTGACACGTAAAGGAAGTGCTCTCCAAATAACACCACTTGCATTTCAGAACATGTCTTTCACACATGTCTACAAAATCACCTTCACCTTCAAATACAGTTTCGTAGCGACTGACGGAGACGTAGGCAAAGTTTAAAGTTGCTATTTCCATTACATCACGTTAATCAGAAAAACGGTAAGTTACATCTGCAGAGGAACAAAATTCCGTTCCTCCCCACGTGGGGCTCGAACCCACGACCCTGGGATTAAGAGCCTTATGTTCTACCGACTGAGCTAGCCGCGCTGCCTCGGTGAGTATATGCCGGTTAGCACGTCACACAGTACTCGTTTGGGTTGATTGGTCCCATACAGAACCTCCCCATGTTGCCTAATGTTTTCCTAACGTCACACTCGTCACGTAGTTCACTTTTATTTCATAATCATTTCTGAGAGGTAACAGAATTGCATGACAACCTGCAGAGCTAGTTTCGTCAAAATTAACACACATACTTGATGTGACTCATAAGCCGAACGAGTTACTTTCCGACGTTATTTTAGATGTGCAAGTGCCAGTCAAAAACACGCGGCGACGGCAATATGCAAACCAATTCGCTAGTTAACACCGGTCTTGTTGTGCGTGTTTCAAGCTCAAGAGCATCTCCAAGCAGAAAATGGTCAACAGCAACGTTCACACGGTTTCGTACTGCTCAAGTGCTGCACTAAAACGGTATGTTTCTTTTTCATATCTGGAAAAACACGAACGAGAGAGGAATCAAACACGCAATCTTCGGATACGAAGTCCGACGCCTTATCCATTAGGCCACACGGTCACTGACAAACAAGTGGAACTTATATACGACTCATCTCAAAACGCTCACACCACTGAGGAGTTCTGTTTTCGTTCTACACAGACGCTGCCCCTTGCTCTTTCCCACCCATTTGATACATTCAACCTGCTACGAGACCTACCAAATATAGACTGGGAAACTAAACCACACACTTTGTGCATTCGGAAATGTAAGGCAGGGCGTCCCTCCGCATTTGCTACGATGTCCATTTGCTACTTCTGCAGAAGTGGCGGCGGCGACGACGACGACGACGACGACGACGACGACAACGACGACAACCGCGGAAGGCTCTGAGATATGTGAGAAATACATCTATAAAATATATTTCAGACTGTCCCATCCCACCTTATGCTGTACCGCTTTGGCAAATGCTTTATCTGCGCCATTCGCCTTAATCACATCTGAGAGTAATTCTTAATAAAACGCCTCTCGCTAATTGTTAGTCATCCCAGATACTGTTTGCTATAAGGCCACGACGCGCAACTGATATCCAAAATTCGTCTGCCTCCTGTGAGGATCGAACTCACGACCCCTGGTTTACTAGACCAGTGCTCTGCCACTGAGCTAAAGAGGCGCGGCCTAGCGGTACTTTTGCGTACTTCATCCTTACGGTCGTCTGGATCATCAGACTTCAGCTGACAACACTTCATATTACCGTCTAATATTTGCAGCTATGGCGACCCATTACTGCTTGCCTACACATCTGACACGTAAAGGAAGTGCTCTCCAAATAACACCACTTGCATTTCAGAACATGTCTTTCACACATGTCTACAAAATCACCTTCACCTTCAAATACAGTTTCGTAGCGACTGACGGAGACGTAGGCAAAGTTTAAAGTTGCTATTTCCATTACATCACGTTAATCAGAAAAACGGTAAGTTACATCTGCAGAGGAACAAAATTCCGTTCCTCCCCACGTGGGGCTCGAACCCACGACCCTGGGATTAAGAGCCTTATGTTCTACCGACTGAGCTAGCCGCGCTGCCTCGGTGAGTATATGCCGGTTAGCACGTCACACAGTACTCGTTTGGGTTGATTGGTCCCATACAGAACCTCCCCATGTTGCCTAATGTTTTCCTAACGTCACACTCGTCACGTAGTTCACTTTTATTTCATAATCATTTCTGAGAGGTAACAGAATTGCATGACAACCTGCAGAGCTAGTTTCGTCAAAATTAACACACATACTTGATGTGACTCATAAGCCGAACGAGTTACTTTCCGACGTTATTTTAGATGTGCAAGTGCCAGTCAAAAACACGCGGCGACGGCAATATGCAAACCAATTCGCTAGTTAACACCGGTCTTGTTGTGCGTGTTTCAAGCTCAAGAGCATCTCCAAGCAGAAAATGGTCAACAGCAACGTTCACACGGTTTCGTACTGCTCAAGTGCTGCACTAAAACGGTATGTTTCTTTTTCATATCTGGAAAAACACGACCGAGAGAGGAATCAAACACGCAATCTTCGGATACGAAGTCCGACGCCTTATCCATTAGGCCACACGGTCACTGACAAACAAGTGGAACTTATATACGACTCATCTCAAAACGCTCACACCACTGAGGAGTTGTGTTTTCGTTCTACACAGACGCTGCCCCTTGCTCTTTCCCACCCATTTGATACATTCAACCTGCTACGAGACCTACCAAATATAGACTGGGAAACTAAACCACACACTTTGTGCATTCGGAAATGTAAGGCAGGGCGTCTCTCGCCGCATTTGCTACGATGTCCATTTGCTACTTCTGCAGAAGTGGCGGCGGCGACGACGACGACGACGACGACGACAACCGCGGAAGGCTCTGAGATATGTGAGAAATACATCTATAAAATATATTTCAGACTGTCCCATCCCACCTTATGCTGTACTGCTTTGGCAAATGCTTTATCTGCGCCATTCGCCTTAATCACATCTGAGAGTAATTCTTAATAAAACGCCTCTCGCTAATTGTTAGTCATCCCAGATACTGTTTGCTATAAGGCCACGACGCGCAACAGATATCCAAAATTCGTCTGCCTCCTGTGAGGATCGAACTCACGACCCCTGGTTTACTAGACCAGTGCTCTGCCACTGAGCTAAAGAGGCACGGCCTAGCGGTACTTTTGCGTACTTCATCCTTACGGTCGTCTGGATCATCAGACTTCAGCTGACAACACTTCATATTACCGTCTAATATTTGCAGCTATGGCGACCCATTACTGCTTGCCTACACATCTGACACGTAAATGAAGTGCTCTCCAAATAACACCACTTGCATTTCAGAACATGTCTTTCACACATGTCTACAAAATCACCTTCACCTTCAAATACAGTTTCGTAGCGACTGACGGAGACGTAGGCAAAGTTTAAAGTTGCTATTTCCATTACATCACGTTAATCAGAAAAACGGTAAGTTACATCCGCAGAGGAACAAAATTCCGTTCCTCCCCACGTGGGGCTCGAACCCACGACCCTGCGATTAAGAGCCTTATGTTCTACCGACTGAGCTAGCCGCGCTGCCTCGGTGAGTATATGCCGGTTAGCACGTCACACAGTACTCGTTTGGGTTGATTGGTCCCATACAGAACCTCCCCATGTTGCCTAATGTTTTCCTAACGTCACACTCGTCACGTAGTTCACTTTTATTTCATAATCATTTCTGAGAGGTAACAGAATTGCATGACAACCTGCAGAGCTAGTTTCGTCAAAATTAACACACATACTTGATGTGACTCATAAGCCGAACGAGTTACTTTCCGACGTTATTTTAGATGTGCAAGTGCCAGTCAAAAACACGCGGCGACGGCAATATGCAAACCAATTCGCTAGTTAACACCGGTCTTGTTGTGCGTGTTTCAAGCTCAAGAGCATCTCCAAGCAGAAAATGGTCAACAGCAACGTTCACACGGTTTCGTACTGCTCAAGTGCTGCACTAAAACGGTATGTTTCTTTTTCATATCTGGAAAAACACGACCGAGAGAGGAATCAAACACGCAATCTTCGGATACGAAGTCCGACGCATTATCCATTAGGCCAGACGGTCACTGACAAACAAGTGGAACTTATATACGACTCATCTCAAAACGCTCACACCACTGAGGAGTTGTGTTTTCGTTCTACACAGACGCTGCCCCTTGCTCTTTCCCACCCATTTGATACATTCAACCTGCTACGAGACCTACCAAATATAGACTGGGAAACTAAACCACACACTTTGTGCATTCGGAAATGTAAGGCAGGGCGTCCCTCGCCGCATTTGCTACGATGTCCATTTGCTACTTCTGCAGAAGTGGCGGCGGCGACGACGACGACGACGACGACGACGACGACAACCGCGGAAGGCTCTGAGATATGTGAGAAATACATCTATAAAATATATTTCAGACTGTCCCATCCCACCTTATGCTGTACTGCTTTGGCAAATGCTTTATCTGCGCCATTCGCCTTAATCACATCTGAGAGTAATTCTTAATAAAACGCCTCTCGCTAATTGTTAGTCATCCCAGATACTGTTTGCTATAAGGCCACGACGCGCAACAGATATCCAAAATTCGTCTGCCTCCTGTGAGGATCGAACTCACGACCCCTGGTTTACTAGACCAGTGCTCTGCCACTGAGCTAAAGAGGCGCGGCCTAGCGGTACTTTTGCGTACTTCATCCTTACGGTCGTCTGGATCATCAGACTTCAGCTGACAACACTTCATATTACCGTCTAATATTTGCAGCTATGGCGACCCATTACTGCTTGCCTACACATCTGACATGTAAAGGAAGTGCTCTCCAAATAACACCACTTGCATTTCAGAACATGTCTTTCACACATGTCTACAAAATCACCTTCACCTTCAAATACAGTTTCGTAGCGACTGACGGAGACGTAGGCAAAGTTTAAAGTTGCTATTTCCATTACATCACGTTAATCAGAAAAACGGTAAGTTACATCTGCAGAGGAACAAAATTCCGTTCCTCCCCACGTGGGGCTCGAACCCACGACCCTGGGATTAAAAGCCTTATGTTCTACCGACTGAGCTAGCCGCGCTGCCTCGGTGAGTATATGCCGGTTAGCACGTCACACAGTACTCGTTTGGGTTGATTGGTCCCATACAGAACCTCCCCATGTTGCCTAATGTTTTCCTAACGTCACACTCGTCACGTAGTTCACTTTTATTTCATAATCATTTCTGAGAGGTAACAGAATTGCATGACAACCTGCAGAGCTAGTTTCGTCAAAATTAACACACATACTTGATGTGACTCATAAGCCGAACGAGTTACTTTCCGACGTTATTTTAGATGTGCAAGTGCCAGTCAAAAACACGCGGCGACGGCAATATGCAAACCAATTCGCTAGTTAACACCGGTCTTGTTGTGCGTGTTTCAAGCTCAAGAGCATCTCCAAGCAGAAAATGGTCAACAGCAACGTTCACACGGTTTCGTACTGCTCAAGTGCTGCACTAAAACGGTATGTTTCTTTTTCATATCTGGAAAAACACGACCGAGAGAGGAATCAAACACGCAATCTTCGGATACGAAGTCCGACGCATTATCCATTAGGCCAGACGGTCACTGACAAACAAGTGGAACTTATATACGACTCATCTCAAAACGCTCACACCACTGAGGAGTTGTGTTTTCGTTCTACACAGACGCTGCCCCTTGCTCTTTCCCACCCATTTGATACATTCAACCTGCTACGAGACCTACCAAATATAGACTGGGAAACTAAACCACACACTTTGTGCATTCGGAAATGTAAGGCAGGGCGTCCCTCGCCGCATTTGCTACGATGTCCATTTGCTACTTCTGCAGAAGTGGCGGCGGCGACGACGACGACGACGACGACGACGACGACGACGACAACCGCGGAAGGCTCTGAGATATGTGAGAAATACTTCTATAAAATATATTTCAGACTGTCCCATCCCACCTTATGCTGTACCGCTTTGGCAAATGCTTTATCTGCGCCATTCGCCTTAATCACATCTGAGAGTAATTCTTAATAAAACGCCTCTCGCTAATTGTTAGTCATCCCAGATACTGTTTGCTATAAGGCCACGACGCGCAACTGATATCCAAAATTCGTCTGCCTCCTGTGAGGATCGAACTCACGACCCCTGGTTTACTAGACCAGTGCTCTGCCACTGAGCTAAAGAGGCGCGGCCTAGCGGTACTTTTGCGTACTTCATCCTTACGGTCGTCTGGATCATCAGACTTCAGCTGACAACACTTCATATTACCGTCTAATATTTGCAGCTATGGCGACCCATTACTGCTTGCCTACACATCTGACACGTAAAGGAAGTGCTCTCCAAATAACACCACTTGCATTTCAGAACATGTCTTTCACACATGTCTACAAAATCACCTTCACCTTCAAATACAGTTTCGTAGCGACTGACGGAGACGTAGGCAAAGTTTAAAGTTGCTATTTCCATTACATCACGTTAATCAGAAAAACGGTAAGTTACATCTGCAGAGGAACAAAATTCCGTTCCTCCCCACGTGGGGCTCGAACCCACGACCCTGGGATTAAGAGCCTTATGTTCTACCGACTGAGCTAGCCGCGCTGCCTCGGTGAGTATATGCCGGTTAGCACGTCACACAGTACTCGTTTGGGTTGATTGGTCCCATACAGAACCTCCCCATGTTGCCTAATGTTTTCCTAACGTCACACTCGTCACGTAGTTCACTTTTATTTCATAATCATTTCTGAGAGGTAACAGAATTGCATGACAACCTGCAGAGCTAGTTTCGTCAAAATTAACACACATACTTGATGTGACTCATAAGCCGAACGAGTTACTTTCCGACGTTATTTTAGATGTGCAAGTGCCAGTCAAAAACACGCGGCGACGGCAATATGCAAACCAATTCGCTAGTTAACACCGGTCTTGTTGTGCGTGTTTCAAGCTCAAGAGCATCTCCAAGCAGAAAATGGTCAACAGCAACGTTCACACGGTTTCGTACTGCTCAAGTGCTGCACTAAAACGGTATGTTTCTTTTTCATATCTGGAAAAACACGACCGAGAGAGGAATCAAACACGCAATCTTCGGATACGAAGTCCGACGCATTATCCATTAGGCCACACGGTCACTGACAAACAAGTGGAACTTATATACGACTCATCTCAAAACGCTCACACCACTGCGGAGTTGTGTTTTCGTTCTACACAGACGCTGCCCCTTGCTCTTTCCCACCCATTTGATACATTCAACCTGCTACGAGACCTACCAAATATAGACTGGGAAACTAAACCACACACTTTGTGCATTCGGAAATGTAAGGCAGGGCGTCCCTCGCCGCATTTGCTACGATGTCCATTTGCTACTTCTGCAGAAGTGGCGGCGGCGACGACGACGACGACGACGACGACGACGACGACGACGACGACGACGACGACGACAACCGCGGAAGGCTCTGAGATATGTGAGAAATACATCTATAAAATATATTTCAGACTGTCCCATCCCACCTTATGCTGTACCGCTTTGGCAAATGCTTTATCTGCGCCATTCGCCTTAATCACATCTGAGAGTAATTCTTAATAAAACGCCTCTCGCTAATTGTTAGTCATCCCAGATACTGTTTGCTATAAGGCCACGACGCGCAACTGATATCCAAAATTCGTCTGCCTCCTGTGAGGATCGAACTCACGACCCCTGGTTTACTAGACCAGTGCTCTGCCACTTTTTTTTTTTTTTTTTTTTTTTTTTTTTTTTTTTTTTTTTTTCCTGCACCCAAAGCAGGAATCATACCCTTTTTTTTTTTTTTTTTTTTTTTTTTTTTTGTTCGTTGTAATTTGTATATTCGTTTGTTTTCTCTCCATCTTCTTTGCTCATTTCTGCTGTCTGTTTTGCGCTTTTGTTTCATGCAAAATACACCAAATGTAATATGTCGTAGAAATAACTGCTCCTGGGAAGGACATATTCTTGATCTCATACGTTGCTTTATTCAGAATCACAATGAGACAAATGGAAGTCTTTGCAGTGAGTATAACCTTGACTATAGTACAGGAAAAACGAATTGTTATAACAGATATTCATGTTATCCACGTCCTACTTCATCTCAAGGACGATGTGAAGAAAATTTTGAAATGTTGACTGATACCGGTGCCCATATTGGTTGGTTGTGCGCCAGTGTTGGTGTGAGAGATATACTTGAAAATCTAAGACATTAGGCGCACTGCCGGACAGAATATAGTGGATAAAATGTCCCATAAGCCATAGGTAGCTGTTATGTTTGGCTGCAGGGAAGAGTCGGTAGTCCGGGCGCAGAATGTCGTGGATCTGAATCGCATGAGGCGCAGTCCGGTTGAGCACAGCGAGTTTTTTGCGCGTCCAATTCCAGATGTGCACTTGATCCTTGCAGACAAACAGATGTGCAATAGTCTCAAGCATGTGGCACAAGTCGCAGTAGGGACTGGGTGCAAGATTAATCCTGAGCCGCTTTTCTTTCGTCGGAATAGTGTCAGCGACCACGTCATACCATTTGGAGCGGACATCTGTCGGAAGCGTTGGATTATGGATGTTAGCCCAAACGAGGGACCAATTGCAAGCCGGATACTTCTTTTCCAAGGGGCCAGGCAGTGACGGCCGAAGTAAGTGGCGGTACAGTTTTACCGTCGGCTTCTTGAAAAGCTCGTCGTCGAGATAGCTACTTTCAAGGTAATACAGTGCTATATGCTGAAAGTGCGGGCCGACGTGGCCAATGTCCACAGGCGGAGATATATTGTGGGGGCGGGACAGTTGATAGAGCCGCTTCGTGACGGTGTCCTCGCTGGCGGTGAGTATCTGCCATGAGCGTTTCAGATACAGGGCTAGGGCATGAATGCCGGGGTTTTTCAAGCCAAGGCCTCCCATATCGCATGGCAGTGCTGTTGTGGTGAAGGAAACCTTAAAAATATTGAGCTTCCAGACGTACCAGGCGGCCGCCGCTAGGAGTGATCTTGCTACTGTGGGTGGCATAGGTAGGACGGCGGCAACAAATTGTAATTTGGAGAGGGCATAAGAGTTGACGAAAAAGGCTCGCTGCAGACGATCGAGGTGTCGCATGTTCTGGTCGCGCAGGAGTGCTTTTATCGCCTGAATTTTGGGTATCCAATTTTTGTGAGACATGTCCAGAGGCCGGGCCGTAACGTAGAGACCAAGGTGTTTTCTAGTCTGTACACAGGGCAGCCAAGCGTCGCCTGTGATAGGTCGTTCTTGACCAAGCGTTAAGGCGGCGGATTTATTGACGTTTAACATGGCACCACTATCTCTTTGGAATTCCTCAAGAATGCGTTTCGCTGCGGTGACATCGCGAACGTCGTTAAGAAGCACGCTGACATCGTCTGCGTAAGCTTGGACCACAGACTTGATACCATAAAACTGGAATCCAGGGAGGCTATGATGTAGATGGCGCAACAAGGGTTCCATGAGGATCGCATAGAGCGTCGTTGAAAGTGGACAGCCTTGCTTGATACCCCGTGAGAGCTGGACGTACTCCGTCAATGTATTATTGATCAGGAAGCGTGTACGGGTACCACTGATACAGTTGTTGATGAGGTGGATAAAATTAAGACTGAAGCCCATTGATTCCATCACGCCGCTGAGATAGTGATAGTCAGCTCGATCGTAAGCCTTATCGAAGTCAAGAAATGCTATGGCCATAGGAGTGCGGGTGGCCCAGGTGAGGGAGACGAGATCCCGATATAGCGCCAAAATGGTGGACAGCGACCGACCACGGATCGCACTCATTTGGTATGGTCCCAGAAGATAGGGTAACAGCTGCCGTAATCGGGCATTGAGGGCGCGCGTCAGAAGCTTAAAGTCGGCATTGAGCAGAGTAATGGGCCGCAGATCTTTGGTGGTGGTCGGCGTCGGCGTCTTAGGTATTAAAACAGTTAACCCTTCTGTGAAGGCTGGGGGTAGAGCAATCCCACGTAGTACTTCATTGTACATCTCTGTGAGTTCGTCCCCTAATATAGGCCAATATTTGACGTAAAACTCGACAGAGAGCCCGTCCGTGCCCGGAGATTTATTTCGTGGCGCAGCAAGCAGGGCATCCTTCAGTTCTTCTTTGGTAAAGGGAGCAAGCAGGTCCCGATTGAGGTCGTCGGTAATGCAGTACGGCGGGGGTCCAGAATGATACCATTCTCGCACTTTCTCATGTGGTACACCAGCACAGGTGTAAAGTGCAGCAAAGTGGTTGGTAACATGGTTTTTGATGTCTCGCTGTAGGGTATAACAAGCACCGTCTGCATCCTGCAACTTATGAATAAGTTTCCTACGCGCTGCACGTAACTGTTGGACGATATGATGGACTGACGTCTGCTGTTGCGGCAAGTTTGTGGAGTCACGTGCTCGAATCTGGTGGCCGACGGCAGTGCAGCCCGTCAAGGATGTAATCTTGGCTTGGAGTCTGCGTACGTGCGTGATGTTATTAGGCACCTGATGATAATCCCGGTACAATTCTCGCAGGGCACAGAAATAGAATTCAGTGATTTCCTTCTCACCGCGAGCGCGAATCCGGGCGTGGTGCTTGATGCAAGTAATGAGTTTCCCCTTTGCATGAAGCGTCCACCAATCAATCCACGTGGAATACGTGGGCCTGCTTGATGTTACGGAGTGCCAAACTGACCGGATCTCACGCTCTAAAGTGGCGTCTTGTAAGAGGCGACAGTTGAGTTGCCATCGTCCGAAGCCTCTATAAACTTTCTGCGGTGAGTGATTAAAGACGATGTGGTAAGCGATATGGTCACTGAAATTAACGGGCCAATATTCGCAAGTTCCCACGTCGGCTAAAAGACCGCGTTGCACATATATGCGATCTAACCTGCTGGAAGATGTCTGCGTAAAGTGAGTAAAGGCAACTTCATCTGGGTGTAAGGTCGCCCACGTGTCGACTGACTGCAATTCTGTAACCAGTGTTAGCAGTTCCTGGCTGAAGTTGAAGTTCGGCGTTTGATCGGTGCGGCGCAATACGCAGTTAAAGTCACCACCCATAATAATACGCAGACGCAAGTCGGTGATTAGATTCGCTATCTCTCCCGTGTAAAAATCCCTCCTCGCCGCTCGCGCGTTGGAACCGGAAGGGGCGTACACATTAAGAAGGAGTACATCATGGAACTGTGCGGCAATGCCTCGTCCGGTAGGTAACATGGACAAACAAGAACATTCAATGCCTTCCCGATACAGAATGATCGTACCTGCCTCCGTCCCTATATTGACAATGGCGTCATAACCGGGGACGTCGGCTAGGAGTGGAGTCAGTGCTTCCTGTACGAACAGAATATCTATATCAGCGGCCCGTAAATAATGTCGAAGGCTGTGGATTTTTGCTTGAGAGACAATGCGGTTAACATTTATGGTAGAAATCTTATAGGATTGTCGTGAACGGAGCGATGTGGGATGAGTGGTCATCTGCAGATGAAAACAGGTACGATTTTTATCCCTTCATCAGTCGTCCGCTTCGGAGGTCGTATAAGTCTAGACGTCGCCGTCCGTGGACGCTGCATTGCGCCGAGACGTAAGCAGCGTATCACCAGTTGCCATCGGTTCTTCACGCTCGGGATTGCCAGTCATATCTTCAATATCATCCGCCCAATTATCGACAGACACAGCCGTCGTCGCGCCTGCTGCAGCAGTTCCGGAACCGCATTGCGGGCCGTCACCCTGCACATCTGCAACTTGGGCCGTCCGCGGTGGTGCACTAATATGTGCCCTCCCCGTGTCAAGGTTGGATACATCATCGTTAATATTCATGGGTGAGGCCAACGACGGAAGATAATCTTCGGTCCCCGAAGTGTCATCGCAGATCATGCGGCCCGCGTGTTTGGCCTTTTCACGCAAGGGAGGTGCCGATTGAGCTGCCGCCGGACGAGCGATCCGACGTTTCTTGTGCTTTTTCGGGGAGGACCCACTGACAGAGGCTTCCGCATTCTTTAAAGGAAGAGGAAGAGCCTCTGTCTCTTGCTGGTTGTCAGTGGCGGTAGTGGCCGCCTCCACAACGTCAACCCTGGCTTCCTCACGTGAGGCGTCACGGGGCACCGCGGCTAGTAAGCCAGCGACCGGCAAGGCTTCCTGAGCGGTAGAGATTTCCATAGGTACATCTCCGTCATTCGTAACATCGGCCACACTAAGTCCGACTTCCGCAGCCGACGCAGTGGGTGTATTTGCACGGACCGCCGCTACATAAGTAGTCGGTAATATTGTCGGTTGCGGGGGAGGGCCCAGTTCACCCGCAGGCAGCTGCGTTACACGTCGTTGGATGCACTGTGCCCGGACGTGTCCCGTGGAATTACAGCCTGAACATGTACGAGGCTGTCCCTCATATATGATTATCGCCCTATATCCACAAATCGTTAGGTAGGACGGAATATGCCGTTGCAATTCGATCTTAATTTGCCGCACACCGTTCAAAACAGGGTACTTGTGGAACGGGGCCCACTTTTCGGCAATGTTACTGATAATTTTGCCGTAGGACTTAATAGAAGCATTAATTTGTTCAGCCGAGATTTCAAAAGGCAACTCGAAAATCCTGACGGTACGAATACCAAGACCAGCGTGGACAACAGTCACCTCACCAACATTCCCGTCACTGTGTCGAAATTTATAGGTACCGCCACATGAATCGATGATTTTGTCGCACAATTCTGGGTCACGCAATTTGATATAAACTGTGCTACTGACAATAGACAAATGGATACCAATGATATCGGTGGGAGGCAATTTAACGTCTTCATCGAGAAATCGTTCGACTTCGTAATATTTCGGTCGAGAAAAACTTCCATCAAACATAAACTTCAAAGTATCTTTCCGCTCTGGGTGATCCATGTTAGGTTCTATTCGTTACAAACAAGATGTTTGCGCGCCGCAACGGCCCTCGACTCACCACGTGCAGCACCGCAGGCCGCAGC